>NC_052963.1:21651933-21977481 GCF_013358895.1 Oreochromis aureus | reverse complement strand
CAGCTTGTTAGCTACTAAATGTGTGACTGAGAACCTTCGCAGACATAATAAATGTGTGGTTTCATAGTACAGATAATGGTCAGTTTTACGTTTGATTTACAAAAGTTGTTTTCAAAACAGAGGCGCAGTCATTTCATTTCAATAGCTGTGCAATTTGGCCCAAGTTCACAAACTAAGGTGGTGTTCAGCTGCAAGTAGTTTAATAACAGCTATAAGCTTTTAAATAAAGCTAAAACACGTGTACGTTAAATGCAGGCCTCGCTTTGCAGTCTGGCAGACACAGTTGGTATAACGGAAACAGGCTTCAGTAACTGACACCAGTGCAGGAATGTATGCCATGATATTTCGACACTAGCTGTAGCGTTTTTTATCCCTTTCAAGACGTTGAAATGAATTATTAAAATACCCGACTGAAAAAAGTTTTTCTGTGTAACAGCAGCTGGTGGCTTTAATAGTAACACTACAATCTTTTTGCTTGATTTCTTTGGTCTTAAAAAATGCAGTTTTCATCGAGTTTTTTAATTTTTAATTGACCAATAATTTTCTTCATATTTTTCCTGTTTTTTCTTTCAATAAAAAGACGATAACCAAATAAAAACTGATGCGCAAGGAAGAAAAAGAAGAGATTAAAATATTCTTGGGAGATGAAATCCAGTCAGAATTAATTAAGTTGTGTAGAAAGATGACAAAAGTTTGGAAGTGAGCCAATCAATAAATTGTGCAGCAAGGTGAGACACGTACACGAAATAGCACAACTAACTTCCATGCTCCCTGTTTCTTCTGAAAACTTTAGATGTAGTCCACTATAAAATATTTAGTTAACTAAAAGAATTTAGTTTCCTTAATTATCTGTGTGCTTTTGTATGGGCAGAAATCTGTGCCATCAGAAACTGAATTTGAATAATTTAAATTTGAATTTGAATTGCTCAGATTGAATCTGAATTGTAACTTGAATAAATGCTTTTGAAAACTGAATTTGAATTAGTCTAAATTGAAATTGAATTTATGGTTTGAAAATGATCATCACTAAACTGAAATTGAATTTTATATTTTGAAAATGAATTCATTTGCTTTGAAACTGCATTTTATCCTTTAAAAATTCAGCTCTCGAATAATTTCAGTTTCACTTCTCACCATTCAGTTTCAGTTCTACAATTCAATTTCAGTTCCAAAATTCAGTTTTTTGGAACTTACATCCGGTTCCGGGTCAAGCGCAGATTAATAGCACTACGTTTTACTAGCGGACTGAAAGCGTTACTGACGGGAATCTACAGCGTCTTGAGCTGAATTAAGACTTCAGAAGTCATTCGTCATGTCGAACGACCAGCGGATAAACTCTCAGGTTGGTAATAAATATATTACATGTATAAGAACAAGCGTCATGTTAACAAATGATAGCTGTAAGGTAACTTTTATGCTTGTTGTAGCTGTTAGCTAAAAACGCTAATTTAGCATCGTTTGCCCTGAATTCAGCTTTGACAAACAAATATGATCGACTGTTTCTAGTAGAAATCCAAAGTTGTCATCTTGTACCCTGTCAGAGCCCTGTATGCTTGCAGAGACCCCTACAGTAGGGAAACATGCAAAACGGTGTCCAAACCTTTGTATTTATGTCTTACACAGCATCCCAACTCTTTAGCTAACTTAGTAACTTTAGCTAAAGTGAATAGTGTAATTCATTAGTGCAGCATTACTGGATCACCTCTGTTTGAAGTGATATAATATGATATACAACTATCACTGAAACAGCAAACTTTGTAAATAAACGAACAACACTTCTCATTCTCTAAACGTTTGGCCACATCTGTAGATTACACTATCAGTGCTTGTTCACTCTTGACAATAATTACATTTCTAAATTCTTTTTGTGCATTTACAGGTAAACAATATCTAATATTTTATTTTCTGTATAAACTGTATATCTCAGATTTCTGCATAGTTTTTATTTCATATTTATATCCTGTTCATAGCTTGTACTCACTACAGCCTGTACATACTTATAGTTATAGAATATTCATAACATACTTCACACCGTGTACATTATAACATACCATAATAGACCCATTTCTGTAATATACTTACACATCTATATTATTGCTAATATATATTGTAATATATCTATATCACGGCTAAAGCACTTTCTGGATGGATGCAAACTGCATTCCGTTGCCCTGTACCTGTGCATGTGCAATGACAATAAAGTTGAATTCTATTCTAAATGACTGCTTTGTCTTTCAAAAGGTAAAGAGCCTGAGGCCGGTGACAGTCCAGTTCTACTCTAAGTACATCCTTACGGTGGCTCACAGGACAAGGCCACATTCCTGTCCTGCCAGGAGAGAAGAGAAACTTCAGAGTCTTCATGCAGTTCAACCACACCTGTTATATTCCATATGACAGGGGTCTCAAACTCCAGTCCTCAAGGGCTGGTGTCATGCAACTTTTCCATGCCCCCGAGGACTGGAGTTTGAGGCCCCTGCCGTATGGTGTTCATGCTGTTTTCTATCCCACAGTTACAGCATGTCTGACTGCCTGTTCAAAAATATATGATGAGTTTAAGCATGTGATGAATAAGGCCTTCCATTATGGTGTTTGTCATCACATGTCACAGACATCTGGATGATCATTTGGAATAAACAAAAAACTAAAAACTTGTTACTTCATCTTTTATCTTTATTATTATTATTGTTCTTATTTTACATTTTTCATTGTTAGGCATTAGGTTTATTTGTAGTAGTCCTTTCCAACTTCTTTCCCTCTTCCATGTTACTGTGTCAGCTTGTCAGCATCTATTTGGGTTTGGGAGTGGAACAGAAAGTAAGGAAATCCAAAGTGCCATTAAAACCAGGAGAGGTTCTTATAGTTCAGAAGAAGGGATTAATTCAAAAGAAATGACCTCAATGCCATATTTTATTTAGGAACCCTAGAGAGCACTTTGCAAAATAACACATTCTTATAATTTCACCCTCAGATGAGCCAAGCTACGACTGTCAGGGAAGGTGATGTAGGTACAGAGCATGTGAGAGTGGTTAAGTTGATGTCTCTTGTCTAGATGAAGGCACAAGAGGGATCAATGGCACGGCGTAGAGATTCAGTATCTTCAGTCTTCAGTGGACAATCCATTTCTGGCACAAAACACCTGTAAAAGATGGTCGATTTAGGAGGTGACCTGACAACTTCAGCCTGTCAAACATAGCAATGGAGCAGTATGTTTAAAAAAAAATCTGATTAAGCATGCACTCAGTACCCTAAGAATTATTATGGTAGTTAAACACAGTGATAGTTGTATATCATATTATATCACTTCAAACAGAGGTGATCCAGTAATGCTGCACTAATGAATTACACTATTCACTTTAGCTAAAGTTACTAAGTTAGCTAAAGAGTTGGGATGCTGTGTAAGACATAAATACAAAGGTTTGGACACCGTTTTGCATGTTTCCCTACTGTAGGGGTCTCTGCAAGCATACAGGGCTCTGACAGGGTACAAGATGACAACTTTGGATTTCTACTAGAAACAGTCGATCATATTTGTTTGTCAAAGCTGAATTCAGGGCAAACGACGCTAAATTAGCGTTTTTAGCTAACAGCTACAACAAGCATAAAAGTTACCTTACAGCTATCATTTGTTAACATGACGCTTGTTCTTATACATGTAATATATTTATTACCAACCTGAGAGTTTATCCGCTGGTCGCTTCGACATGACGAATGACTTCTGAAGTCTTAATTCAGCTCAAGACGCTGTAGATTCCCGTCAGTAACGCTTTCAGTCCGCTAGTAAAACGTAGTGCTATTAATCTGCGCTTGACCCGGAACCGGATGTAAGTTCCAAAAAACTGAATTTTGGAACTGAAATTGAATTGTAGAACTGAAACTGAATGGTGAGAAGTGAAACTGAAATTATTCGAGAGCTGAATTTTAAAGGATAAAATGCAGTTTCAAAGCAAATGAATTCATTTTCAAAATATAAAATTCAATTTCAGTTTAGTGATGATCATTTTCAAACCATAAATTCAATTTCAATTTAGACTAATTCAAATTCAGTTTTCAAAAGCATTTATTCAAGTTACAATTCAGATTCAATCCGAGCAATTCAAATTCAAATTTAAATTATTCAAATTCAGTTTCTGATGGCACAGATTTCTGCCCATACTTTTATCTGTGATCTATTGAAATACCTGAATTTGTGTAGATCCGCCATTAAAAACAGTTTAAAACCTTGCACGCTGTCCATGGTCCTGAAACTATAACAGTTTAATTAATTTAACATTTCACTGTTTATTTGACTCAGACTTCTATAAGACTGGAAGTCGTTTTCCAACCACAGTAATTGCCACCAGAACAATCAGGCAGAACAGCTGTATTCAGCTCCTTGATGAGAATGCATTGGTTAAGGTTTTGAAGGAGTGAATTTAACCTAAAATATGATCTGTTCCTGACCCGATTCGAGTAGCTTTTAGTGCCTAAACCTGTGAGCAAACCAGCACCTCTTCAACCTCCCAATTTAGACTTTCTCTCCTTTTAAAAGAGTGACATTATGATCCCAGATCATGTCACGGTACCAGCGCCAAAGGACACTTTGTGCATATCCCCGTGACTCCAGCAGTGTCTGACAGAGCAGCAGTATTTGACGCCCTGGTAAGAAAATGGGTTTCATAAAAAGTATGGTTTTCATTTCCCATGAGACTTCTCAGAAATCACACGTGCAAAGATCAGTTTCACCTGTAATTTTGCATGTGCATAAATTCCAAAATTCAAATGGGATTTTTTCACATGAAGTAGAATTCCAGATGTCTCAGATGGGCTTTTATTCTTTGATCTCACAGGTTTGATCTGGATTTTTGTCCACCATCAGTCCAAATTCAGCTAAGAAGTTTTTTATGGGGAAATTTTAATATCAGTATTTAATTTATCTGTAAAACTGACTTCACCTATATTATATGTATTACCGACACACTGGATTCAAGTTCCCAAATTTTGAAACCTTTGAATCCTTTGAATCAGAAAAGATGCACAGGCTTCTGTTTTTCTTTTCAGTGTGTTTGTTGTTGAAAGGAATCAGCAGAGGTTCATTAGGAGCATTCTTGTCAGTATCCTGGTCTCAGGTTATATTTCCCTCGCCAGCCTCCATCCTTTCTTGCCTTGCGTCTTCTCTTCTCTACGTCTTGAACCCCAGATCCTCCAAGATCAGGGTTTTAGGTTTTACAGCTTCCAGGGGTCATCCCTCCTGTGGCTTAAGAAGGGATGCCAAGTCCCCCCAAGAGGGCCACTGATCCAGAAGGTCCCCAGAGTTCGGCTCTTTCAGCCAGATTGACAGATACTAATAGTGTGGATGCCTCTCATCCCATAGAGACGGCCTATTAGGGCACAGAGCCGAGGGGAGACCAGGAAAGTGGCCAACTAGTGGCTGACTTATTAGTGAGATTGGCGAGTCGGCGCCACTGCGGGGTGCTGTGCTGATATGCATATGTCACGCCTTCCTCTTCTCCGTTCACCCATTCCAGTCCTGCAACCCTCATCTTCTCCTTTCTCTTTTCCCACCTTTTGCCCCTCCTCTTCCCTCCCTTCGTCACCTCTCCTGCTCCTCTGCCTCACTCGTACTCTCGTCGTTTACTCCTTCTCCCTGCCCCTCCCTCCCTCTGAAGGGCAGGTCCCTTTTCCTAATTGATCTGTGGAGATTTCGGCTAACCTTCTTCCTCTTGCAAAGAGAGATGAGAGAGCACAGATTAGAGGTGAGAAAAGAGGAGGAGACGTGAAAGATGGATGGGTACTCTTTATGCCACTGCTGATATAGTAAGCACCTAACGCAACAGATCCATTATGTAAACACAGGAAAAATGTTTTTTAATAAGTGTCCACTGGGCTCTTGGGTTTTATTAATTTGTTTATAATATGAATTGGACTCTGTAGCACTAATGATGATGACATTGATGATAATAATCCTGAATGCACTAATCTTAATAAGCAAAACAAGAAGAGAAAAAAAAATAGAAAAATAGCGAGGATGTCCCTGAATAGTTCTGGCTTTTGCCCCCTTAGAAACCAGTGAGGTGATAAGCGGAACCATTATCCAGGCAATCGATAAAGTGGGGACCGTGATTAATGTCACCCCAAGCTTGAGCATCCCAGGGCCAGGCCACAGGGACTACTACCATCCCTTTTCAATACACTGCTGTCACAACCCGGCTCATAGGAAGTGACAAACAAATGGGAGACCACACACAGGCTTCTAAAGGCTGTAAAACATATTTAATGAAAATAAGGTAAAGTAACTTAAACACAATGTAAAGGACATAACAGCCATAACTGAAACTTCCAAACGAACAAGACGGGAGCCAGAGACAGAGCCAGTCAGAGCAAGAGAGACCCAGCTGGTTCAGTCAAAGTGTCTTTTATATGCACTGGGACTGGCCTACTCAGGTGTGCTGCATCTGTAATTGGGTCAGCTCCACCTACCTGCAAAAACAGGTAAAAGCAAAAGCAAAACACAAGGCCAGCCCACTGGCTGTCACACTCCCCATAGAACAGGGTCTTACCCTGAGTGGACAAACACAATCATTTACATTATGAATTTGCAGCTAGAAGAACATGTACCATGTACACCCACGCAACACCTTTCTCCATGCTGAAAGTCCTTTCATCTTCAGCACATCTCCAACCTCAGCAACCTTGGTACCTAGGAGCAATTTAAGAGGAAGGAAAACGATACTGGAGAGGACATACTTCAAAACATATGAGGAGTGAAGCTGCTGGTTACAAAGGGCACGGGACAAAGCATCTGCCAAGACATTATCTTTGCCCTTAATGTGCTGGATGTCCAAAGTGTAAGGCTGCAAAAGAGAGCCCACCGCATGAGCCTCTGATTTGGGTTCTGCAATGAGTTCAAGAAGGTGAGAGGGTTATGGTCAGAGAATACCTCAATAGGCCGAGCAGAATCCAAATATACTCTGAAATGCTGCAAGGCCAAAATTAATGCCAAAGCTTCCTTTTCAATGACTGAATAGTTCAGCTGATGGGAGTTGAACTTCTTGGAATAGAAACTAACTGGATGTTCAGTACCTTGCTTGTCAGCTTGGACTAGAACAGCACCTGCACCAATGTGGCTTGCATCTACATACAGCTTGAAGGGCTGATCCAGACGAGGTGCTAAAAGCACAGGTTCAGAGCACAGTAAAGCTTTCACATCCCGAAAAGCTTGCTGGCATGCTGCAGACCAAATAAACTTTACTTTGGCCTTCAACAAATCAGTCAGAGGAGCAACCACTGTTGAAAAGTTTCGACAAAAAACAACGATAATAACCGACCAGACCCAAAAATCTCATGAGTTCTTTTTGGTTACTGGAACAGGGAACTCTTTGATGGCCAACACCTTTGCATCAACCGGCCTCACATAACCTTGGCCCACAACCTTACCAAGATAGGTCACAGTTGCTTTTGCAAATTCACATTTTGCCAGGTTGATAGTCAGATTTCCCCAAACTAAGCGTTCAAACAGAGTGCGAATACGATCCAGATGATCCTCCCAGGTGCTACTATATACCACCACGTCATCTAGGTAAACAGCACAGCCTCTCAGCCCATTAACAACCATATTCATGAGTCGCTGAAATGTAGCTGGAGCATTGCGCAAACCAAAACCCATGACTGTATATGAATAAAGACCAGATGGTGTGATGAAAGCAGATATTTCCTGAGCTCTGGGAGTCAGTGGCACCTGCCAATATCCTTCAACAGGTCAAACTTGCTCACATATTCTGCTGCACCAACTCGGTCAATACAGTCGTCAATATGAGGCAAAGGATAGGAATCGGGTTTGGTCACTGCATTTACTTTACGAAAGTCTGTGCAACAACGTGGTGATTTATCAGCTTTTTCAACCAACAAACATGGGGAAGCCCAGCTTGATGATGACGGCACTGCAATGTTGTTTTCCAACATGTACTGAACTTCCTTCGCAATTATTTTACTCTTTTCCTCAGAGACCCTGTAGAACCTCTGCCGAATTGGTTTTGCATCACCCACATCAATATCATGCTCTATCAAGGTTGTTTTAGAAGGTGTATCTCTAAACAAAGTTGGATAACTTTTAATTAATGCAGACAGTTCTGCACGTTTATCAGTAGGCAAATGGCCCAACAGCACATCCAAGTTCTGAAGAGTGTCTGAATTCTTCAGACGACCAAGCAATAAAGGATCATCAGGTGCTGCCACATCCTCCCCCACAAACTGACTGCGCCATTGTACAAGCAGTCAACGCTGGACTCAAGTGGAAGGAGAAATGAGAGAGCCTGACAGACCGACGGACAAAGGACGAACATGATATGGTTTTAACAAATTAACATGGCAAAGTTGATTTCTTTTCCGGCGATCTGGGGTAGCAATCAGATAATTCAGGTCAGACAGTTTCTGTACTACGGTGTAAGGCCCAGCAAACCGTGCCTGGAAAGGTGACCCTGCAATCGGCAGCAAAGCCAAAACCTGGTCACCCTCACTAAACTGCTTGCTCTTCAGAACGCCGGTCATGAAAATATTTCATCTTGACCTGAGCCTTCCCAAGGTTCTGTTTGGCCAACTGACCTGCCACATACAGTCTGTGCCGAAAACCATTAACATAATCTATCAAATTCACTGGTGGTTCACCTGATAACCACTTATCACACAGCACTTTCAAGGGTCCCCGAACTTTGTGGCCAAAGACCAAGTCATTTGGGCTAAACCCAGTACTCTCCTGGCACACTTCCCGTGCTGCCAACAGAAGCCACGGCAAACCTTCCTCCCAGTCACCCCTCATTTCTGTGCAATAGGCACGTAACAAGGACTTCAGCGTTTGATGGAAGCGCTCTAAAGCACCTTGGCTCTGCGGATGATAAGGAGAGGCTTTGTTATGTGTAATATTCAACAGCTTAAGAACTTGCGCAAAATAGATTGGATGAAAAGTTTGATCCCTGGTCACTCTGGATAATCTTCGGTATGCCAAATATAGAAATAAACTGTGTCAATGCCTTCACCACAGACTTGGCTGTGATGGTACGCAGTGGATATGCAGCAGGATAACGCGTAACCTGGCACATCACAGTCAAAAGATACTCTGAACCAGATTTTGATCTAGGAAGAGGGCCCACACAGTCAATGATCAAATGTTCAAATGGGTTACTCACAGCAGGGATGGGACAAAGTGGAGCAGGTTTAATAGATTGATTGGGCTTACCTACAACTTGGCAAATATGGCAGGTTTTAATGTAAGCTGAAACATCACGCTTAAGACGTGGCCAAAAGAAGTAGCGCAAGATGTAATTGTAAGTCTTCGTCACTCCCAAATGCCCAGATTTGTCATGAGAACACTTCAACACCTCGTCACGGTATTTAGTCGGAATCACAATCTGGACAACTGGACGTCCAACACAGTCCAACCCTTGCGGACTCCACTTACGGACTAGTACATCCTTCTGCAGAAAATAACCCGAGGCCGCACTTCTAGCGTCAACACTAGGTTGCACCTGGCAAAACAACTCAGCCAAAGACTCATCAGCATGCTGTGCTTGAACTAGCTCTTGTTGGGAAACTGACAAATGTTCAGGAACAATCAAATCTTTGACAACCTGACACTCTTCTGCTTGAGTTACAGGCTCCGCATCCCTTTTAGCTGCAGCCCTTGTAACAGCACAAGCTACAAAGTCAGAAAAACCCTGTTCACACTCATGGGACTCATTCAGAACTCTAGATTTAATAGGCAAAGAACTGTCAGCCCAGACGCGATTTCCAGCCAAATCATTGCCCAAAATCACATGTACGCCCTCAAGTGGCAAAGCAGGACGAACACCAATGCAGATATCATCATCCACAAAACTGCATGACAGCCTGACCTTATGCAATGGGGCACAGATAGTGGTTAAACCCATGCCTTGAACAAGTACACACTCACTAGTATCAGTAACCTGTGAAAATGGTAACACGGAGGCTAAGATAAAGAATCCTTCGCTCCTGTGTCACGCAAAATCTTTACAGGAACTTTATGAACATCACCTGGGAGTGATACAAACCCATCTGACACAAAGTCCTCAAACCCCGAATAGCTCTCCCGAGTCAGACTTAGTCAAAACTGGCATTTCCTGAGGGACTACTGAAATTTCCGTGCAGGAATGGTAAGAGCCACAGGCTTAACCTGTTTGCCTGTACGTGCCAACTTGCTTCTCAACAAGGGACATTCTGCTTTCCAGTGTCCATCACCATGGCAGTAGTTGCAAGCTTGACCAAGCTTACTGGGCTTCACACCACCATAGCCTTTTGCAGGATCTGATGACATAAACTTAGTTTGACCCAAAACTCTAGCAGGAGCACCAACTGAAAAAGTGTTTCTACCAAACTGCCCCTTATGTGCCAAGACATATTCATCCGCCAATTTAGCAGCGTCAGAAACTGTTTTCACTTCCCGTTCGGCAATGTAAGTTGCCACCTCAGGAGGAACACGCTCTTTAAACTGCTCTAATACCATTAATTCACATAAATCCTGGAAAGTGGACACTCCCAGTGCAGAACACCATCTGTTGAAGTGTTTAGTCAAGTCCTCGCAAACTCTAAATGCGACTGCTTATCAGACTTTTTCCATGATCTGAAACGTTGACGGTAAGCTTCTGGTACCAACTCATACGCTTTCAGAACTGCATCTTTAACAGTAGCAAAACTCTGACAATCAGCTGCACTAAGTGCTGAATAAGCTTCCTGAGCCTTCCCAGTCAAAACAGACTGTAACATAATCACACAGTCAGCTTCTGGCCATCCTCTCAAAGCGGCAATGCGTTCAAAAGGGAGAAAAAGGCATCTGGCTCTTTTTCATCAAATGTTGGCACCAAGCGCAAATTACGCACAACATCAAAAGTTTCAACTCCTTGTGGAGAAGACTCTTTAGCCTCAACACCACCTGATAACTTGCCCGCCTTGATTAGGTCTAGCCGATACTGCTCTAGCTCCATCTTTTCCTTTTCTAAAGAATGCCTCACACGTTCTTTCTCAATGCTCAGCTTGTCTCTTTCCATTTGTAAGAGTAACAACTCCTTTTGCTGCTCAAAAGACAAAGCAACGGCAGTTGAGACCACAGACTGATCAACCTCTGCCACTAAAGCCTGCATTTTACGTGGCAACACGCCTGTCTTTACTAATGCAGCCTTCAATACTCCTTTAATCTCATCTTTCAACCGTTTATCCCCAACGTCTACATCATAATGTTCAACAAGTTTCAACAGTTGTTCTTTAGTACAACTGTTTAAGAGTTCCTCCGATGGAGACTGAACAAAAGCATCAACTGTAGCCATAACAGCAAAGTATTGATCTTGAAATGCAAGTGAAATCAGCACTTCCCCACTAACTGCCTAACCAAAATCTACGTAACTGAAGCCTAGTCTTCATGCAGTTACTACGGTGGTACTTACGCACTAAAACCACCAGAAAGAGAAGGGCAACTGCACAAACAGCGACCCCCTCAATTCTGGGGACGTGCTCCCGAGACGACTGCTCTAACCGTGTTCACCGCAACAGAAATGTCAATGAATGAGTCTCAAGAGAGAAACACTCCTTCAACCTAACAGGAAAGCACTGGTTTTAACTTATGCACATTCAACAATCAATACAGCTCATATGCTCCAAAGTTGACTCAAGACAGCACATCAGCACTAGCTCCACCAAACCTAAGCCTATAGGAAAACATCAGTGTTAACATGACTGCCTCCACTCAATCCCCCTAACAAAACGGCCTCCCAAACAAAACACACAGCAAACCCAGAACATCAAACCACCACAAATAACCAAACGCATCAGCAATTAACTCAACAACTGCCTACAAAGCAAGGCCTAGCCAAGACACAACCAGACAAAGCCAGCCAAATAGATGAAATCAAACAGCACTAGCTGCAATCAGCTGCAAACAGACCAGCTCTCAATCAAACGTCAGAAAGCTTACCAAACCAGGGTAATATCCGGACGAGTCCCCATTTGTCACAACCCGGCTCATAGGAAGTGACAAACAAATGGGAGAGACCACACACAGGCTTCTAAAGGCTGTAAAACATATTTAATGAAAATAAGGTAAAGTAACTTAAACACAATGTAAAGGACATAACAGCCATAACTGAAACTTCCAAACGAACAAGGCGGGAGCCAGAGACAGAGCCAGTCAGAGCAAGAGAGACCCAGCTGGTTCAGTCAAAGTGTCTTTTATATGCACTGGGACTGGCCTACTCAGGTGTGCTGCATCTGTAATTGGGTCAGCTCCACCTACCTGCAAAAACAGGTAAAAGCAAAAGCAAAACACAAGGCCAGCCCACTGGCTGTCACATAACAAGCTTTGTGGACAAGCCAATTACGGTTGTTCTATGGTAGGCGATTTACATCGAGACTCTTTTTGGATCTCTTCATACTGGCTGTGTAATATTTCTTTGAGTATTCATTTATTCTCTTATTGTAACCGCAGTTCTTTTGGGAACTACTGCACTTTAAATTAATTTGAGAAATGAGTTTAATTATGTGTGCTCGACCTATGCTGTGGAAATTGGCTAAATTGGTGTACACTACAATAAAGTCAAGAAAAATTGGTCTTAGCAGTAGTAACAGACTTCAGGAACCGGATAAAAAAAAATATATAAGCAACAAAAGGCACACTTTGCTTTGTCAAGAAAAATGTAAATTGCTTTTATGTCACAAAAAATAAAAGACAATAATGTTCAATGATGTTGAGGTCCGGGCTCTGGGGAGGCCGATCCATGACTGATAGTGTTGCACTTTATGTTTTTCTATCCAGGTATGATTTTACTGCATTGGCAGTGTGTGTGGGATCATTGTCATGCAGGAAAATGAATCAAATGCTTTCCAGATGGTATTCTGTGGTGGATCAAAATCTAATGATACTTTGCTGCATTGATAATTTCATCACTTTTCATCAGTTTTTACAAAAAAAAAATTAATATATCACACATTACTCATTAATTTTCCTAAAAGCAATTAATAACATCACTAGCCACTAAAATAAGTAATTTGTGACACTACTCTTTACATTACTTTTAACCTTAAATGCATTGTGATACAAGTTAATATTATAAACAGTCCCACACATGAACAAAAATCGCTGTCCTAGTGAGGACACACATACGATCTTTCATGTTTAAATGTGAATACAAAGCCAACAGTACAAAGTAGTTGAAAACCAGCCCAACAAGACTTCAAAGTGGTTTCCACACTTCAATGCTACAAGCCTGACTGCTCATCACTGCCTTTGTTACCTGTTGAAGCTCAGCAGCCATAGCTGCTGAGATGGTGTCGGCATTTGCTCAGCTTTAACGTCTCTCTGGGCTCTTCATTAGAGCCGTGTTAGCATGCTGTCTGTGCAGATGCTTGCAAAAGAGCCAAAGTTGTGTTAGCAGCATAATACAGTTGTTTCTTTGCAGGACACAGTTTGCACTCACTGTCTTGCTCCTTTCATGAAATAAAAATAAAAGTCATTTGTCTGGCTCCTTGAAAACAAAATACAAACAGATGATTGATGGCTCAAGAGTTTTGCACAGTACTGTAATTCCTGTACTAAACAGAGTTAAAAAATATCTGGTAATATGCTAAATTTCTTTACTACACTAAACATAGAGAGTTAGCTGTTGTTTGAGAACTGCTGAAACTAAATCTTCATCTTTTAATCCTCACCATCATAGCAGGCAGATCTTCTGTTCTTGGTGCCACAGAGCAGCAGGGCATCAAAAACTTGGACACAGTTTCGCAAAACATTTTGTATAATTGAATTCACTTTGTACAAACTATGGCTATTAGACAACATGTCCGGCTCAGTGCCAGAGCAGTGCAGTGGGTATTGTGTAAGCAAGGCAGAGTAAAGAAATCAGGCTTGTGGAGGTGCTCGAACGGATAGAGTTTGTGTCCAGACATGTTTTGGTAATTAGCAAATGCATAACTCAACAGATCCATAACTTCAACCGTGGTTTCACAGGGGTGTCAAACATAAGGCCCGGGGACCAGAATCGGCTGGCAAAGACTCCAGTCTGGGCCACTGGACGGTTTTGTAAAATGTGAAGGAGGGGCAATGACCAACCACATTTATTCCTTCCAATTTAAGCCCAAATGGTCGTGCTCACAGATGTCTTTCATTTACTACAGCAGGATTTCTTTATCACGTAGAAAAACTGAGACAAACTGTTGAAATTACACTTTTTTTTCTACATTAAGATATCTCAGGGATTAATTATGTGGTTAAACTTTTTTACAGTGACTGAAAGGAAAGTCTCACTGGTCCGACCCAATGAATTTGACATCCCTCCTCTAGAATGAAAGAGTGCAAACAGATAGTTAGCGGGTAAAAGTGATTCAGGGTTTTACAGAGTGGTCTAATATTGACTTTTTTGTCTATATCAAAAGGATGTTTTCTGGGATTCTTATCAGAACATGTGCTGAATCAAATGTGGGAATCACGTCCAAAATGCTCATCTTCTTAAGTCAGTCAAAACAGCAAAGGACTTAGCATTTGGGGCTTGAAGGCAGCGAAGTTTCTGAAGAATGTGAATGCTGAAACACGAGCTTTCTTATTCCAAGCAATTAGCCCATGTTGTCACAGTTATTTTATCATTGTGCTCGTGTCTGGAGATACTACTTTTAACTGTGCACATTTGCCACGAACCCATCCTTCTAACCTTCCACTCAGCTATCTTCAGTGTCACTCAGCGATCAGAGACCTGCTCTCTCCTCTCGCTTCCATGCAGCTATTATTTACAGGATTAGAGTGGTAGAGATCTTAGCACGAACACTCCTCTGTTGAGAGTGGAGAAAAAAGACAGGCAAATTACCAGCTAATGGACCACCGGGCACTAATATCTAAATCCCCAATCTGTCTGTAATTGCTGCAAAATGCTCCGGCTTGTGCTTTATGGGCGACTTCTAAGTGACTCTCCCCCCCTTCTCACTCTCTCATTCCTTTCCTTGCTTTATTAAAGCAACAAGGAACGGGGAAAGAAAAAAAAAAGAAACGAGTAGTGCTCTCATTTTCCCTCGGAGTCCTTTCACTTTCCCTGGTGGAATCCCCAAGACATCATTAATGTCTCTCCTCTCTTTCATATCTCGACAGAAAGGGAGTGAAGTGACCGTCCCACAGCTGGCTGCCTTGCTTCGTCGTCTTCCCCTCCGTCGAGGAGCGAGTGATTAATTTCCTTGTAAGGAGAGATACAGCGGGGGGAGAGCGAGAGGGAGATCTCCGTTTGAAAGGTGCTTTATTTGCATTAGCATTCATAATTACTTAATGACGAATCAGATATGGTTCATTGCGAGTAAGTGCAGAAACAAGCTGTCTGAATCATGTATTTCAATTAGAATACCACTAAAACATGGTCCTCCATGACCGTCCAATATAAGGAGGACTTTATTTATTTAGCTGGGGAATTATTATTGGGGGACGACGAGGCCTCGTTTCATCCTTTGTCATCACACTAGAAGGCAGCGTTCTAATTAAAGAAAGCCTGTGAAACACTGAAGGCCTATTAGAAACGTTGAGATAATTATAGATGAAGAGCATACGTTCCACACACATTAGGCCTTTGGCAGCTTAGGAGATAGGGCAACACCTTCTGTAAGGGAATATTTATATTTTAAAATGCCCAGTTTTAATACATTTATAGATATTGTCGATCACCTCTTGATATGGAATGAAAAAATGCCTCAGTTCTTTATGTAAAGCTAATAGCTGTCTAACATGAGTGAAGAGTTGGACCTTTTAACCTTGTTTGTGGTATTAGCGCCTTTGGGATGTGCTCTAGTTCTGGTAAAGGAAATTATAGTGCTTTTTTTTAGCAACTATCCGTGCCCATACAGTTTATAGATGCACTTTGTAAACCAAGCTAGCTAACATTAGCCGACAGCATAGCGCCATCTTATTTAAACATGATCACTTCTGGCTCCAGTAAAAAACAAGCTAGCACTGAGTATAAAGGCCCCAAAATAGGCCCAAAACAATGGATCAATTCACAGTAAGCGTGCTCTTCCTTTATATTCAGGTTAGAGGTCACTCTTAAGAAGCAAATAGCTAGTTATGTTCTCTGGGCTAACATCAGTTTTCTATTTAGGGTGTTTTTTGGCTAACTGGCGCAAGCTAACCAAATACATGTTTATTTCATGCCATGTCATTTTAACCTGAAATAGGGAAACTTGCCTTACCTCAGGTATGATTTCTATCTTGAAGATTGATTCTTTCTGAAAGAGAGAGCTATAGAGATCTCTATTAAGACCCGGAAGTGCTCGTTTTTAATACAAGAGTCCATTTCAGATCATCTTTAGTCTAATCTGAGGAGCCCACAAAACCTGCAGTTCTTCAAAAAAAAAGAAGAAAAAAAGAACAAAGAAAAGTCCTTCATAACAAAGTAACTTCTCTTTCTCCTATCACAGTGTGCAAAAAGTGCCTCCTTAGCAATATCCCTTTTAATCAAGCCAAGCCACAATAGGAGACAGCGGGAAGCATGTGTAAATAATGCATTAATAACCATCCCAACCACACTCCCGGAGGCAGCGCCGGCACGTAGGGAGTTTAAATATCTCTAAGGGATACCTTCATCTGAAATGTGCTCAGCTTGCTGCTCAGAGCCTCTGCTGGAAAGAAAGAGAAAATATTGAAACTAATTGTGAGGAGTTCAATGGCAGTTCAACGTGGAGTGCACTTTCCAAGGCTGCGGCATGGGGCGATAGAGGATGGACAATCATGTCCGCAGAGCAGTCATTGACAGTTGCTTTAGAGGGTTGTGACTTTCGATGATGAGCCATTCTGTCCATAAACATGATAGCTCAAAAAGTTTTTAATGAATTCTAATACAACTTTGTAGGGGTGCAGAGTGGGGTCATGTTAACAATCTGTTAAAATTTGGTTCACATCCACGGAGGTCTTCAAGGTGAACTTAATGACTTATTGGTCAAAAAAATGACAAAGTGTCTTATAACTTAAAAACTGTGATTCTTACAAGGGTGATGTCCTATATGAAGGTTTAAAATATTATGCTACATTTGACTGATTCATCGATAGCGCCATTTAAATATATGTTTCTTACTGCGACTGTTTCTACTGGCAGCTTATGGGCATACAGGGAATGATATACGGGGATTCTAAATATCACGCTACTCTGACGTTTTCTTCAAGGTCAAGTAAAATCAAACTTTCATAAAATGTATTTTATCTTTAAAAGAATGCTTCAAATTCTGCTGCCTTTGGTTTTATGTGCAACATTTAGTAAATGACACACTGGTTTATGTGGATTCTAAATGTCACATCATTGTTTGCATCCATATATCGTGTCACGCTTGACCTCTGACCTCACTTTTACATTTCACATCTGCATTTTTTTCAAATTCTCCTTAAAATGTGTTTTTTATTTTAAAGAAAGTATTGTAAAGACAAAAAGAATGAGTTGCTTTGCTACTTAGAAATATACTGCAGTATAATATTATATAATAAACTCAAGTTATTCATGTACAGTTAGTTACAAATAATTACTTAATACCTACTCCTACATAAAGTTTTTGTAATCAAAGTAAACATCTGTCATGCTAACCTTATCTGACTCTTACTGCACTTAAAGAAAAATAAACGAATGTAAACATAATACAATATTATTCCCTTAAAAGTAAATAATGCCTAGACATTGAGCTGCCTTGGTGAAGGTTTGTACTCTCGCATTGCTTCTTGTTTCCTCTTTGAACTCTGAA
This sequence comes from Oreochromis aureus, assembly GCF_013358895.1. NCBI lineage: Eukaryota > Metazoa > Chordata > Actinopteri > Cichliformes > Cichlidae > Oreochromis > Oreochromis aureus. Next base: position 21,959,754 of record NC_052963.1, on the reverse strand, counting down.
TCTTATTAAGCACCATACAGAATACAAACTTCTCGTCTCATCTTTGAAGGTCAACCAGACGTGTCAACATAAACCAACATATATTAATCAACATATAATTTGACAAACTTTAATTGTTGGCTGTAAATTCAGGGGATGCATACTTTTGTGGCTGACAGTGTTAAAAAAGAATAAGTTCATTATTAAGGTGGGTGACATTCAGCTGTGTAAACTCAGCTGATTTCCCTCTGTTATCTGAAGGCCTAAAGTTTCTGAAAGTTTAATGTTCCTTGTTTGCAATGTGGGAAATAAATTGGGCTGCCAGATTTGGCTTGGGATGAAATGCTGCAATATTGTCAATTGGACAAAAGATAGAGAATATGGATGGATATATTTTCAATATGCAGGAACAGCTGTCAGGGCTCTAAATAATATGCAAATCAGCTTTGTGAAAAATATATATGCAGTGCTTTATTGGTTTAACTAATTAATATTTCACTGAATACTGTACATTCGCCATACTATGCATACCAAACATGCTTGTCTGGTGCCAAACCACAGTGTGCTGGCCTTGCCTTTGGTCCAGAAGCCTTGATGAAAAGCCAAATCAATGTGTTGAAACTTCAACCAGTGCCTCTAATCCAATGCTGTTTATGTCTGCTGCAGTCGATAGCCTGTAACCTTGGTCATGGATGCGGCGCTTGCCTTCACATCACCACTGTCGTAGTGCAACAACCTCACAGCTGCAATTCTGCCAAGTTTTTATGTTCTCACCTCGGCTGAAAAGCTTTGCTGTGGGTTGAGAAAGGTCTCTAACCGTCTCTGGCTTGTGAAACACCTTCAAAGCCAATCAGGCAACGTGGAAAACGCACTGTCATCACGCTAAAACTGAGGCTGCTTCTCAGAGTTGCTGAAAAGTTGACATTTTAGAAGTACAAGGCTTTTACCCTAAAGCAATGACATAGTATCCTGCTGTGGAAGCCTGCTGTATGAATGAGAACATCTGGTCTAAGATGCAGAGACTGTGTGTTTGTGAACAGATGCGTGTTCATGTACACAATGACACAAACCCAGTCAGTCCCTGCCAAATCTTTGGTATATGAAACCCCCACCTCCCCCCATGCAAGTCCCCCCCCACACCCAGTGGTCCCATTCAACACGGGGAGCAGCGGGCGCGTCGGCTCGCCACCAACGGAGACCCGCTGCCAGTGTTAAGCCCTTTTAATGACTGGATTTCCTCCCGATTGCCAAGTTCCCGTGTAATTGCTTGATGGTCAGACCGTCGCTGTGCCAAAGCTAGGGGGGGGGACGCTTGGCAGTCGCTTTGGTGTTGGCTTGGACAAGGGTGAGCAGAAATAGCTGCAGCGGAAGCTTTCGGAGTCGCCGATCGGACAGTCACAGCCCGGGGTTTTCACACTGAGAGGGATCAGAATGAAAAAGAGCCTTGTTGTCAGAGAAAAGAGGGCATAATGGACAGATTGTTTCTGTTTGCTGAACCCGCGAAGGATTGTGTTACCCCAAAAGCATCACTTCACGCTCACACACATCCGAATCTCTCGCTGTGTTTCTCTTGTTTTCTTTCTGTCTTATTTGCTATTACATACCTCCTGTTTTTTTCTCCCCAGAATCATTAGAATCACCAGGCTTTTATCTTGGCTGAGCTAATTTCTGAAAATAGAAAGCATAAGTTAGCAAAAAGCAGATCACTAAAAAAAACAGCAGGAAAGAGATTTTGGAGCGGCGCTCCAACACCTACCATACATAGCTGCAGGTTGTCAGTTGCCTTTGTCAGCTACAAATGGGAATCACTGCCCTTTACGCACTTATCAGTGACCTTAAACCCAGCATATTTAGCCGCCTTTTGTCTCAGCACACAAAGATATCCAGGAGGCTGTAGTTTTTAAAAGACGGAAGAGGAGGGGGAAAAAAGCCAAGATGTATGGTAATGCCCTGTTCGGCTGCACTGGCGCTGCCACTGTGGCAAACAAAACACTCTTTAAGAGACCCATAGAGCGAGAGAGGTAAGGAGATACATCAATCAATTAACAATTACCCCTGCTGCTAATCAGCTGTCCCCGGCCTGCGCCGGCCGGCCCTTTTGTAATCCCGTTGGCAGCATCAATTAAATTCTTAAGGTTAGTCTATTGAATTTTCCAGATAGGGGAAGATGGGGGTGGGGGAGTGTGAGGGAGAAGGACAAACTGTAGCCCAAACCTTCTCCAGCTTCTCTTCTCTCATACACTATATCAGGCTTTCATAGCACCTAACTGAAAATAGGCTAGAATTAGTAGAAAACTGACGAAAAGACTATAAGCAGAGACGATAAGACACCCCGGGTTCGGACGGGCCTACAACACAGCATAATACAGCGAGACAGCTGTGAGCAGCAGAATGGGAGAGGCGAATTCTAACGTGTACGAGGGCTGCAGTTTGAAATAAAAGTGAACAAGGTGATGGTCTTGTACGCTGAAGGGTAAGAGGGTGTGAATTATAAAGCGAAGTGGAGAAATGAGACCAAGAAGTCGCTCAGCGCCGTACGTGTGTGACTGTGTGGGTGTGTTTGTGTCTTTGTGAGAGCCAGTTAGAGAGTTAGAACCTGAAAAGTGAGGACAATTTTTTTTTTTTTTGGAAAGCAAGGCAAGTTTAGGCTGTTCTACTTTCTCATCTTCTGATCTTTACACTCTACTGTCAGTTTTACAGGCAACCTCAGAAAAGTTAGCTAGAAACTTGGAGAAACCTGAATTCATTGGACATATAGGAACAATGTCAGTCATTGCTTTGCTTTCTGTTGGCTATTTACTTTTGTAATTTCATGTGTGGCATACAGAAAATGTTTGGCATGCTTTACATGCAATTATAATTCAGTTACTAACTGGGCTGAGTCCCAGTTTTGTCCTACTTATTAGCTGAAAACTCGCTGGGTTAAAGCAGTCAGCTGTATCCCCTCAGTGTCCTTTATAAAATACACCAAAACTGTCCATCAAATGCATTTACACCACTTTTAATACATGGAACAACTTAAGGTTAAAATTAACTTCAGCTTAATCCATCATTAAGTAAGTAAGTCTACATCTCAGACACCAGTTTATGTTTCTCATCTGCGTACTGAATCTGAAGGCAAGTGATGAGATTTTTGGTACCAAGAGGTTACATGTTTCACAGATAAACTTGCTGTATAACCCAAGTGCTCTTGAGCTTCAGGCCATGAACTGATGGTCTGACATCCTCCTTCAGGTTTTTCTGCTAGAGAGCAGAATTCGTGGTTCCATCAGTTACAGCAAGTCGTCCTGAAGCAGCAAAGCAGCCCCATCACACTACCACCACCATGTTTGACTGCTGCTGTGATGATCTTTTTTTACCTAATTTCCCATCACAGAAAGTCTGAAAGAATTAAATCCAGAGAGAGTCAGAGATTAATGAGGGAAATGAATTCATCGTTTGATTCAGCTAACAAAAATGCTGTTAGTTTTATGTCAGATGTAACGGGACTCAAACCTTCCACAAGGTTCAGCTTTTGTCTCGTCAGTCCACAGAATATTTTCATGGGGATCATCAAGATGTTTTTGGTAAATGTGAGACGAGCCTTTGTGATCTTGTTGATCAGCAGTGGTTTTCTCCTTGAACTCTCCCATGGACGCCATTTTTGCCCAGTCTCAATAAGACAGTCTCAGTCTCTGTCTTATTGTTGAATCATGAACTGTGACCTTAACTGAGGCAAGTGAGGCCTGCAGTTCTTTAGATGTTGTTCTGGTTCTTTCGTGACCTCCTGGATGAGTCGTCGATGTCCTCTCGCTTCACCACTGTTCCAAGTTTCCTCCATGTGTGGATAATGTCTCTCACTGTGGTTCACTGTCGTCTCCAAAGACTCCGAAATGGTTTTGTAACCCTTTCCAAACTCTTTTCCACACTGTTTCTCAGCTGCTTCTTTAGATTGTGGCATGACGTGTTGCTTTTTGAGATCTTTTAGCCTGCTTCACTTTGTCAGACAGGTTCTATTTATGTGATTTGTTGATTCAGCAGGTCCGGCAGTTGTCAGGCCTGGATGTGGTTCATGAAACTGAAGTCAGCTTTCAAAAAATGTCCTTAATCACAATTAATTTGTGATGTAACACAGGGGTTCAATTACTTTTACCACAGGGCCAGATAGGTTTGGATAATGTTCTTCCCACAATAAATGAAATCTTCATCTATGAAAAACTTATTAAAATTTTTTATTAACTTGGGTTAAGCAGCTGGTCCTGACAGTGTAGCCGATAGAGTTTTCACCACCATCTTCAACCTCTCACTGCTACAGTCTGTAGTACCATCCTGCCTTAAGTCAGCCACCATCGTTCCAGTGCCCAAGAAGAACACAGTGAGATGCTTGAATGACTATCGTCCAGTTGCTTTAACACTCATAATTACCAAATGTTTTGAACAGCTCATCATGTCACACATTAAAGCTGCCATCCCTGCAAACCTCGATCCACACCAGTTTGCGTACAGGGCAAACAGGTCGACAGAGGATGCCATAATAACAGCTCTTCACACAGCCCTCACACACCTGGACTGTAGTAACACCTATGTGAGAATGCTGTTTGTGGACTTCAGCTCTGCCTTCAATATAGTTCAACCCCACAAACTGGTTAATAAACTAAGCAACTTAGGACTCAGCAGCTCACTGTGCAGCTGGATACTGGACTTCCTGAGCAACAGACCCCAGAACGTAAGAATGGGAGAGCACACCTCCTCCACCCTCATTCTGAATGTGGGTGTCCCACAGGGTGTGTCCTCAGTCCCCTCTTATACTCACTTTTCACCCATGACTGTTCACCAATCCACACCAGTAACACCATTATAAAATTTGCTGATGACACCACTGTCATAGGACTGATCGACAACAACGATGATTCAGCCTACAGAGAGGAGGTTCAGCATCTGAAGCAAAGGTGTGACGACAACAACCTGCATCTGAACACAGCCAAGACCAAGGAGATGGTAATCGACTTCAGAAGAACAAAGCGATCTGAGCACTCTACCCTCTACATTGATGGGAAGGAGGTAGAAAGGGTAGAAAGCTTTAAGTTCCTCGGAGTCCACATCTCGGCCGACCTTACCTGGTCCACAAACATCTCCCACCAGGTAGGGAAAGCACAACAAAGGCTGTACTTCCTCAGGAAAGTACGTCAGGCACAATTACCCCAAAGACTGCTAGTAAACTTCTACCGCTCCACCATTGAGAGCCTTCTGACTTACTGCTGCACACTCTGGTTCAACTGCTGCACCGCGGAGGACAAGAGGAAACTGCAGCGGGTGGTGAGGGCAGCAGAGCGGGCAATCGGCACTTCAGTAACCCCCCTCAGAGACATCTATACTGGCAGACTTCAGCAGAAAGCCAGGATCATCATCAAAGACCCCTCGCACCCTGGACACTCACTTTCCCCCCCCCTTCCCTCTGGTAAACGCTACAGGTCCATCAGGTCGAAGACAAACAGACTCAACAGAAGTTTTTACCCACAGGCTGTCAAACATGCCCTACCTCCACCCTGATTGGAGGATAACTGCACTGCCAACACTCATGGACATTACACCTTATTTATAAATCGTATTTCTGTTTATACTTCAATGCAACCAACACCCTTACCTCTTTAAACTGTATTTATTATAACATTATTTAGTATAGTTCCAACAGCACCCCTCACTCAATGTGCAATATCATCCCCCCCCACACACTCAATGTGCAATATCACTGATCACACTGCACCTCTCAATGCACCTGCTAGTTAGATGGCATGTATGTATATAGATGTAAGCGTGTATGTGGAAATATGTGCGTGTATGTATATGTACATATGTGTATGTATGAGCATGTATGTTTGCAGGTGTATGTATAACTTGTACATATCTTTCTTGTGTAAATGTAAATTTGTCTGTTATTGTGTAAATACTTACGCTATTGTGTACTCCACACACATGGAGAGATGCCAAACTGCCTTTCACTGTTCTTGTAACAGTGACAATAAAAAGCTATTCTATTCTTTTTTCTACTATTAATACTTTTTTCAAGATCGGAAACACATAAGTGCAACAAATATGGAAAGAAAGAAATCTTTTATCCGGCACGGCAGTTTCTCCAAAAATAGCTAACAGACTCAAACCAGTTATCTAATAACTATTCTACTTTTTTAGCATATACAATAGAAGCACCTATCTACACTCAAATAAGAAAACAAACTCCACTGTATTATCTTTTAAATAATACTTAAAATACCCTGTGATAGATTATTGACGTGTCCAGTGTGTACCCTGCCTTTAACTCTATCACCACTGTGATTGGCTTCAGACTGCATGCTTCTTTTCCTTCCACTGATGCAGTGCTGGTACTTGAGTCAGTTCTGACTTGGTGCCTTTTGAGGATCAGCCCACATTTTCAAAGTTTAGAAAACCTGGTTTTACATACAGTAGGCTGGGAAAATTTCATTGGAAAGAACACTGTGGACAGAATCTGCAGGCTGCATCTTCCAATCAGTGTTTGCAGGATTTTTGTGGTGAAAATGAGCCAAACAGTTTCAAGCATTTAAACCTTTGGTTTGGATGCTTCTGCTTAGGGTTTGCAAGAAACCTTTGCATTTGTTGCCCACTGTCCTCACAAGTGTAGAAACTCCATGTGTTGAATTGCATGTGTGTCCCCTTTGGCAAAGTCAGCACAAATACGCACAAACATGATGAGAGGCAGCCATACCGCGCATGACCAAGACAAAAGGTGGAGTCTTTGATCTGTCCATAATGACCTCAGGAAACCAAGAATCACATCATTATGTTAAAACAATCCACCCTCCACACACATTTGCTGACCGTACTAATTACACATTGCCTAATCAATACATTATTTAATCAAACCAAACGAGTCCTTTTTGTCCCTCGCTGTTCTTTTATGGCTTGCTGTTTATTGCTCGCTTCCTCCAAAGCCTATTTGTAATTTAAACCAGGAAGCATGTGAACCTGATAGGAGCACCGCTGCAGCCTGCTGGAGGATGAGAGCGGAGAATGCTGACAGCGCTCCTATTTCCTCAAGTGAAACTCTAACTGGCTGACCCTCGGAGGCCTCTGGCGTCTCGCTGAACTCCTGCTGCCTGCGATTGATTCAGATGCCGAACTTATCATCGAGGGAGATGTGGCAGAAGAAATGAAGAATTCTGCCTCAGCATTAGACGGGGGGGAGGGGGGCACCAACAGGGACCAAATATTCAAATACTGAGAAAAGATTAAGGAAACATAGATGACTTGAGTGCTGACTAAGAGCTAGAAAACACAGAAGAGCTAAAACTTAACTGTCAGTGCTTTAAGCAAACACCCAGTATATGAATATACTTTAATATGGATATAGTCAGATAAATATTATCCACTTTTTAGTGTGACATAATGGCCATTTCTAGGTCCAGATGCTCCTTCTGTTCCCCCCAAAATGTAACAAGCATATAATCACTACTGGGAATGTGAAAAATTCCAAATTCTTTCAACTGTTAAAAAAATAGTTGAGTGTAGCCGTTTTCCCAGGTGTTATAATTAAGTGTAGAGTCCAGACATCGTGAAAAACAAGACTTGCAACATTGATTGGCATTAGAGGTTAGTGGTAAGCTCATCAGTTGACCTTTACAGATGATAATCAGTGTTCTGGTTAGGCATTTCAAAAATAAAAAAAAATATACAGGGCTTCTTTAATTACAAATGTACACGGTTTTGAAGGTTAGTGAATATCTATAGTGAATTATAAACAGGTCCATAATTTTTGAACAAAAACACATTTGTTGTTTTTTAGTTTTCCCTCTGTACACTACCACAGTGTATTTTAAATCAAACAATATGGGACTGAAAATCAGACTTTCAATTTTAAGTTCCAAAAGTATTGTGTAAACTGTTTATGAATTGCATAAAAGAAAAAAATTCTGAAATTCCTAAATATGCAAGAAAAAATTTGTACAACTTGAATTAAAGCTCAAAGTCTACACTTCAGTCATACAATGATAGATACACCATAAAAATGTGCCTGTGAAACTGTGTACCTGTAACGGCATGGCTAGCTACAGATCTATTGTTATGATAATATACTCCAAAGACAGCGGCCCAGGTAATGTGTTTATGGTTTAGGGTGAGAGTCAAATTTTTGTAAAGTGTATGTTTTGGCCATTGTCAAAATATTTGGATGATGGGGTCATGCAGGGAAGTCATCTGCTAATGCTAGCCCTGGTTAGCTTACATATTGACAATCAGTTGCAGTATCTGCACAATATTATATCAGAAAGAAGACAAGGGGAAATGGAAGAAACTGCAGCCACAGTGAGTTTGAGATTAAAGTGTTAGAGGTTAGTAATTGACATGTTGCTGTCTGATATCCTTAACCAAGTCTTAGTTAGCTAAACAGCTAAAATGCTAGCATGAGCCTGACAAGTGGCGTATACACCATAAAGTTTTCAGAAATATATAACAGGATCAGTTTTCCTTGTAAATTACTATCTTATTTTGCCTCTTTGGGTTGAAAACCTTTACATGGTTAGCACACACTGTAATAAATCCAAAACGACTGTTTAGGCTCAACACTGGGTAAAAAACTAGCCTCAAATGCTCTTTGACAAGACAAAGAAACTACAGGCCAGTTTGGGTGGAAATGCTAACTGTGTTCATACACCTTGACTGTGCTGGAGCTACTGTAAAAGAGTGTCAACCTAAACAATAGCAGAGGCTATGTGCTCCTTCTGCAACATCTCCCCATCACGCGGCCTCCATCAGCACGTCTGGCTGCGCGGCAGAGCGTGAACGGGTAGATTTTCCGGTAGCACAAGCCTGAGATGTGCTCCTGCGTCTCGGTGAGCTCGTTTCGCCGGGCCTCCTGCCGAGTCTTCCTACTGCCACTGCAGGGAGACGAGACTTCGCAGCCCCAGGACACAGTCACTACGGGGGGAAAGGAGGGGGTAGGAATAGAGGGAGGGGAAGGAAGAGCGATGGAGAAAAGAAGAGAGGAAAAAGATGCATGAAGGGTTGGGGGGGTGATAATGAGAGGTAGAGAAGATGAAGGGACAGACATGAGACAGAGGGGAGCGAGGGGAGGGGAAGCAGAAAGAGGTAAACAGAAAGCAAGGAGAAGTCGACAAACACAGAGAGACAGAGGGGGGGAAGAAAGAGAAGGAGAGAATGATTGCTCGCGGCTCATTTCTCCACACATGAGCCCATCTGTACAGCGCCCAGGGTGGGACGGCACCACTGCTCTGTCTGAAATGACTGAGCGAGCCAAAGACACCCCAGCACCACAGGAAGCCAAATGCAATCCCATGAATCCCGGGCTCGCCTATTATTCTGCAGAAAGCCCTTTTAAAGTGCCATTTTTTCTCGCTGATGGTGCCTTGTTGATTTACTTTCTTTTCCATCATGATTTAAGTTGTTCGTAATGTGTCAGAAAGACACTCACAGTTGAATTTCATGTTTGAATATTTGGCCTTGTACACTCTTATGTCACAGACAAAGATATATATATATATATATATATATATATATATATATATATATATATATATATATATATATATATATATACACACATATATATATATATATATATACACATATATATGTGTGTGTGTATATGTGTATTTGTATATACAGACGCTCACACAGACTGAATTTCTCTCAGACTTGTTTCCATCAGCAGAGCAGCACCACAGGGGTAAAAAGGAGAAATTGACTGGCAGAGAGCAAGAAATGGTGTTTGCAGTGAGCATCTTGTGGTATTGTAATATTTACTGTTAGCACCTCAGGCTACATGATACGCTCCACTGTCACCATCAAACAAGCAGCTCTCTGAAGGAGGGAGCACATCTGTTGTCACCCCTCCAATCCCCTCCCTCCCTCTCCCTTATTTTTGCCATCTCTGGAGTGAGAAAAAATTCCAAGTAAGAAGAGAGACTAGCTGAGGAAGTGAACCCTGGAGTGATAGAAAAAACCCACAACTTTCTGACCCTCTTTTCTCCTCACCTTTCCTCTCCCTCTGACCGCGGCTTAGGATGCAGCCGATTCAAATTGATCATTCCTCTGACCAATAATTCATTGTGATGGAGCAGACGTGGTCTGTGCGTGGCGAGCGCCCGCTGCACAATGGCACCTGCATACTAAATAGCCTCGCCAACCAATCGCGCCATTGCATTCCTGGTCAGGTGACCCGCTGTTTATCCTCTGATAAATGGCAGGTCAAGTCGGGTGGCGCTCAGCGCCACATCTCTCAGCACCATGTCACCCGTACTCCCGACCGCTCATCAAACCCCCTCGCTCCTTTTCCTCAAACCCCTCTCAGCCCCCTCCTACCCTTAAGCCCCTTCTGCAATCACAGACCCCCCTCCCACCACCACTAACACCACCACCGCCACAACCCCCCCGGCATTTGCCCCGCATGCATCCATTATTCTCCATGCTCGCTGCACCGTCAGCACAGTCATGATTGCTGACTTCTCCTTCCACTGCCAGCCTCCACTTTGAACACAATTAACTTAGTAATTGCATTTGTTTTAGGAGTATGTGAGTGATTATCAAAGCCACCTATGATCCTCCAAGCATACACACTCGCTGCCTTGCTTCTCTGTTGATGGGCGCTTGTGCAGGCAAGACCACCGGGGGGTACAGAGATAGGGCTGGGAGCACTTCAAAGCAAAGCTCGCTTCCTTGCTCAACCTCATATACCTTATTAGAATCCCCTGATTGCCAAACCCCTCTGTTGCTATTGTTTATCTGTTTGTTTCTTGGGCGGCCAGCGAGCAGAGGCTTTTCAAATGCAGGGGGTCATTTTCAGCACAGCTGCCACTAACAATGCAAAACACAAGGAGAGACTGAACGGTGGAAATGGCACACACCTACACTGCAGACGCGGGCTTTTGATTTGCAATTGAAGAGGCTGATGTGAAAATGTGTGTTTAGGGTGAAGTGTTTTGCTTTTCAGTGGCTTTTCCACTGCAATCAAAGGAGGGAATGGCCTGTATGCAGCTTTAGATATAACTTTAAGTTGTAGTCAGTGCAATTCAGGGGTTATGAATGAAAAAGACTCTTTCCAAGCTCTTCTTGTGAGTTTTTGTAAAATATTTGCCATTTCTGTGTTTTCTTCAGCAATGTCATACAAATGAGTGTTGTTGTATTTCTAAGCATGTTTCATGCTGGTTTGAGTTCTTTCTTCATGAATTTCAGAAGTTTAAAGTTTATTTACTTCCTGCCTTTGTTCTTTTCCCCACCATTGTCATTTCCTGATTGAGCTCACTAGTGCCTTATTATCTTTTTCCTTGGTTCATATTCAGCCTTTGTGTCTTCACTCAGTGCTTGTCAGTCACCTCTTCATGCTTTCCACATGAACTATAGACGTCCATAGCACTATAGATGTTTGAATTTAGGTGTTTTCAGCCCCGTTCCCACAGGTGTATAAAATCAAGCAGCTAGCCATACAATCTGCCTTTGAAATCACTGATGCTGTAATAGGACTTCTTTCATCTTAGATCATCCACAATCAAGGTTTAAGTGCTATCACCTTAAAGTGGAGGCATTTAGGAACCACAGCAACACATCCAGGAAGTGGCAGACCACGTAAAGTTGCCGACTTAGTAACTGCAGAGATCCAAACCTCCTCTGGCATTAACATCAGCACAAAAACTGGGAGCTGGGAGCTTCGTGGCATGGGTTTCCATGGCTCCGCAATTGCTGTAGGTGTAATCTAAATGGAACCTAGGACTTTTGCCCATCTTTTGCCAGCCTGGTTTGGGTTTCTGATTCAGGTTTTGGCCTTTTCATTTAATTAAAGTAAAGCGTTAACTGTACATAATAAAATCAGACTTTATATTAACATGAGTAATACTGGAAAGCAGTCAAGTGTAGATTTCTGTAAAAATCCCAGTTTAATATAAATAAACATTCACAGGTAAAATTATTAACTACTGTTGTAGTTAATAATTAGCTGTAGTTAGTGTAGTTGTAGTTCTGAAACTTGACACTTTGTGTTTGAGTATGCATTTGTATAAATGCATAATATAAATGTCTAAATGTATATTTTCTTTGATGTCTTTTAATTGTTCGTCTGAAATAAAACACAACAGGAGAGAAAAATGTAAATGTATCGTAAATCTCAAAATTAACTGTTGCACAAAAAATTTTGCTTTTGCCTGTAATGCTTCACTTTTTGAGACAAACAATGGAGCCAAATTCAGCTGTAATTTCTCCAGAAAATTATCAAAATTTACCAACACCCCCATGCTTTTGCAGAACATTCTCCAATCCCAATGTAACACGGGTCCACGAACTCCTCGTCAAAATCTCCAACTCGGCATCATCAGCCTTCTTCCACAGTTTCTACGTTCAGCTGCGTACATCCTTTTTGCACTCAAAGTTCACGGAAGAGGATAAAGCCCAGACTGCCTTCTTCCTCCTACTGGTTATTTGCAGGTGGAACCCGAATGCCAGTTAAGGGCTCTGTAATCTCTAGCACCTTCAGAGACTGATGCATTTAGGTGATCAACAGTATGATCTCTGCTTCTCTATCTTGATCATTGTACTCAGTACAGCAACATCTTGAGGCGGCTGGATGTGGTGCTAGGTCGAAGCTTCAGCAGGAGGGCTTGAAAGCAAAAGCTGCACCTCTGCTTCTTTGTGATTCCAAACACCAGCTTGTGTGATGTCCCTGCATTATTACACATACATACACAAAATACTCTATTCTAGCCGCATTTTGTGGATCCCTCTTACGACAATGACTTTGAATAAAAGACCAGTATTGCAGCCCTTTTTTAATTGAAATGCAAACTACATCAACGGCCAGGCGGCGGAATTGGCAATACTCTCCTGGCGGCGTGATAAAGGCTTTTTTGCTGTTTCTGTGGCTATCGACTTGGTCATGTGTGTAATTGCCTAAAGCGTTTCTGAAGCCTCCGATGCGCCAATGTAAATATTAAAGAGAGCGCTCGGCTTAATAAAATGCTGTTCAAACAATATGGGGGCCCGAGTTATCTCCTGTCCGTTTTTCAGGCAGAGATGTGGTTGCCAAGTTGCAAAAAGACACCCGACCAGCAGCTCAAAGTTTCATGGGGACATTTGTTGGCCTCTCGACCAAATGAAATCTGGGGCCCGTGAGTCTAGGGGTTGTCTTGGGGGAGAGCAGTGGATTCAGGAGCGGGGGTCAGTATCAAGATTGGACCTGCTCCTCCATAAGTGACGGCGCAAACGAAGGGGAGCGAGGCGGCGGCTGATTAAATGAATCCGCTGTAAAAATAAAAAAAAAGAAAGAAAAGAGAAAAAAAAGCAAAGAGGGCAAGAAAAAGGAAGTGAAAACAGGAGATATTTTTGAAAGTGAGAACTGTACGGGGAGAAGTAAAGGAGGAGGAGCGAGACTGAAAACAGCAGGAGGGAGGGGAGCGGCGGATCAGACAGAATCTTTAATGGTATTGATCCTGTCCAAGGCCACGGTGGAGATGAAGGCCTCCCTGCACTCATACCCTGCTGTTGTCACCTTGACCTTGGGCCAATCCCTGACCTCTGATCCTTTTGATCCCTCCAGCCTCGCTCCTGCTGACCCTCCGGTCGCCACCACCTCCTCACTTACTGGTCCCCACAGCTGCCGCGCCACCTTCCTAAATGAGAATTGACTTTGCTGCTGTGTGCAGGGTGGAAATGCGAGTTAAAGGGTGTCAATAATGTTTCAGAAGAACAATTTCTGTGGCCGTTTCGTCTTTTTTTTTCTGGCACGGCGTAACGTTTTGACATTTGCCCGCTGCCTGGATGCCGTAGCGCTCCCAGTTGAAGGGAGTGCTGCGAGGCCACTAACTGCCTTTAGCTATTGATCCGCCGGTTAAATTGCATGCACACAGAGTTAGTGGAGAGGGAGCATTGAGAGTCAGCTGCTAGGCCGATGCACACTTGGCTCACGATAGCCGCCATCTAATGGTAATTGCTTTCGATCTCTCCCCGCAGACATGCGATTTACAGCGCCTCTTCCCCTGAATAGGTGACACCAAATATTTTGTGTGCATAGCATGTGTGTATGTGGAATAGAATAGAATAGAATAGAATAGAATGCCTTTATTGTCACTATACAGTTGTAGAATGAGATACAGAGGAGGGGCAAGGAAGGAAAAATGTATTAGAGTTTGTTCTCATGCTCAAGCAGCTGAAGAAAGAAAAAAAAAAGCCAGAAGAGTCCATCGACATCAATAGGATGGGGGGGGGGGCAACGGTTGTAAAAACATGATAGTTGATCATCTCTAAAAGGGACACTTGGCTTTCTCCTCACCCTGCACTTCATCACCGTGTCGCCGCTGAATGGTGTTTAGGGAGCGGAGGGAGGGGTGGGCGAGGCTTCTCCAGCAAGCCCCCCAGGTGATTACACTGAATGGATTACAGCGGGAAACGGCTGTCCTTCTTTCAAACTGCCAGGTGGCGTCCATTTTTCTCCAGGCCTCATTGTTCGGCTCAGCGTACAGGACAGATTTAGACGGCCCAATAAAGTCCCGTCTTTAGAAGAGACAGCTTGATGCAGCACCTTCTGATCTGAATAGGGGATACAGTAGATCAGCCTCCTCGGCGTTAACTTGGGACGAGCTAAAACAAAGGTAGAGTCCGGGATGATATGCGACGCTTGAGCGCGCTTGGAAATCCACCATAAGCTATTAAAAACTGACCCGCTGGCCATTTTCCAAACTAATCAATCTTGTGCCCATTCACTCGTCCCTCAACTTTTTTTTTTTTTGCCCCCCCACCCACCGCTCATCTCTTTGCCTTGTTACAAACAGCAGCCGAGTTCATTAGCTGGTATTTGCATCAGTCCATTCCCTACGGAGTGCCGAGCTGTTTGTGTCCCTCGTAGCCCGATACCTGCCAATGCTAATCCTGTTTACAGTAGCACTAAAACACAACTTAGTGGGCCATCCATCCCAAACCTTTGCGCCTGTCAATAGGCTTAGCACGTCGACCAAATTTATGTCAGAGTTGTCACACAGGATTATGTAAGCCATTTGTACCACTTGTCTCGGCGTTTGCTGGCTGTTAACAAACAAATCATGGTTGCCGATTTAAAAGTTCGAATGCCTTTTCAGAAAATATCAAAACAGCATCAAAATGTGGAACTCTTTTGTGTAAATGGGATCTGATATACCGGTAAAATGGTGTTCAAATCAGACCTAGAAATGATTATTGATGCCTTCCTTTCTTCATAATTACACTAGTTTAATTCAGTGTACACTGGCCTCAGTAACACTGGCCTCAGTAGTCTTCTTTGGATTGCTTACAAGTAGTCCAAAATGTGGCTGCAAGGCTACACCTATTTTTTCATCTTTGCATTGGCTCCCTATATGGTTCAGACTTTAAGATCTTTGGTGATCACTCTCAGAGCTCTGCATGGTCACATATCTGCTTACATAAACAAACCATTCAGGTTCTATGACTAAAACCTTGTAATGGTTCCTCGTTCTAGACCGAAAACTAAAGAAGACTGTGAATTTGAGGCTGCCGCTCCTTAGCTGTAATACAGTGCCAACTGACAACAGTACAACTGAGATCTGTGGACTCTACATACACTTTTTAAGAGCAGGTCAAGACAATATTTGTACTGTTGTTATGAAGCACTTGGCCAAAGCTTCAGTGCGAGCAAAGAGAACCAAAAATTCATGCTTCAGCCTGCTGAAAACTCTGTTTCTGAATGTTTTTCTACTTGGGTTTCAGAAACAGTAGAAAAGGTGAGCAAAGCCACTGTGACGTCAACCATTGGTAAGTTCCCATCATTAAACCTCAAGCTGAGCATTTCCATCATACTGGTGTTTTCATATGGTGAGCAAGCAATGGGACTAGCTGAAGACTGGCTTACTTTTCATTCTCCTTTCTGACTTAAGTACTGACCATAATTTAGAAGATGGACTTAAACTTTCATTCCTGAAATCAGAAATTGAGCTCATAAAGTCATCAGGGAAGTTGAAATTGAAAGTTGAATGGACATCATAAGCATTACCACAACATCAGTTTGAGGTACTTCTTAAGCATCAGCTGGATGTTAGTGTTAGACTTTCTAACAAAAGAAAGTTTGTGTTCAAGAACTGTTTTACTATCTTTTTACTGATTAGAATTAAGCTAAATTAAACAAAATTTAATGTACAAGAAGACGTCATTGTTTGGACATAACCTCATAACCATGTGCTAACAGTTTTAGAGCACAGAGCACAACAAAACAAAGCAGGCTGTCAGGGGTAATACAATAAAAGCGCACACATTCACTATTTGACTACTTGATTATGGTTATTTTTACTTTGGTATAATCACAAAAAAATGAACAGAAATCCAGACTATATGGAGGTCTATCCAGTCTACAGATGAAGCCAATACTCCATACTATTTGGCATACATCTGATGTATATACATAAAAACCCATAATGAATATTGGCTAATGCCCAAAGCAATAGATACCACAGGGACATTTTCTCTAACATGGTAAGGTTATTATTTCATCTTCTCTCTACCTAAAAATACCATTTATAAACAGTGCTTAACAAATTTCTAAGACCACCACAGCCTAAGTACTACAGCCTAAATGAACAGTACTGGTAATTACCAAAATCATGTTTTATGGTTCTTTAATGGTTAGTCCACCAGCTTGTTGAATCTCTTTAATCAAAAGAATGTTTTTAATTCTAAAATGTAGTTATCGTTGTTGTATGTGAATTTACTGTTTTACAAAAAAATCTGAAAAAATAGTAAAGCTCATGAACTTTACTATTACAGTTATTTACATTCCTGAACAGAAAAATTAGTTTTTGTTGGCTAACTTATTACTTGAATAATTTCTGATTTCCCAGAGAAGTCCGGTGTGTCCGCTATAAAGATGTGATATATTACAACTATATAATCTTTAGTAATAAACTATTTTTTGACATATTTTGTAATTTTTGTGTTTTCTTGTTCTTATATAGTGAATTAAATAAAACACTGTATAACAGCCAAGTTTTTTTCTTTTCAGTATTTTTTTTAAATGAATTTAATTACTTTTCTGTAATAATCTCATCCATTCATCCCAGTCACAAAGCAGTTTGTGATAATGTCATGATCCATTGATTCGTGTTCCTCAACATGACTTTCTTGGCATTATTTTGTATCTCTGAACATGATTTTATTCATCAGTCCAGTAAAAAAAAAAAAAAAAGAGAATGTCCACATTTGGAGGTTGGAGGGGTGATGCAGGATTAAGTTTGCAGACTATGAGAAATGCAAGTCGAGTCCTACCTCTTACAATTTTTCACACACGGTTTTTAAATACGTTGTTAATTACCAATATGCTGTTTGGTTAGAGTTATACACCAATCCAAACCCTACTTAGGGTTAAGGAATTAAAAAGTACTGATTTAGGGTAGGAACTTAAACACTACTTGATTAGCTTTACAAAAATATCATTGTTTGTTTGAAATAACAGCTAGCTGGCACGAAATCTATGTCCCATTCAAATCCTTACTTGGAAGTTAATGCTCAATAATATGAAAAAAAAAAAAACTTCATGAACACGAAACATAGATTACTTTTCCTGTGACTATTTCACAAACGTCCGTGAGTCCGGGCTGAAGAGACGGTCTGACATCTGTTCATTGTATCAAAGTAGTTACGACCAATAAGATGACGCCATTTCAACCGTTTGCTGGGAAGTCTTTTTACAACCACGACAGCTGGCTTTGAAAAAGTAATGCAGGCTTAAGCCATTCTGCATTGCTTTCACTTTTCACGTCAAGAAGCTTGTCCTTCATACTGTTCGTACTCTATGATGGCACACCAAGTGTATAATGATGTTTTCATGTCAAGGACACAAAAGCACTGTCCACGTGTGGTTCAAACCTGTTTACGAGGGGCAGCCAATCATCTCCAACCCATAGTGGAAAGGGAACTAAAACAATTTGCTTTGGACAGAAATTCACCTGAAGGATTGCATCAAGGCCCGTTATAAGATGATTTTATTATTCTGAAGTGTGCATCATGCAAAGTCTGAGAGTGAAGATAAGAGGCTAGAAATAAGCACACGAGGTCCCCTTTAAAAGATTTCTTCCTTCTCCTCCATAGAGGTGCTTCTGATGCGATAATGAATGAATATTTGATGCCAGATTCGCCGTCATGTTTGCAGAAGCGTCAACAAATCAACAGAGCTGGAGTTGTGAGGATTTTACCCAGCAACAACAAAATAATGAGGCTGACAATTAGTCATCTGCTCCAAGGGGGAGCTTGTTATTCATCATCTCTTAAACTTGGATTTGTGGCTGCTTGGGAACAATATTATTAAAAATAAATAAATAAATAACTAAACAAACCTCGATATGAGATCTTATTTGAATCCATACCGACTGTATGGGCTTTTTGTTGTTGTTGTTGTTGTTTTTTTTGCTTTTCCTTTCAGTGACTGGAAAGGTTGCGTGCTAGTTTCACGAGCACCTGATGTGTCCTACTCTAAAGTGTTTGATTCACCCAGAGCTGATGTTAAAATGGATTCCTGGAAGTTTTCCAGCACTGTTTTGTTCTCGCTTTTGTTACCTTTCGAGTATTGTGTATGATAGAGGGACCGCTGGGACTGTTTGTCACACTGATCCTCTTATACTGCCTCTATCCCTTTGTTTAAAGCAACAATTAAAACTGTTAAGCCAGCCACTGTTGTATTTTTTCCCTCTAAGAGCATTTTTTTTATCACTTCAAAGAGTTTAAGAGCCTTGATAAAAATACCATATTTCAACAGCACTCATTTTTATGTGAACAAATAATGTCACTTTATATTATCAGCAGGGGAAGGGGAGTGCTATAAGGTGCAACTGAGCTGTGTGGTTCTGCCTTTATTTTAGCCTCACGCGGACTGCACACCTCAACGTCTCACTCCGTCTACACCAAAAGAGCCTAATTTATTCATTTACGGCATAAATATAAAGTTTCCTACAGCGGTTTATAATCACCCCACTCAGCTTGTGAGATAGTTCCAGCTATTCAGTCACTATCCAGTGATAATTCCCTCATAATGAAGTCATTTTCATTTTTTGGAGTATCCTTGGCCTTGCTCCAGGTTCCCTCAGATGGCGACCAGATGTCGAGACGTATCTCTAAAGACTCCCAACACTTAATTTTTAGGGGATTCTTCTCTCAACATGTGAATCTGTCATTCACACACGAGGGGGAGAAAAGCATGGAATCAGTTTTAAGCTCCATCTTATGTTGTTTTTCTTTTTTTTCCTCCGCCTTCGTCTCTTCAGCGAAGGACCCTTTAGACTCGAAAAATATTGATCGGTATCCATGAATCCTTTTGAGCGAGAGGGTCTGATTGTTGGCAAAACATTTAAACATGCAATATGGTAGTATCTGCCTCTCTCATTAAGCCACTGCACAAGGCTGAATTTAAAGTGATGACAAGTTAGTGGCGAATGTAAACAGGCAGAATTTGCTTGCCAACAGAGGCAAGTGTGTTAGTAAGAGGTCTAGGGAGCAAGAAATAGTCTTGAAATATTTATAGGGTTTGACTTGGATCCCTCCCTGAGGATCAAGCATTGAAAACTTGCAATCCGTGGATTGCCAAAGGCAAACTGACGTGGAGGTCAAGCCTATAGGTTTTTCTTTACATGAAAACAACTCGTAAAAGGGACGGAGACAGAGCAAGGAAGAGGATAATATATTCCGCGCCCAGGAGCGGGGTTTTAGCTTGAGAGGGTTATGGATTTTTTTTACTCCTTCGCGCTTTTTGTTGTTACAGACATCTCCCCTCATTTTCCCCGGATCAAAAATCCATTTTGGATCATCCATTCGATATTAAATCTGGCAGGTACTTGTATACACAACAAACTCAATTTGCCGAGGCGATTTTGAGATCTTTCGCGGGATGTGTCGACGACAGACAACAAAAAGATCCTTTTCTTTCATTTGTAATGCCACGGCAACGGTCGAGTCACATCGAGTCGTCCTTCTGAGGCGCCGAGGGAAGAGGACCGCGCTTTCATTTACATCGTTGTTTCAGGGTCGTCTACCTCGTCGCAATTCAAATATTCTAAATGTTTTTTTGTTTTTTTTAAAGAAGCTGCTCATGACATATCATGTATGAAATGGGGTGCAAGATCTTTATTGTGAATTTATCTGAAAGACACTCAAATCCATTTCATACCAAAACAGACGCCCCTCCTCTGAAATGCCACCCGTGACTCTACAAAACCCAGAGAGGGGCTGGCTTCTCATTTCCTCATGGTTACACACGCAATGAGGCCAGGAAATTGGACAGTAGGAGGCAGCCCCTCAGTGTACCACATGACATGCCTCAGACCCCTCTAAAGGAGTCCTTTAGAGAAGCCAGAAATGTCCCTGATTACTTTGCTTTATTTCAGCCTCACCCTTCATTCTGAAACATCACTGTTTTTTTTTGTAGAGAAAGCAATTATTTTTCATTGAAGCCACAAGAACTCTGTCAGCAATTGTCTGTCCAGCGTGCGGTGTAATCTCCTGAAAAGAGGCGAGACTTGTGTCCCGCAGTCTCGCGTGCTCTCGTGCAATATTCACACGGCAAAATCGCCGTTACGCGGACCCCAACACAACATGTGAAGTAATTGTGAGGCAACAATTACCCAGGCGAGGCCAGACGTAATCAATAGGCCATCAGACAGACGGGTCAGGGGTCAAATGTCAGGGGTCAAGGTTCAGCTTCTCTTGGAGACTGTGTTTATATGCATGTGTGTGTGTAGGCACTGTTTTCTTGTCCTCTGGAGGGAGAGGATGCTGATTCATAACCAGCAGGGGGATGGACAGTGAGGTGGAGTCCAGCTGTAGCTCCGTGATCTATTCTTCTTCAGGCGCTGAGTATTGATTAGAATCTACCACATTATTGCAGCCCCGAGGAGAGGCAATCCAAACAGCTGGGACAACACTCGAGGTCCCTACTCCAGCACACCTGGGGAATGATACAGTGGAACTGATAATCTCACATGCATAAAATGGGCTGTTTAATGGCTGCGCGGGAGTGCAGAGTGCATCCATTTCCATCAGGTG
This sequence comes from Oreochromis aureus, assembly GCF_013358895.1. Taxonomy (NCBI): domain Eukaryota; kingdom Metazoa; phylum Chordata; class Actinopteri; order Cichliformes; family Cichlidae; genus Oreochromis; species Oreochromis aureus. The sequence continues at coordinate 21,938,751 of NC_052963.1, read as the reverse complement.
TCCCGATTTTGTGCTTCAGAAAATCTTCTCCGAGTCAGAGTTTAGCTACGAGGATTGGAAACGTGTTTTTTTTAAAAGGATAAACCCTGAAAACGGCACAGGAATGTTTCATGATTTAAGCTTGAAAAAACATCATTGCCTCATAAATGCTCGAAATAAAAGCTAATACAAGCCCGGCTTGCAAGTTCATCACTCAGTAACATCAATTACAATAATAAAGCTAAAAAAACAGGATGATTTACGAACAATATACAGAGTAGCAACCAAAACATCACATCAGAGCAGACCTAGTGTTAAAACAAACATTTGCCTTTTTTTTTTTTTACCATAATCTTGATTCTAAAATGTTCACAAGTTTAACTAAATTTGCGAATGTTACGATTTGATTAATATGTTGATATTTCTTCCTCACCAATCACCTGTGTCTGAGTTTATGGCACCATTATCCTAATTCATGTTACTAAGCAACCAGCTGGCACACCTGGTTAGTATTAGCTGCTGAAACAAAAACAGTGGTGTCGAGAATAGATTTACTCTTACTTGGATATTGGGGGAAAAAAAGTTTTTGTGTAATTTCCATAAGATCATGTAATTGTTATTGTTAATTATAAATGAGCTGGACCCACTGATGTTTAGTTTTCTCTCATGTTAAGTGTCTTTTTTTACGTGTCAGCTGATCTTTTATATCTTTCTTTTCTTATGTATCCATATTTCATGTCCGCTTTTATTTTGAAGGGTATTTTCTAATGCGACTGCTGTTTTCACTTCCTGCCTTTGTTCTTTTCCCACACTTTTTATTGTCCGATTGAGTTAAACTGTGCCTCGTTACCATTCTCTCCCTGGAACATACGTATTTAGCGATTGCCAGTAGTTGTGGCAACACAACAATCTCAACTTCTGCACAACCATTTTTGATCACAATGTGATCTCACAGATTGCCTGATGGGAAACAGCGTCTCATTTATAAACACAGACAGATTGCCAACACATTGTGATTCAGTCTGGCCAATGAGCATAAACTCCTCTGTGACGTATTGCAATACAACCGGTTGCCAACTGGCTGTTTTCTGGCTATATGCAAATATAGTAGAAATATATCTGAATTTCAGTTTTCAAGTATATTCAGCAGCAGATTTGAAATTTTTGACCATTTATCATAAACAGATTACATGAAAAGATCAAATTATCGCTGCAGTTCGTCCTGTTTTATTGCTTCAGTGAAGTGAAGTGTAGTCGCCCTGTCTTTGAAGCAATGAAATTGCAAGTTCATTCCACACAGTTCCAATAATTTTGGTCATGCTACAGTCTCCAACCACTTTTTCCCTCCTGTGACTGTAGCATGAATCTTCGCTGACTTTTTTTTGTCTTTCTCTGGATTTTTGTAGCTGATTTTCCCATGTTTGCTTTGTACACTGCAGTCTCCTTGGTGCCCTGGATTTAGACATTTAATTAGTAACACAACACACTAAACCCGTGTTAAATATCCATTCAGTTCTTTTATTTTAAACCTTTTGATCAGAATAATCTGATTTGCATTTCAGAAAGTGCATGTTGAAGCGATTACTGCAAAAACATCCCTTTTGGGAAGCTGTTGGTTTGTGTTTCTGTTCTAATTTTATTCACTAGCTGCTCACTGATTAGAGATGTTGTTGGTCAGTGTTGTACTCTATGACATTCAGTACATTTGTAGTGCCTCTCCAGCTCGTTATTTCACTGTTTGGCTGGACTGACACATTAAAGTTTCAGGCTTCAGCGGCCTCCCTCCTCAGTCACATTGCACAGGGTCACACGCTGCATTGCCTAACTCAGGGATTCTGACACATTTTGAGGCCAAGGACACTTTACACAGGAGGAAAGGTTTTCCCCTGGTATTTTGAAATGCTTACCAGCTATCTAACTGGCTAATAAGCCAAGCTATGCAAAAGCTGGACGGATTTGTTGCACTGAGAAGTGAATGGTGGCAGCTGATGGCAGACTGCTGTGATTTGTCACAATCATCTGCCAAAAATACGATTGCAGGGACAAACTAATGTGTTATTCAAATAGCCACCATCTGTAAATATTCACTTTCTGATGATACAGCAAATTATTTGAAGGACTATTTCAGACCTCTAGCATCCCCACACCCCCTTTTTGAGAACTAACAACTGAGTTAAATTGTATGTTCTACTTCTGGTGGAGAGGTGAGAAAAGTTTAGCTTTTCAAGCATCAGGACAGACTCGAGCCAATTTTATATCACGCTGAAAAGGATCCTTAGGGAGCAGGGTGTGTGCAAGGCAAGCCTGTCATCTAACCTTACAACGGAGAAGCGGTTAACATCCAGATTACAGCTAGGTAAACTTAACTACTAAACGAAGGTCCACTGGCATGCTAATGAGGTGGTTGTTGCTCGTAAATTATGCCAATAAATACATCACCAAAGACCTCATGTGTATATTTGAGTATAACGGAATAACAGATGCTTTTAAAAGAAAACCAAAGTAGCTGCATATTTATTTGAACCGAGTTGTGAACCCAGCGCCTTACCAGAACTGTTCACTTTGAAGGATATAAGTTGTGAATTTTCCAGGGGGAAATAGTGACTATGTGTCATCCACATTTTGAACAGCCTGAACCCCACACTGAGCTTTCTTACCCTTCATCCAATCAAACAGTCAGGTGACCTCAAACTGTGTGAGCTGTAGAGCAGCCAGCGGCTGGACCAAATGATCCAGAACCTTCTGTTGTAAAGTGGATGGCCTGCAATGCACAGGAGGAAGAGGCACAGTCCATCATCAGCCTCCTCCTGTGCGAGACCAACCCGCTACTCTTATCCATCCCTCCCTCCTCGTCTTCCTCTGTAGCAGGGATGTGTCCATGAAATATGTGCAACTTCCCACTGAAATTAGAGGGCCCTGAACCATGAAAGGCACCACAGGTATTGGGGTGCACGGTGCGCAGCGGCGACGGCGGCAGTCCCCGCTACATGCCTGGCCTCTGTGTAGTAAAGCTCTGACGGCAGAAAGACACACGAGCACTCGTCTGTAACATATTAAAACCAAGGGAAATAAATTACCCCAGTGCGCTGATGAATTATGAGTTGTGTCTCAGGAGCTCGCAACGCTTCATAACTTGGAAATCTTCTTTGGAATATGGTGAGCGTCACCTGATTTTTCTTCCTCCCTCCGGACTCCTCAGATTTGTGGGTAATAATTGCATTTTCTACTAATCTTTGGATCTAAAGCCCCCAAAAAACCCTACAAAAAGAATATATATCTGCATTCAAATCAAACAGAGGAAGCTCCAAACGCACACACAGCTGGAGCAGAAAAATTCATGGAAAAACCTCGATAGTTACAGGTGCTAGTGCGCAGGAGCTTTTTGTTTCATAAATGGAGTGCCACATTACTATAAAACCTGGCACTACAAAGAGTTTCGAGGAGCTAGAACCACTCCTGAGCTCGCACTGCTCCCAGAAGAGTAAACAGAGGAACTAACCATCGAAGCAGCAGGTTTAAATTAAACCAAAATGAGAGTTTCTTCTCACCAAGGCTGTTGATTAAACCCGAGATGAATGCTCAGTCATAGCTAGGGCCACAGATAGATATTTAGATATTTACATCTCAAAGAAGCTTGAAATGTGACTTTGACCCTATTTATAGCGACAGGAATTATATTGACATTTTGGGGGTAATTTGTGCGTGCAGCACAAATACCGTTTGGCAGTAGCTTAGTCACACATCCATGTTTACACATCTGCACCAAGTCTATATGTTTCCGTTGGCAAATCAATAGAAGCATGCGGTGCTTGTGCCATATATGAGGCTTTTTCCTCATGCATCATTAAGAGGTCTTCCTTTGGCTTGTGGATATGATTCGGAGCGATGCAACTTACAACAGTAAATGTGTAGGAGGAGAAATCCATAGGAGAGTAATGAGTTTAGGCTGCTGGCAACAAAGTAAATATTTGTGGAGTTAATAAATCCAATCCATTGTCCAATTCAATTAAAGGGAAACCTTATTGCAGGCTTAGCCCTCCAGCTGGTTCGTCCGGCTGCTTATTGACTTGTACAGTGCAGCTCAAGGTGGTTGCTTGAAACGTCTTCATCAAGAAGATTGTGTACATGAACGCGGGAGATTGGTGCAGGTTTTCGGCAGCGATTCATCTTTTTTTGAGGGCACCCCTGACGAGCCGGGCATCAATCTACGCAGCATTAAAAAGTGAACAACTTTATTTAGAGCATCACCTCTGTGCAATCTCGGAAGATTGACAATGTCAGAAGTGAAACATTGTTGAGCCACATGACTGATGGGCCGTTTGGAGGAAAAGTGGAGCGCTTGATGAGATATTAATCAGGCGGCGGCGGCGGGAGGGGTGGAGCAGCGCTGTTGCGCGTGGATCCTAAATGCGAGATGTGATGGAGATGTTGGAGATCTGAGGTGTCTTCTGCGAGGCGGAGCTTGTTGGAGGGGAATAATGAATCGGCCCATTAGCATATTGTCACTGGTTGTCTTGTTTACTCCGAGGTGTTTGCCAAGCAGCTCTCCCCAAGGAGAAACGGGCGCTTCACAGTAACTTCTGGAGTAAACACTGATATGCTAATGTGTGTGCAAATACACACAAATACCCGCACACACATAGTGTATGCTCGCAGACAGCAAACACACAATAAACTTTGCTTTTAACAACCTGTGACGGGGCGATGGCTCACGTTCTTTGTCAATATTTATTGCAAAGCGGGAGGATGGGAGGGCTCAACATGGAAATGCAGGGCCTCATACTTCTCACCTAATACTGCCTGTTGTAGGGAATCAAAGGGTATAAAACAGCCGAGTTTACCCACAGCAAACAACCGAGATGTGCTTTCAGATGCTTATATCATCCAAACAGGCAAAACAATCTGGCACAACAGTGTTCCCGAAGCTATTTTCATTGACGTTTCCATCACTTCTCATGACCCATACGTGCTTGTATCATCATTTACAGCTGATTGCAGTTGTATCTGCAAAAAAGGGCTGGGACGTTCAGCTCTGTCAGTCCATTCTGTCACTTTTTTCCCTCCTCTGTCTCTTTTACCACATTTCTATTTATCCCCTCATCCCTTTGTCTGGCTACATCTCCATCCTAAACTCTCCATCGGCACTTGCTCGGGCTCTCGTAATTGCTGGTAGTCTGCTTAACAGTCACAATGCCTTACTGTAATCAAAGAACTGACAAAAGACCTCTTTCATTTCACTGTCTGCCTCTGTGTACAGTATAATAAGCTTCCATCTTGCTCACATGTCGAGAAGCCAAGGACCCCACCACAGTAATTTTGCACTGAATGAGATGCAGGTGATCAAAGTCCGCATAGTCTTTTTGATTCTCTAGAATAGCCAGGCCCTCCCTCTGCTATGCCTTTTGAACATCTTAAGATTCCTCAGAAAAAAAAGGAGGACAAAAAAATGCTATTCCTGCATTCTTCTTGTAGATATTCCCACTACACGCTTGCCTGGGAAGCTGGTTCTCCAGCATTTTTTGGTGAAACTTTGAAGGTAAGTAAAGGACAAGCAGCTTCTGGAGGAATGAAACCTGTGCTTTGCCTATATATTTGTCCAAGTACAATATGTACAGCAGTGGTGAGAGGAACAGAATCTAGTCTGAGTGTAAAATCATCTCTGATTGCCTACAGTTAAACTCTGAATGCTATTTTAATACTAATAATAATATACTAAATATATTTGCATTGCTTTAAAAAGTTTCGTATGGGATGCTCTGTGCAGTGAACTCAATGACCCTTTCTTCACACCACAGTTTTATTTATATAGCGTCAAATCACAACAGCAGTTGCCTCACACAACAACAGTTGCCTCAAGGCTTTACCTTATATTGTAAAGTAAAGACCCAGACAATCAAACTATCCCCCTTTGAGAAAACTTGGCGACAGTGGGAAGAATAAAGTGCCTTTTAACAGGAAGAAACCTCTGGCAGCGGTTGGGGGTAATGCGATGTCATGTTTTGTTGTACTAACTTAGAACTGGACTTTGGGCTATAGAGACCTGATGGCGAAACGTATACCCCCCCGACTGGTTGAGAGTGGTTGCTGGCAGTCGCTTGTTTAAAACTGGTCGCAAAGGAGTACATGGTGCTACAACTTTTTGATTTGCTTTAGTTGTTAGCATTTTGGACCAGTCCCAGGTAGTTTGTGTGAAAGACGCTGACTTGTTTACAACCATTCACAAACTACCTACCAAGCTGTAGTAAAACTGTGAAAACTAGAAAACTAGAAACGAAGAATGTTTGCTTTTCAAATTAAGAAATGATATCATGCATCAGTTTTAGATGCTACCCTAATTAATAACTATTTCTTATATTTACTGATCACTTTCAGCTGTTTATTTAGCATTTTTGTTTAACTACGATATTAGTTAAAGATAAAAGATAAACTGCTGAAAAAGCAGGCTAAAATTCATGAATAAACATTGAAATTATTAGCTAAAACTGTGGCTAGCATCTAAAATCTTTACCTACCGGTACCAATTTCAGTTACTTTTAGCTAACAATTTCAAACTTTTTAGCTTAAATATTTGCATTTTGTTGCAATTAGTTTCCTATTGAGTTTAAATAATTAAATTATTTTTTTCATCCTTGGCCTTTTTTTTTGTTTTAGCTATCTAGTTTGGTAAATGGTAAATGGACTGATTCTTATATAGCGCTTTTCTACTCTCCTGGAGTACTCAAAGCGCTCTATACAACATGCCTCATTCACCCATTCACACCCACTATTTTCTAAACACAGTGCAAACTAACCTGCATTCACACATTAATTATTATTTTCACTCCGATGAACGCATCGGAGGGCAATTTGGGTTAGTATCTTGCCCAAGGATACTTGACATGCAGATCGGGGAAGCCAAGAATCGAACCACCAACCTTCCGATCAGTAGCTGATCTGCTCTACCACCTGAGCCACAGTTTATCCATTCTGATTAGCTAGGCATGCTTTTAGGTATTTATCCATTATGTTTAAATAATGGTTTAATTGCTTTATCCATCCTGTTAGCTAGCCATGTCTTTTTAGTTTCAGCTATCCATTTAGCTGTTTATGCATTTTCTTTAGCTATTTCATCTGCTAGCAATAATTTTAGCTAGTAAATTTCAGTTGATTTTTGATTACCCAATAATGTCCACTATGATCCAACAGTTTTAATTGTTAGCCAAACATTTACCAAGCCGTTTTAATGATTTCTGTTAATGCCTCTGCTTTAATTATTTATGCATTCTTTTTGCCTGTATGTGACATCTATTAACATTTACTGTTTAGTTAACTATTAACCTTTTGGTCAAAGTCAAATTAGTTGAAGTAATTTGTCCATGTATCTACTGGCTGCTGCAGATTTACCCCCTGGGTCACTTGTACCCCTGGTTTAGAAGCACAAAATAAGAAGTGTGGAATTTCTCAATATTCCCCCTCTCAGTTTCTTGGATTTTTTTCCTGTCTTTCTCCTTCTTGTTTCCTTTTTGCCTATGATCAGTTTTCACAGGAAATGTCAGATCCATGCAGCTCATGTGTGTTTTGGCAGTCGCCAGTGTCTGACAAGCAAGGAGGCTGCACCAAGTTTGGGAATACCTACAGGGCTGTGCGGCACACTCCAACATTCAATTAGGGGATTTCTCAGGTGATAAGAGGCAACCAGCGGGGCAGTATCCTGGGGATCCCTGCCGTCCCCTTTCCGCCTGTCCCTCCATCCGTTAGGGGCTCCAAATCCATTGTCAGAATTATGGCGAGCAGTTCAATAATTCAGATTAGAGCTCATGTTTATTAATGTCCTACATCTGTGCAAACAACGTGTCAAGCCGAGAGTTTATTGTAATTGCCTGAGCAAACAAAACCTGAAAGAAGCAATTTCCAGTTACAATGTGCTATGACAAGTAATGAGGCCATTGGCATTCCACTCCCATCGTCACCGCTGCTTCTTTTCATCGCCCCAGTATTGTGTGTGATAGATATTTTTATAAGGAGTGAAGGTGCTGGATAATGCGGTGGTGCCACTAGAGGCAGGTTAGTGATTAAAGATAATCATCATTTTTCCCCCCCTGCAAGATCTTATTAGGTTTCCCTTAGCATTACTTACTTTGACTTCCACGTGGGACCGAATGGACGTCGCCGCAACAACCACAACTAGATGGCAACTATTAATTTGCATTCTTAGAAGGAGGAAAAAATAATAACATTGCCTTGTGCCACCTGAGGGACACACGCTGCCTCGCAGTCACACTGTTTTGAAAATAGGCATTGCGTAATCTGCCAAAGCAGCTTTAAAAGGAGAGCTCTAAATAATTGGAATTGACACAGGATATCAACCCGGAGTTTCCTATCTGTGTCTAACATATTAGCCATCTCTGGAAATTAGCTATTATTGCCTAATTGAATTTTGGCTGCCAAATGTTTAATTAAATGGCAGTTGTAGGTTTATTGAATTCGCCCTGTGTTTGTATAATGGCTGAGACCTGTGAGCAGATTATGGAAAGTGCTGTGGTTTGATACATTTTTCCTCTTCCCTCCATGGTGTTTTAATGTGATCACAGTCTTTGTTTTCAGTCACAGATGGTTGAGAGCAACTAGGGGCTTGTTCTGCAATAGACAGCCATGCTGTTACACTGGAGCTGATAGACCCATGAGGACTTCGGATGCCGATTGATGTCTCTACTTAGCATTGTGCAGTCTACCTAAACTCCTCTCTTTTGGCTCAAATAGACTTATAAAGTGCCGAAATGTCAGCTGGAGATGTTTTTCTAGCTTATGCTTTCTTAAGCATTCTCACCATGAAGGACATTGTGGAAATGTTCCATAACATACATCTTTTAAGTATGAGGTTGCCTTTTTTATGGCCCAAACTTGCAATATAAGTGAAATATTTGCAGTTTTTTCCACCATTCTTGAATTTCAGAAATCCCTCATTGAGGGGTCCCTCGCTGAATCATGCTAAATATGAAAATGCTTCCATACGTAGCGACCTGGAGGCTGCTGTGTCGCTCAAAGCGCTGTGTTCGCTATATAAGCGCATGTTTACAGCGAGTGGAGGGCAGCTCGCTCGGTGACAAAGTGTTTAGGCTGCAACTCTGTCTGATGGCTCGGGGATTAGAAAATCCCTCTTATGATTGATAGATTTATTTGTCACTGCTGTCTGGACGCGAGCGGCTTACACCCCGCCGAAGCCTGGGACCATTAATCAGTGTAAATAACGCTCTTCTTATACACATATCAGGAGTCTGTACGTGGAGACATTTGACATGGAAGGGGGTGGGGGGATATTTACCGCAAATAGGCGTGTGAGCGGATGATCAGAAAAGTGACGCGGGGACGTACGGTGGCGAGGAGCTCGAGGACTTTTGCTGCTGACGCTAAACAAGAGGAAATTGATATTTTACTTTGCCGCTCAGGTTGTGGAGTTCTGGACAGTGGGGCGTGATTTTGATTAATAGCTCTATCGGATTTTCCCCACGTTAAGGATGGCATCTTACTTTCAAAAATATGGATGGGTTTAATATTTAACTTTTGGTACAGGAGTGCAGCCAAAGTAGTTGCAGAAAGTTCAGTCAGCACTGAAAATGCACTTCCAGCACAGACCCCCCCCCCCTAGCATGTTTAATAATAGCCTGGTGATTATTGCTCTATTAATTATAATTCTAAATACATTCAGGGCAAATAGACATTGCGATGATTATCGCACGTGTTTAATGCACTGCATAACAATGGTCAAACATGTCTGCTTGATGCATTTAATCTTGCCCCATTGTTGTCCAAAGAAATGATCTGATTGGGCAACTTCTCCGGGGTATCACTTCACCCAGGGTTTGCTATTATCTTTGCATAAATGCGCACCTTGTCATTATTTATTGCTTAATTAGCACGCCGCTTAATTAAATCGGCATTAATCAAGAAGACAGAGGTGGCGCTTGGGGAACACTTTACACATGTTAGCGATACTGTACTTTATTATCCAAGGAAGCATAAATCAAGCATCCCTCGCTGGAATTAACTGATAACAGTCCTCTGTTTGTGGAATGGAGGGAAAAAAATGGTTCCCCAGTTCTCCCGCGCTCAGGTAGCATCCCGGTGTAATAGAGGCTGGACGTGGACGGGGATAAAGTGGACAACAAAGGTGATTTTATCACCTTCCTCTTGTACGATGTAGATTAAGAAGTCTTTTGCTTCTTTTTTGGGCCAAAGGACGGAGATAACATTGCAATCTTTACTTTCTAATCATCCCTGGGATGGCGGGAACCACAGTTGGTGCTACGTTTTTGACATCTGAGCTCCCAATTCAATCTGTCCAACTTTGTTGAAAGCACACCCACTTTCCCACACGCATTTCTTTTTCATACACTATCACACGCACCCCGAGTACGCTCAGACACATGAATCATTTTTAATTTGCTTCATAGATCAAAAAAAAAAAAAAAATCTATGGAGAAAAATAATAAAATAAATAAATAAACCCAATCTGTGAAAAGACATTTGAAGCTGAAAATGGTATTTGCTCCCCGCTGAATGTGTGGAAGTGGTAGGCTCTGCGGGCTCCTCTCCCCTTCACTCTCTCAATCTTAATGGAGAGGAGACAAGGAGTGCTCCCCTGTGGAGAGGGAGAGATAGGCGTGGGGTGTGGTGGGGAGGGTGGAGGGGTGTTAGTTGGAGGAGCAGGGGAAGTGGAGGAATCATCTCTGTAATTAAAGCTGCTTTAATAGGAGGTACCAGGCAGTGGAAGGGAGGTCAGTCCCGATGGAGATGAAGCCCCCAGAACGGCCAGCCTCGCGCTGCACCCACCCCCACAAAAAAAACCATCCCAGGAGGCGAGGTGGGTGCAAACTCCTCTTTTAGCCTACTGCCACTAAGAGGATTTCACCGGCGGGCCCTCGTGGGGAAGGGTGCTTCGGTTAGAGGGGAAAGAGTGGTGGTGGTGGGTGACGGGCAGCAGCAGTGGTGGTGGGGGTAGAGAGCCCCTGCTATGGCACAGTGGAAAGCCCTGATTAACTCTCACCGCCAGTCCAAAACCCCGTCATGCAAATGAAGGCAGCCCGGTGCTTTTATGGAGGGGGGGAAGCGCTTGTCAGTCAGGCTTGGCCGTCCCTTGATGTGCTTCCATTGTAATTCTAGGTGTGCTGGTTGTACCGTCTCAGATAGGAGCGCAAGGTTGATTCATCCCCATAGGATTGTTAAAAGGTGGATCTGCTAAGTTTTCAAAGTGACTCAGACGGAGGGGGTGGCAGGGAGGAGGGGGGCGGCTAGCGCTCTCTTGTCAGCTCTTTCTTAGCCCATCACAGACACTGGTTTTGAAGATTTTGCTGTCTGACTTTGTGATAATGCATAATGGGGATTCTTTGACAGTACAGTCATCCCCCTGAGGACAGGCGGTACGCTTGGGCCCCTGTAGGTATGGCCGGCGTTGCCTGGGCGTCATTCGCAGCCGTTTGAGCGCTTCATCGAGCAGGGATTTTTATTTTTTTTCTCTGTATTTTTTTTAAATTGTTTCCACTTCTATTCCTAGGCAGAGGTCACTTCAGTCTGCACACCTCTTAGCAGTGAATGGAATTTAAATCAATTATACGAATGTTGCCGAAGAAATATTTGGGGTCACAGGCTCGCATTTTCAACCGTTTCTCAGTTCTGTGTTATCTTTGGTCTTACTGTAGCTCAGCTCCGATCCTCGTGAAACCTTTAGATGCTGCCTGAGAGCTAATTTGGAGTTAAATGTAACCCTCTGAGTAGCCTGAAAAACCAGTGTGGGAGAGGAAGGCCAAGTACAGCTCTCCCTTTTTTTTTTAAGACAGCTCACTGTAAATTAAGACCTGGAGGTAAAGTGTGTTGCAGTTTCCTGGGTCGCACACACATTCAGGTTTCTCTGCCTGTCACAGATTGTAGCTTAGCAACCTTTATCACGAGCCCTCTTTGACCTTGACAGTGCTTTTCCTCCTGCTTCGGCCTCCTCTTAATCACTGCCAATTCCTCAGGAATTGGACCATCGTTAGGAATCTTGCTGCCAAATTTGAACTCTGTATTTACCCAAACATGCCATTAAACTCATGACCTCTCTGGCCTTGCTGGACTTACAATTTCTGAAATCTTTTCTGCATGAGCTACAAGAAAATGTGAACATTATCACACATTTAGACGAATAATCACCAGAAGTGTTTTACGTTTGCGTTTGGTGCTTGTTTTTCCATTCTGTGCATGAGATAGCGGGGTCCAAAACATCCTGTACTGTAACGTTGAACATATGTAAGTACAGCGACTGGGAAACCAGTGCACTGTATATAGCTTTTATACTGTAGGTATACCTGAGTGACAGTATAGGCCTCAGTCATGGAGGCCTAGAGACTGGGTGGCGACCCCCTGGAAACCTTCAGTTGCTTGGTTAAAGTGTGTATCCCCCAACCACCAATTGGAGGTTGATGGATGTCATCAAAAATCTCCATGCAAAGAAAATAAAATATTATTTTTATATATTGTATAATAATATTATGTTAGGGTCTTCACCTTACAATATAAAGGGGAAGACTGTTGTTGTGATTTGGCACTATATAAATAGAGTGAAATATGCTTGGATTAAACTGACTTGATACCAGACGCATTAATTTCATTTGACCAGATTCAGTTTTACATTACAATCAAAATAACGAAATAATTTACATGTAAACAAATTAAAGTCAGAATTCTGGGGATACATTTGTTTTTGAGTGCGACTGATTTGGTTAAATGTAGTGCACACATACTCTCCTTTTACTCTTTAGCTGTAGTAAATGCTGAAAAAGTGAAATATTTATTTTCAAAGTAAAAGCTGTGTCTTATCACTTTAGCCGGTGTGTTTTACTCTGAAAGTGAGCATTCTCTGTTTCTCTGCACAGCATTAATTTTAAGCACTTTGGAAAAATGCTCGTCTTTAAAAGAACCATCACTGTGAAATAATTAGTAAAAACTGCAGTAAAAATGTCACTGATTTGTTGTTTAATGCAAACTGGAATGATGTTAGGAGGTTGAAACTATACATCTCTATACTGATACTCATTTATATATTATACTTAGTAATCAAAAGTTACAAGCTTAGAGACACACCTACCACTGTTTTATTAATCGTAATTAATATTTTTAGTTCTCTTCTAAATGGTGTTTTTCAAGGCGTGTGCAGTAAAATAACCACAGTGAAGCACAAGCTTCATCTCTCAAACAGGTCACATGTTACAGATGTTACAATGATTTTATTTTTTATTCTAGTGGATTCCCTACACTTACAGCAGACAGCTGGTGTTGAGAATACAGTTGAATAAATTCTCAAACCACATAATTTTAAGATTTCTGGAGTTGACATCAGTCTTCAGGTTCTGTCCATGAACAGCATCAACATGCTGGTCCAGATGTTTCTGCTCCTGGTGAAAACACTCTCACTTTCCTTCCTGGATTAAAACACTTTAATGTCAGTTTTAATTCAAAATAAGATGGTAAAACAAGGATGACAGATCTGAACATCAGGAGATATGGATGCGTGAATGACTCAGTTCAAAACACACCGACAGCATTCCAGTAAAGTTGAATAAAATGATTCAGTTTTGAAGCTTAACTTTAATCTCAGCCAAAACCAGTTAGCTATGGACCCAAATGGCACCAGTTCAAAGCAACGTTAGCTAATTGTATTTCGTGTTTAACTTCCATCACTGTGCGAAGGCCAGCAGGGGTTTTTAAAGAACAACGGGCCGAGAAGCAGGACATCACGGGTTCAAACAGATGATAGTTGGCGAGGCGTTCTGGCTGTTACACTAGCAGCAGTGGACACCTTGGAAAACAACCTGACAAATCGGCCACAGATTTGAAGTTTAAGCCATTACATTCTCACCTAAAACATCTTAATGCATTAACACCTAAGATGCAAGCACACACGCAAGCTAGTACTGGGTTGTAGTCGATCAATCTGAGTAGGTACTAATGAAAAAGGGGCTTTAGAGAAGCATCCCAAGTTTGGATTTTTGTCCTAATGTGGAGTCGATGCTGTGCTCCAGGATTTCAGGAGGAGGTCGTTTGTTGCGATCAGTGAGCTACATATCCTGGCTAAAGTTAGCTGTTGCTTGCTGTTAGCATTGTGCGAGAATGTAAGAAGGATACTGAGGCTAGATCCTCTGGATCGCGGGGTTCTCATTTGTACAGTTAGGTTACGGTCTAACCAGGCGTTGGCAATAAAGTGTCTTTTAAAACATGAAAAATGCTACATATGCTGCAGTTTAAAGAGTCAAACTGTTCAATATGCTTTATACAGCAAAAACAACCCAAAGTCATCGAATATCAGGCTTTCTTGTTTCTTCTACTACTGATTAGACTTTAGTTTCCACAGCTTGATATGTTAGAGTGAATTATTTCTGCAAAGAGAAACCTGGTCTCTGCCTCACCCCCGGCAGAGCAGCAGTCTTAATTTAAGGAGAGGAAAAAGGAGTGACTCGAAGCGAACGGATGGCAACTCTCCCATCTCTCGCATTTGTCATTTGTTAACGCACTTGACCTCATAATCAGACTGCCGGCGCAACAAGGCAGCAAACAAGTTATGTCATGTTATCAATTTATCCAACATGACAAAGTAATAACAGCAATAAATGAACATGTACTTTGGAGCGGCGGCGTTGCAAATTGAAATGCCGGAGTGTGAGATGTGCTTCTCGGCAAAAGACGGAGCAATGAAGATGATGGAAAATCTAATATGAAGGAAGACAAGTGTTTACATTGCGGCTTTGTGCGTTTTACATCCTAAGTACTCTCTGTCTCTTTGTTAGCATCCCCAGGGCTGCTCTCACTGGTAGCAGAGCAGCAGAGCGGAGGCACAGTCGCAGTTCCAGTATGGCAAATAAAACAGCCTGATCTGATGGAGAAAATACTGCAAATTTATAAGCCTCACTGTTCTCGTTTTGGCTGTGTCTGGTTGATTTTGCACAGGGATGGCCTGCTGGGTGTGGCTTTCCTCCCGGGGCAGTACAGTTGGTTCCAGTTTGAGAGTTTAAATCAATCCATCAATCACCCGAGGAAAGGAAGACATTCTCGCTGAAGCTGGAATACACCTCGATACATATTTCATACACCTGACCAACCTCTCAAGTCACTCTCATTTGACATCAATTCTCCGGGCAGCCCTCAAAGGCCCTGGGCAGTTCACCTGCACACAGGACAGGCTGGCTGGTTCATATACTGCCAGGTCCTTCTTTATTCTCAACGCCCCCGGCACTTCACAGTTCAGCAGCTCTGCACACCAAACAGCACATCAGCCTGACAAATACAGAAGAGTGATAAAACAGCATGTTCTCCTCTGTGTCTCCTAGCACGCTGCAAGTGAGCAACAGAGCTGCAAGACTGCATGGAGGAGTTACCTGGAATCATGAAAGGAGGCGCCTGGGGAGCTCGGAGGTAGCTGAAATCCCCTGCAGGTCTGGGATCAGCTCAGGCCAGAGACCTCTCTGCATTTCTTTGTTGAAGAAAAGAGAAGCGGAGCACACTGATGGAAGCAATCAAAGGAGAATGTGTTATAGTCATTTTCTTATAACTGTATACATGTGGCTGTGGCCATGTTCAGTGAAGCCATGAACGCTTATCTATGGGTTTTTTGTGGCAGCTGCTGCCATAGACATTTGTGTTAATGGAGCTGATTCACAAAATGACAAAAGCTACTTGACAGCGCAAAAAAGTGATTAACATGGATTGATGCAACGCCTTTAATCGTGAAGACTATCAGCACTGAAAGAAACAAAATGGATTCTTTGTCAAAATATGAAAATAGTCTTTAAAAAAAAGCCAGCATTTTTACAATGAACAAACTTTTCCAGTTATGAAAATACACATTGTCTCATTTTTATTCCCTCTAATAGTTTTCCTACACCTTAACCAAACAGATGAACAGCTAACCCTTTACCCACAAACACTCACGTCCAAGGTCTAGCCCAATGGCTGTGTAAGCAAACAGTTAAAGGAAGTTGGGGACACAGATACCAGCTAATATTTGCTATCATAAGAATAAAATACTAGAAATACTAAAATTTCACTCACCAAAACTAGCTAGTCTACTTATTGAGACATTATTTTCCAAACAACTGCATTCAAAATGCTCCAGAAACACCAGAAACAATTAGATGTGGTGACCAGTGGCACTCAGGTTAATATGATTTAAAGTTTTAGCACCCACAGAGTTCTATTGACCAAACCAGGCTTGGTATCAGGTGGTAAACACATTTATTTGTGCTATTAAATCAGGCATTAACATGGGTGCCTATGGGGTTTAACTCACTTTTGAAGCCTTTTTTTCATTTTTAACCTGGTTTATAAGTTTCTGCTTGGTCTAAACTTATTTGAACCTTAATTGAAGATGTGTAAAATCCTGCGTATTTCTATTCCTAAATGAATAAAAAGAAGAAAAGTCGTGATTGGAGAGTATTTCTATCCTTTTCACTTGTAAAGGTCATTAAAGGTCATTTATAGATTTTTAGAAATGCAATGGCAAGCAGTGACTTCCTGAAGCTCCTGAAAAGGATCATTCTGGTTACACAGGCTTACATACAGACTTTTATGAAGGCAAACATAAATACACAATCAAAACGAGTGTAAGAGTCTCATTATCCATTTGTAATGAATAAATATTACTGATCATGAAGATGCCGGTGCTGCTAATGTAAAGAAATATTGTATTTGTGGATGTGTATGACGAGCTATGTGGGTTTTTTGCAATCTCTGTCTCTCTCTCTGTGTAATTAGATTTTTAAATGTGTAAAAGATTCTCTAAATATGCTCTGAGATTTGTGGATGTGTACAAAAAGTGCGTGAATATGTATTCAGAATGTGCGCGATTACAACCCAGACCGCCAAAAAGTTGGGACACTGTGTAACATGTAAATAAAGAAAGAAAACAATTTGCTAATCTCATAAAACCAGATTTTATTCACAGTAGAAAAAAAATACCAAACATGTAAACTGAGAAAGTTTTAAAGAAAGGTCTTATCAAAAAAAGTTAAGACAGTGCTGTGTTTATAACTGTGCAGCATCCGCTCTACTTTTAACAACAGTCTGTAAACATCTGGGGACTGAGGAGAGCAGCTGATGGACTTTTAGGAGAGGAATTTTGTCCCATTCTTGTCTGGTAGAGGATTCTAGCTCGACGTTCCTGGGTCTTCTAGGTCGTATTTTTGGTTTCATGATGCTCCAAATGTTTTCAATTGGTGAAAGGACTGGACACCAGGCAAGCCAGTTCACCAACTAGAGTTTCCTACTATGAAGCCACACTATTGTAAACAACTTAGTATTCAGTCTAGCATCATCTTCCCCAGGGCTGTACAGTGCAACATATATGTTGCATATGTGATGAAAAAAACTGTCTGTGCCATAAATGGTCTTGCATACGTAACACTTGTCCAACAGCTTTGATAGCCACTTAGTTTTATTGTGAACACAATGCTACAGAGTAGTTGTAGTCTGTTGTGATAGTAAATTGTTATTGTGTCAGGGTAATTAGTCTTAATTTCTACAACAATTCCCACAATTCCTTTGTGTTTATCGCCAATCCACTGGTAGATGGGTTAGGGTAGGGTAGCCGATCAGAGAATCTAATGGAATTTAAAAGCTGTACTTTGACTGTTTCAAGTGATGTTTTAAACCTTTAAAGGAAAACAAGCCCATGAGGATGAAACTAACACACAATCTTCCAGTTGAAGGTACGTCTGACAAGAAAGTAAAAGTTGACTGATTTAGGAGAAACTGTAATTTTTTTCAATACTGCTCAGAAGCAGCGAAAAAGAGTAAATTAGACAATCCTTACATTGTGGGAAGCAAGATATTTAAAAGAGAGAATATTATGCTTGTGCTACGTTTTGGTAGCACAAGCATAAAGCATAACTTTTTGGTCTGTGGTACAAAACTAGCAACTTTTGTAGCATCAGTGCTATAAGCTAACAAAGTTATTTTACTGCCCTGGTCTTCCCTAAAAAAAAGCATCTATATGGGAGCACGTAGCCCTAAGACCTGTAAATACCTTTCCACATTGCTGGTGTCTTTCCACATGTGAAAGGTGCCACTTCCATAAGTTGTCATACCATCAGAAAGGCAGGCTTTTGCTGGATGGTCCCTCTCCACTTGAGACCTGAGGACACAGCAGCCATGTTTCCCAAAAAGAATTTCATATTTTATTTGTCTGACCACACAAGAGTTTTCCACTTTGAAGCGTTCCCATCCAGCAATTTCCATGACAGAATTGCGCCTTTGTTTAATGCCCGAGGGTCCAAAGATCAGAAGCATCCAATGTAGATTTTTGGCATTGTCTCTTGCACACAGAGATTTCTCCAAATTTTCTTTTGATGATATGTTGTACTGTAGATGATGAGAATGTCTCCACAACTTTACTAGACAAAGTTTTTGCAGTGATTTGGAAATCACCGCATTCCTTTTTTAGTTACATTTCATACAGGTTCCCATTTTTTTTCGAATTGGGATCGTAAATCTATAAAAGAAAATGTTCAAATTCGGGTGTGCTGTGATTCATAAATGTGTGGAGAAAAATGTAAACATCTGTATGCATCATACATATAATTTCTGACACTAATTAATACCTGTATGCACATTTATATTTCTTTACGTATGCACAATTATATTTTTGTAAGTGTGCACACATGGATTCTAAATATACATTAGCACATTCCTATAGACAGATTTACAAACATGACTGCACACACACAGTGAGATCCAGGAACACACCTCTCCATGTAGATTTGCTGGTAATTCTGCCACAACAATACCAGCAGAAAGCTGCTTACTTGGGAACAAATTCCTGAAAATAAATACTCAACATCTGATGGGTTGTCAGTAAAAAGTAAAACCAAAAACATTAATTATCCAGCGGATTTTAGGTAAAGAGGTGTTTTTTTCTCCTTCTGTTAAACACAACTTCTAAAAGTACCCAGCAATCACAATAACCGTGACAACAGTGATGACCAGCTACGCTGACCAGCAAGTATTTGCATTTCATTTGTTAAACACCTGCTCTCTCCCACTCGTGCCACCTACCAGACCTTTCTGACGCCATCTCCTCCCAACTTTCACTCCCAGTTTCAAATGGGATCTGAAGCTAAAAGTATACCCTGTCATCTTTAGCTTGTAATTGCTCGACTTGCCGTTGGCCCTTCGTTCTCCCGGGCTCCAGCAATTACAGAAATACAATGAGGCTTGGCTTTTCTCGCGGGGTGTAGAATGTATATACTAATTCGCAATAAAGTGCTACAGCTGTCAGTGCATTTTCTGCTCGGTTACTTCAATAAATTGGAACTCCGAGTAGGGAAAAAAACGGGAATATCGTATTATGTGCTCCCCATTCCCCGCTACACGTGCGCGGCCCTCTCTTGCAAACACAATTTGAACAATTCCATTTTCCTCCGATGAGGAAATGTGACTTTTTCATTTCAGAGGCAGACAAACGCTGATGCCCCAGCACCCTAATAATGGATTTCACTTCTCAAGAAACAATTATGAGGGGTCTAGAAGTAAAACAGCACAGTGGTGATATGTTTTATTTTCAAATTATGTAAATTGACAGGAACAAAAGGGTTTGATTACAGTTGGTGACCTTTTTCTTTGTCTTGTAGAAGGGCCCATACTGAACGCGTTGTGCTCCTGCTCATGGTGCTTTGAACAACTATTGTTAAGTATCAGTGATGGGCAAGGCCAGCTGGAGGGTCAGACTCATTTCCAGATGATTAGTCCCCCCCCCAATCCTGCCCGATATGCTGCAGTCTCTTCACCCTTTCTCCTTTCTCTTTCCAATTTCTATTACTCACATCCGTTCCCAACAGCTTGCTAAACTCGTCTTGGAATCCAAGCCGGCCAGAACCCATGAAGAAGAAGAAGAAGAAGAAGAAGGAGCCAGGTCACAATCCAGCAATGGTGCCGGAAGCGTCTGAAATCGAGGCTCTAATGATGGCACTGCATAATGCAGGATCTGCAGGGGTGATGGTGACGATGATGATGATGATAATACAGGAGGGGGGAGCGAGGGTACCCAGCAGCCAAATGAAAGCAGACGGCCTGAGAAGGAAGTGGAGCCAGAGTCGGTGTTAGCAGTGTTGTTCTGTAACTGCATGGCGTTAACAGCTGCCCCTGCCATTAACACAATGGGAGAGAGAAAGAGAGCGCTCCTTGTTAGGGATCATTTATTAACTGAGATCATCTTTTCGTTAGCCTTGGGGTAATGACTAATGTCAATGGCAAATTTCACAGTTGTCTAGAGAAATGAATTAGATTTGCAATAAAAGGCCCCTTGGCTTGTTGTACATGCTCATTTGCTGGAGTTGGTGAACTTGGAGAACTGTAAAGAAACCAAGGATCCTGTCTTAATACCCTCCCCCTCCTCCCTCTCACCAGACACTGACCTTTTTCTCTCATTATGAGGTGAAAAAAAAGCAAGAAGGGATCTATAAAAAGAAGCCTTACAGTATGAGCCGTGGCGTGGGTAACATCATTACGGTGTATTCGGCGATGCAAATGAGACCTATGGATTGTGGCGTAACCATCGATGTGGACGTTTAGCGAAACAGCACACACACACAAACACACACACGCTGCGTGGGATCCAACCTTGGCGGACTCGGTTCAGCTGCGTGTGCGAGCGTTTGTGCATCTGTGTCTGCGCAGTTCAAAGATTAAGACTCAGGCGTATTATTTAATCCGCCCATTGAGCGGTGGCAGAGTGTGGAGACAGAATGGAGTGGGTACAATGACCCCCCGTCGGTGGCGACTCACGCCATCTCCAACGCTCCTGACGGCACCACAAAACCGGCCCTCACCTACGCACCCCCTCGCCCTCCTTCCTCCCTCTCTTTTCTGACCCAAAGCCCCCCCCCCACACACACACACCATCCCCAACCCCTTACAAAAGAACCTGTCAGGATGGGACCCTCCCTCTCTCACTGCACGCACACACAGACGCAGAAACAAACCCTCCACCCTACACTGCTGTCATCGCCCCCGGGGGTATCCTTCCAAGAATAGTGGACCCCCAAAAAACAGCACTCTTTCTCCCTCTCTGTGTCTCATTCTCCTTTCTCCCCACGCCTTTCTTTTGCAGGACAGATGACACAATGCAGTGATTTACACCGGGCTGGGCACTCACATACTGTAGGTTAGCCTCTATTGGCCCACGTGTGGCTGGCTCGCAGCGTGGGGTTAATTGCGAGCGAGGTTAACAAAATAGGAGACAAAAATCAGTTTCAGAAGAGGCCGGGGACCCAGGAGGCTGAACTGAGATGAAGTGGGACCTGGAAAACAGTGTGTGTGTGTCTGTGTGTGTGTGTGTGTGTGTGTGTGTACATGTGTATATGCCTGCGTGGGTGCACAGAGCTGGGTCAGATGTTGTTTCCCCTTAATGAGTGGTGCTAACAGAAAGGGCCGGGTTTACAGGATGGCCAAAGTTCTAAACAACTGACACAAAATCACCTTTAAGTCACGTCCACTGTGGTCGACAGTCACACCATCTACTTGCTACCGAATCAGTCAGTTAGTTGGAAAATAAAATGTTGAGAAATTCAAGTTGTTACTGCTTTTTCAGCTATGTTAAGCTGCTTGATTCTCCACTAGACACCGACCACAGTAACTGTATTCATAGTTTAGTGTGAGGATCCAGACATTTTCACTGAAAACAGATATTAGCTGGATCGGGAAATGTAGCTGATTAACCCTTTATCACCCACATATCATACAGGCTGCCTGGAGTAAAAACTCATCTTTCACGAACCATCGAAATTTTCTCTTCATGGGAGGGTTGGTTGCTAGCTTATCAGCTAATGGTAACTAAAGTGTTAACCAAGACTGTATGAATGCATCTCCTTTCTTGGTGCTAAATAACATGCAAATAAAACCCTAAAATGTCCCTCACCAAAGTTGGAGTGTAGACTACTTGGATGGTATCTCAGTATAAATAACCATATACCTAGATAATAACAAAGGAGCAGTTTTTAGCACATGTAGTTGACCTTTTTTTTTTTTTTTTACCCCCTGGAGGTCGCCATGTGAAAATGAGTTGTGCTCAATGAGTTGATGCTGAAATGCTAAAAATGCAAAGAACTCTGGCTCTTGGTGATTCTTCTTTGTGGGTTTGAGCCATTAAAGTCATGTAATTCATGTGAGAAGTTGATCAACTGTAATGTAGAACTATCGTTTACAGGAGCCCTTAGAGATGGAGAGAAACGTTCAGTCATTTCGCTCATCCTAATCTTCCACATCAAGAAGCCAGAGTGGTTCAGGCATCTGACTATGATGCTTGTCATTAGGTATGCTGGGCATGTGTCCTGGGAGGAGGTCCCGGGGTAGACCCAGGATACATTTTTTGGCTGCCTTGGATCACCTAAAGGCAGTGGTAGGGTAGAGATAGGTCAGGGCTTCTTTGCTTAGGCTGCTGCAACATTTTGCTTTATCTCATCACCATGTGCCTGGCTTCCTGTTTTATTTTGAAAATCTCATGTGGCTTGCTGTATTTTCTTATATTTGTTGTTTTCCTGCCCAGTTTATTGTCTGTATTCAGCTGTGTCTTATCTAAATCAAGTGTGTCGGATGTGTTCAGCTGCTTCTCTTGTGTATCCTAATGGTTTTCTGAGTTTGATTTCTTTGATTTTTCTTGTTAGACTTGTGTTGCTTCCACACTTCACTATTTATGATATTCCATAAGTACTTATCCAATTCATATTTTCATTTTCATTTCCTGTATGCCATTCCATTTGGGTAAGTTTAAGAACTTCACCTTAAAATAACACACAAAAAATGACCAAATAAGTGCTGAATTCAGCTTCTTGAATGTGTTTTTCTCTGATATCCATGAAATCCATGTCTTTGGATTTCTAGTTGACACAAAGCGGTACAACAACCTTCTTGGTTCCTGAAAATCCCTGCCACATTTCACTGTTTTGTACCAATTCATTGAAAACTCAATCATGGTTTTTACAAATGCAGATAATAAATAGTTGCAATCCTTATAGTATAAACAGAATCAGAAACAATTTTTCACCTTTATTAATCAGGTTTCTGGCTTTACATTGAGTCTGCATTGGGCTGAATGGCAGCAGAGTCAGCAGTAAAACATCTGCATTCACTATCGCACAAATACTTTAACAAAGCAGAGCACAAAGGCTATAAAAAGCAGCATCTGGAGTATTTGTGTTTGTAACATCAACATACCATGTGGGATTGGTGCAGTACAGTGCTATAAAGCCTCAGCTGTGTTATTAGAAAGCACTATAGCAGTCAGTCACTTACTGTACAGTTTCTCCACAATCACATTTTTGAAAATGGATGTAACATTTAGCTGTTAATACCAGCTGCTGGAGTGTTCGTCTTTAGATGATTTAATTGCCCAGCAATTTTCTCCTGTCAAAAAAGCAATGTGCACCTCGGATGAAAACGAGCGAGCGCAAGTGGGAGAGTTAATTAGCGACCTCGTTAGGGACCTGGAAGTGTCTGGTGGGGCCTCTGTGTGTGCTTGTGCGTGCCTCTTTCTATCTTTGTGTGTGCCGTCTTTGTCTCTGTGTCTGTGTGTATGTGTGTGTTACTTGATGACAAGGATATCCAGAAAGGCATGTAGTAATGACCTAATCTCTTATTGTATGTATACATGACCAGCTTATTCTGTGTGACTGACAGGATGTACTGAATGTAAGCCAACTGATACACATGTGTGACTGAAGATCATTTTATATTTGCTTCAGAATTATTGAATAGTTTAACATATATGTGTGCATGTTTGTTTCTGTACTAGTGAAGTATCATATCAGTCTTGCAGTCTTGAACCAAAAAAATTCTCAGCATTGGCCTTTTTTACATGATACTTCATAAATCTCAACCGAGGTCCTCTTTCTGCTTTGCTTCTTTTAATTTTTTATTTTGCTTTATTCACAATAAACCTTACTGTGTTAAACATGCTTGAATGGCTACTGTAAGTTTCTTCCTTTGAAACAGGGAGGAGCATGATGAATTGGGGGTTTGTCCACAATAACAGTTACAATCTTGAGGAGTTCTCTTTAGACATTAATACATTTCCAGTACTTTTTGCAATGCTATGTCAGGGCTTGTGACCTCAAATGAAAACAACAAAAGTTGTTTCAGGATCATGGGATAGCTGCGATTAGGGCTAAAAGCAGTGTACACGCTCGACAGGTCGCCAGTCTGTCGCAGAGCTAACTTAAAGAGACAGACATTCATTGTCACATTCAGACCTATGAGTAATTTGCCAGTTAACCAAACATGCATGTCTTTGGACTGTGAGGGAAACCAGGAGAGAATGCCACACAGAACTCTGGACCTTCATGTGAGATTGGTCAGCAGCATCTATCAGGTTACCCATGTTTAGAAATTGTTGAAGTGTTCTGGGAAGATGGAAAGCTTTCAGGAAAGTGTCCATTTCACTGCACCTCTACACATGGATCTAAGAAAAAGTAGCTCTGTTAAAAGTGTTTGCAACTGTCAACAGTTTAAAAACACCCTCCTGGTAGCAAGTACAGTCAAAAATAAACCTGCACTAACCTGAACATTGATCATTTTACTTCAGCTTCAGTGTTCTTCTGCTCAACCTTGGGTCACCACCATCTAAACATTGTTGATGACTAATCAGTGTTGCAATGTCAGTGGCACTCTCCAATGGCAACAACTTCCCACACCAGGACAACATAGTGTGCTAAACTGCAAAACCTTTTTGTGTTTGGAGGAGTAACAAGGCATTATCCTCCAAGAACCCCATTTCATGATCCCTTTTAACATCTGTGGGATGCTAGAAGGGCATACAGGCTTCACTTTACAGTCTCGAAGGGTCTGCTGCCAACATCATGGTTCCAAACAATACAGGACGCCCCTTAGATATCCTCTGCTTTGAAGTCCTATATAATAACAGGAAGAAGGTTTAAATTACACAACTGTTGAGTGATACAAAACTCACAAAATAAGCATATGAATGCTGCACTTTTACAGATGAAAAATTCTCAGAAAAAAACCTCAGATCCTTACGATCAGTCAAACTTAAGCATAAGCAGTTTAGCCTTAATGCATGCGTTGGTGAGAGGTCACAGTGGACATGTTTTCCGAGACCGATTTGCTGAAACATGTCTCGGCTTTCAGAATTATCGAATTACTCCAGAGATTTAGTGCCTCGCAAAAATGTCACCACCACGTTCCAAGGGCGTGTTGGAGGGTGGATGAACGGGCCGCGTGCGGCGAGGGGCGGAGCGGCACTCTGGCTGAGTGAACTCTGTTGGTTTGGGGAGCAGTGCTGTAATTTGTTAAGACTCAGGGCCCCCCTGAATTATTAAAGGCATATGAGTGTAAATAATTCACTGATCATCAAACAGCATGACAGGCCATTCATCAGCATGTGCTGTGTGTCGTGTACGCATGTGTGTTTACGGCGCTTAACGTGGGTGGCGGAGAGGCACGGGGGAGGTTAGAGTGGAGGGTTTGGGGTGGAAGGTGGATCCAAACAAGTGTTTCTTTGCAACGCGTGCATTTTTTTTCATTTTTTTTTTTTCCTTTCCCAGTTTTGCTGCTGAGATGAATTTCTGCACCAGTGTTCCTTAATTGCACTTCCACGAGTTAACACGATACTAACAGGGAGAGGCTAAGCATGAGGAGAACTCACAGCATTGTGGAATTATCTGAATGAATGTGCTTCATCATAACCTGCTTTAAATTTCCATTCCTGGGATTCTAGCCTTGCACTTTTTTCTTTTTTTTTTGTTTAACCGTGTCTTCTCAATGGCAAAGCGACTATGGTGACAAATTGCCATAAACGGGCGGAAAGCATGCAAATGCAGCAAGGAGACAAATGTCCAACCTTGTGTTTAGTCGGAAGCTAAGGTCATCCACCCTCCCATCTATCACTGTTCTAATCAGCTCCACGCAGCCCCAATGCATAGCTCAGTACCTGCTGCATAGATAACACAGAAAGAGAGGTGGTGGTGGGGGTGGTTGGGGGAGAGATAAAAACAAAACTGATAAAAGATTCAACAAGTAAACATTCATATTACTCCAGAAGCAGCAGCTCAGGTTTTTGGTCGGAGTTTTGTTCCCGTTCCATTATTTTTTGCGCTTGCCCCCTCTAGTTCTCGTTGTTTGCCTGTTCTTAAACTGTGTTTGCTTTTTGCACGCCAGGTACAGACAGTAGGAATTTGACCTGGGATTACCTCGTCATATTTGAAGGTGATTGCAGATGAGTTGTATTGAAACGTTTTTTTTTCCCCCTGTCAGAGGTTTCAGGGAGGGGAGATGAGGCGAAACCAGATGTCTGGCTCGGTTGTAATTGCGGTTGCGCTTGTCTTTTCAGATTGCAACACCCAGGTGCATAATTGAAAAGATAGAGACTGTCTACTGTTTTGATTTTAGTCTATATCACTCCCTTTTTGTTCTTCCATTGGTTCATTTTCACATAAATTGAAACCCAAAGTCTCTCTCTCTCTCCCTTTCTTTCATTCCTTCCTTCCTTTTCTCTCTGTGAGTGCTTCATTTGCCCCCGTCAAGCGATCCAGAGATAGTTGAATTAGAGTCTTGCCCCACGCAATTAAAATCGTATTATTGCTCGAGTGTGACCCGGCCTAATTTAATTGCTGTACATGCTAGAAAATGATTAATAGATACAGTTTGTAAATAGCCTGGGCAATGATGATAACACCAAAGATATGGTTAGTTGGGTGCATTATTTCTTGCTAAAATAAACATTTGGAAAGCGCTTTCTGCTCGCCACATTGGATTCTTGAAGTGTTCGCCGCAGCGTTGTCTGATTGTAATAACTCTAAATGAAAGATCAAAGGACACGGCAGCCTCCCGAGGGAGAAACTTTACCCAAACTAGGAGAAAGGAAATGTTGTGTCTCGTGCGTATAACCTATTAATCATTCAGCTTGCCTACCGTCATTACTCGTGCTCTTGTCTCTCTCTGTCTTTGTGCCGTTTTGCCTCGACACCGCTGTGGTTGATATTTGTGACGAGACATTTTTATCCTCCAGACGGAATAAAGGCTTACGCGAGCCTCGCTAGACCTGAGAAAGTGTTTGGGTGTACCTGTGTTGTCAGGATGTGATTACGTGCCCAGGAAGATGTGGAAAAAGAAATTATTTGTGCCCCTTCTCGCCGTCAGGGTTTTAGGTTTCGGAGAATAATAACAGTCAATAGAAAAGTCCTCATAAGTATTGTCATATAAATCTAAGTGTGTTTTGTGTGTTAAGTGTGTGTTTGTGTGTGTCTGCCTTTGTGTATCTGGCTGTCCATTGGTACAAGGTAAATGGGTGTGTGCTCATTAATCTCAGAGTGTGTGATGGAGCAGAGTGGTCGGCCAAGCTGCTGAATGTCTAAGCAGGGCGCTGTGCATGTGATTTATAGGTAGAAGCATGCATTAGAGCCCATTCGTAGCCATTAGCCTGGACAGCTAAGGACGCCTCCACCTCCTACTACAGCCACAGTGGCAGTGGGCAGGGCCTATGGTTTACAGCAGCAGGCTAGTACATTTTGTCCAGGATGTAATAAAAGCCAAAAATCATATCATTGCATGGGCCCTCTTTTTTTTTGGATGCGCTTCCCAGGAATCATCAGTCCATAAACCATCTACAAGCTTGTGCCTTTTTTCCCTCTCCTGAATTGTGGAGATTGGCACAAGTTGAAGATCCCAGTTTCTTCTGTTTACTCCCTAAAAAAGGAGAAATCTGTCCTCACTCATCATGAGCAACATTAGTTCTGTATATACACTGCTCAAAAAAATTAAAGGAACATTTTCAAAACACATCAGATGGGGAAAAATCATTCTGGATCTCTATACTGATATGGACTGTTAGGAACAAAGGACGCCACATCGGAAATGAAAACTATCAACCTACAGAAGGCTGAATTTAAAGACACCCCAAAAATCAAAGTGAAAAAATGATGCAGCAGGCCAGTCCATTTTCTCGAAATTTCATTGGACCAACTCAAAATGGTACTACTAATGGTAGTTTATTTTGCTCCCATGTGCTTGTATGCATGCCTGACAACATCGGGCACTGATGCTAATGATGAACTCCCAGGTCTGGATCAGTCATCACTGAGTTCCTGGGCAGCGTCGGATGGGCTGAAATAGAATGTGTCAGAGGTGTTTTGTTGGATTTAGGTGAGGCGAGCGTGGGGGCCAGGGGCCAGGTATCAATCCCTTCAGTCTCCAGGGACTGCCTGCATACTCTCACCACACAAGGTCGGGCATTGTAGTGTACCAGGGGGAACCCAGGACCCACTGCACTATGATAGGATCTGACAATGACTCCAAATATTTCATCGCGATATTTAACAGCAGTCAGGGTGCTGTTACCTAACCTGTAGAGGTCTATCCAACCAGGTCTATCCAGGTATGGTCTCATGCAACCAGTAGTGACACTGACCCTAGCCAAATGCAACACTAGTCAGAAAAACAAACAGTCAGAAAAGATGATGAGTGGAAAAATGTCAGTGACCTCCACCTGTAAAACCATTCCCATTTCAGGTTGTCTCATTGTCACCCCTCCAGTGCACCTGTTGTTAATTTCATTAAAACTAAAGCAACTGAAACTGATTGACAACCCCCTCTGCTACTTAAAAGACCAGTTAACAATTGAAAACAATTATGTTTTAATTTACAGACCTCATATCTAACAGGTGTCTTGATGGCATCACCCAAAACACTGGCTCAGCTGAATCCCATTACGTCCTATTGGCAAAATTAAAATAGGCTTTGTTATTTGAGTTGCTTCAGCCTTTCCACAGTTTTTGAGAGGTGCATGCCTGTTGCAACCCACCCTCACAGCAGCTTTTCCTCTTATGCCGTTTCTATCCTGGATACCTGCTCTGTTCTGTGCTTCTGAGGCCTCGCTGCTCCTCACACCATCTCTGGCTTTCCATGTAGGCATATGAAAGACTTCATTTGACTATAAAGACTGAACACAAGCTCATGAGCTGGTTCAATATTAAATGACTTTTGGAGAAAGTGAACGTAGATCCTAAGTCTTCTTTATGGAAGTTACAGTTTTGGAGGATTGTTGGGATGACCTGACACCATTGATAACGAATTTAGAGATTTTTACGTAGATGTTTTGAATACTGAAAGATGCGATGTCCCTAAATGGCATGCAGGAAATTAGGTCTCATTGTGTAGGAAATGCAAGACTTCGCTTTTCTATGTCATCAGTGGACAAAAAACCTTATTTTTGACCTTTTTCATTGCAGATTTGCAACTATATTCTTTTCTACCCTCGGACACTGACTTTCTGTCAGAAGAGGCCAAAATAATACAATCAAAATGGGTTCAAGATGAATAAAAGCCATTTTTTTTTTACACCATGCAAGATTTCTTTTTGAATATTTCAGATCGGGATCTGTGTGCAAAAGAGGTTGTTGTGTTTTTTAGTGGTTAAACAAGTTCAGCATTTATCTGCTGCAAAACTGGGACACTGAGCTCAGATATTTAAAAAAAAAAGAAAAGAAACTCAGATTCATGGTTTTACAGAAGTTGGTAGTAACCTGGCACTGTCACTTTCTGATATCTAAAGTATAAGTAGTGCCTCATTTCTTTTTTTACTGTCCGTCCTTGAAAAGCCTTTTCTTTAAAAAAAAACAGAAAAAAAAAGAAAATGTGTGTTCATGTCCGCGTCTGTGCGAGTCTACATCATCCAGTGTCAGTCCGTGTCAGTGGCTGTGTGAATAGGCGAGGTGGGGTGGGTGGGGGTTACGAGGGGACGGCTGGGAGGGAGGTGGTGGGTCACGGGTGGGGCGGCGCAAGGAGGGGAGTGGCGGGGGTCACTCTATTTTGGCTGAGGTAATCCATCCATTGTGTCGAACTTCTTCATCTGTATAAATTCATTGAAAACACGCCGGCCCTGTGGAGTGAAACTGAGCCTGCCCGCTCCTTTCTTGACAGGGCATCGAGAAAGAGAGCGAGGCAGATAGAGAGAGCTCGGGGGGGAAGGGGGAGCGGGGCGGGGGCCGCCGGTTTTTGGGGGTTTGGGTGGGAGACTTGGGAGGGAGGGAGGGGGAAAAAAAGGGAGTAGTGGACCATGGGAAAAACACAATCCCTGGCCCCTCTATAGCACTTGTTCCACCCCACTTCACCCACACACCCACCCTGTGTGTGCCACTTGCCACTGACCCTTGCAACCCCCTTCTCATTCTCCCCGAGCCTTTGAGCCCATCTCGCTCTCTTTCTCTCTCTCCCTGCAGATGTGTGTCAGCCTCCAACCCCCTCCCCTACAACAACCCCACCCTCCTCTAGAAGACCCGCGGACCCTCCACACTCTCGGGCCCCGTTACCTCTGCCTCTCACGCCCAGGGACGGTGAAGCGTGGTGGGGCAGAGGCTGGGCCTGGACCCCGTGAATCCATCCAGACTGAACCAAAGAAATGAAGAATACCAGAAGGGTATCCGCTTGCTTTTGTGTTTGCACGAAGGGGAAGCAGGTTGGGGCAAAGAAACACAAAAACAAAACAAAAAAAGAAAAAAGAGCATGTGTGGTTATGGTGCACATGCTCAGACTGTGGGTGTGCTGCTGTGTATATACGTCTTGTCTGGAGACTGTGGGATGAGGAGGGAGGATTACTGCTGCAGCACGCGCCCTCGGTGACAGTGCAGTAATTGGTCTGAGGCATCCGCTCCCTTTTGCCACCAGTGACGGCGTTAGCTTTCATTAAAACATACAGCAGAAATACTTATGAAATAAATCATTACCACGGCCCATTAGCCTGTCGTCTTTCAATAATTGAATTTGTCAGCAGTATCCTTTTCAACCACGAAAGCCACCCTCGTGTTCTGATGATGAAGGCGAGCGCCAACAGCAGTCACAGGAATATCTGTGTTCCTTAATTATTCTCCTCCTTCTTCTCTAGCTTGTCAATCACTGCCGTTGATGAACCCGAGTCAGACGATTAAGCATCGGCGCTGACATTACCGGGATTGATTTAATCTCTGATGAGGTGTTATCGATATCTTTGATTAATTGCTAACAACGTGGCGTTCGTCTGGGCGCTTTAATCTGAAGCGATTACAGTGGGACGAGTGGTGCACGTTTACGGCCTGGACGGGCCCTGGGGCGGCGGCGGCGGTGGCCCGAGCACATTTTCCCATATGCGAGCTGTTAAGTAGTATTTGATGCTCCTTTTTTTGCCACATGAAATGTAAAAATAATGGTAATTGCAGCAGCAGCTGAGGGATTTCTGCAAACTCATGACGCAGCACTTGGGGAGGAAAAAAAAAAATGCAAATCTGCATTAAAAGCAACGCCCGCTTTTTCCTTATGTTGAGCTCTTCTCAAGCTAAAGCAAACCCCTGAGATTCTTCAGAGGAAGGAGGGGGAGAAAAGAAAGAAAAAAGAGGCAGCCAGCAGGGGGAGGTAAGACAAAAGGAAAAGTAAGTGAGAGCAAAGAGAGGGAGAGGACAGGGGAGGGTAAACACAGGCAGGCTGGGAGAGGAGGAGGAGGAGAGAGGCTCTCTGCCGGGGCGCCTATCGATCCCGTTAGTTTTTTGTCATACATCAAGCGCACCCCAAGCTGAGTGGCAGCCATGCCAGACCTCCCCCTGCCCAGGCGAGGGGAGGGCGGTGTGGCAGTGGCGCTCTGGCCTCTTCCTGCGTCCAGCTGCACGCTCCGCAGGGAGTATGATACTGTATGCTGGTAGCTGACCAGCAGGGGAAAAAAGCATCTAGTGTACTTTTACAGCAGTGACCTTTGTGAAGGTGGAATAAGGAAGGTGTGGAAGTGTCTAGAATCACATCTATTTCCTGTAGAGCCTCGCCATTAGAGGAGATCGGTGCTGTTATAATCACTTTATAATCAGTGAGGTTTTTTTTGTTGGGGTGAGGATACAATATTTCAATACACAGGCAATTGCTTCTGCTTAAAGTGACAACATTTTCTTAGCCCGAGGACGCCCGATTGACTTCAATAAAATTACACCGAGAGACACTTTCAAGTCATTTTTTTTTTCCAAATGGTGCCTAAAGTACGTTTCGGTTTGTATTAGTCAGCCAGAAACGAGTAAGAAGTGTTTGCTCTCCCTCCGAATTTGTAATATCGGGCTGGTGAATGTGTGCAACTCCATGGAGAATCCGTAACAGCCTTTCTTTTTTTCCTTTTTTTAAGAGTGGCGGGAGTTAAGTTCAATTTCTCACACAGGCAACGGCAGCTCACTATAGGCGAACGCCACCTGAATACTTTCTAGACAGCGTTTAAGGACAAAGCTCGCCTGAGCCTGAGCGCGTCAAAGCGGCGCCTCAGCTGTTATAAATAATATATCGCTTAGTTCATTTTCAGTATCTAAGAGTTTTAAGTTCACAGTCTATTTCCAGGGTGTGACACCCGCAAGGGCTGTGAAGTTTTCCCTTTTACAGGAGTCTTGCTCAGTTGCTGCTCAGCTACAGTTTCCCCTAAAAGAACAGGAGGAGAGGGAACAGAGAGTGCAGTCTACACACTGTTGGTATAATCCTACTTTTACTGTATCACACTACCGCAGCATTTTCTGTTGCATAAAGGAGGCTTTAGCGGTGTAGTAACTGAGCTAATTCCACAACATGGGCATTTCCAGCTCCGTATTTTTTATCCTTGGACTCTATTAGAGCGGCTTGGCATGATTCACAGTTCTAAATAATCTCTTTTTAAAAATCTTATAGCTGAACAAACTCCTTTAACTCCTCTCCCTCCTTTAAAGCCAACTTTTTTCTAATTGGCTGCCCCTTGTAAAACAAAGATTTTAAACAGGAAGTGGGTGGAGCTTTTCTGCTAATAGACAAAGCTTACATAACCATATTATGGACAGGCTCTTTCAATGACATCACACAGAAATAAGTGTGGCAGAAAAAAGGAAAAGCATAATCGGTCCCATTTACGTAAATTCAAATTTTTGATTTTACATTTTTTCTTCTCCTTCTTCATAATAATACTTTTGTTGTTAAAAGAAAAAGTATGTCAACAGTGTTTTGATTTATAATCTGCAGACACTCAAAATTCTTTTCTCTACATTAACCTTTCAGCTAAACAAGCAGTTTTGGCCCCTCCCCCTCCCTTAAAGCCAACTTTTTTTCTAATTGGCTGCCCCTCGTAAACAAATATTTCAAACGGATGGTGGGTGGGGCTTTTCGATTTAACGTCATTAATTTTTATTTACATAGCACCAAATCACAACAACACCTCAAGGCACTTTATAGCGACCCTAATACAGAGAAAAGAATTGGCTTTTCTGCTGACAGCCAGAGCTGACAGGACCATATTAGGGATAGCTGCTCTCTATGACATCACACAGAATCAAGAGTTGAAAAAACTGTCGGAAAGAAGTGTTTAGAGTTGTATGAAGCCTGAGCTGTTTGCCTCAGGATTACTGAGTTGCATTGTAACAGTATGGCAGTAAAAAGGAAAAGCATAATAGGCCTACTTTAAATACCAGTTAGTCATAGTTATTCTTATTCTTCTTAATATTATTATTATCATTACTATTATTGTTATAAGTGAAGATATGTCAGTGCTATTTTGATTTATGGCCTGCAGACACTCAAAACGACAATTCAAGTTTCTCTTATGCTTTTCTCTGCGTTAACACGAGCCGTGTCCTATTATTCATTTTACAGCATCAGTCATTACAACAAACGTGACACTTCACTTTGGCTTTGTAAAACTTTCTGTTTTCATCACATCTCCACTGTACTGACTTTGGATGTGTGTGTGTGTTTTTTTTATTGTTCACATCAGCGTGAGTATTACTTTACATTTTGCTTGCTGTCAATCACCTGACACCCACAGGAAGAAAACTGAAGTCTCTTGCAGGAAACGTTCCTTCAGAAACATGCTGCTTTTACAAACTGTACTGTCACATCCAGGTCCTTTTTATTTAGAAAGTCTTTGTTAGCCAGGACAGCAGTTTACTTTTTAGGCTAGATTTCAAGCTGGAGAAAAAAAAAAGAACTTAAATTGAAAACAGGATCAGACTGGTCAGGTTTTTAACAATGCGTGCGGAGGTGAGTCACGCCTGGTTGCTTGAGTGAAAAGGTGTTGGTGTTGATGGTGGAGGACAGATCAGGGGAAAATGTCCAAGGGCCCTCCAGTTTGCTCTGCCGCCCCGAGCTGCCTCTGTGCGTGCATGAGTCTCATTTCTCCGAGAGGCGAAGGAGGGGATAAAAAGCAGAAAAATAAAGGATGTGGGGTTTCATGGGGGATTGAGGGAAGGAGACGAGAGGTTGGAGAGGGCGGGAGAGAGTTGAAGGAGGGTGGAGGTTGGGGGTGGATGGGGTGGGGTGTTGCTGTCCGGTGAGATCCGCTCGCAGCTGACTCCCCCCACCCCCCACACCCCCACACCCCTTCTCAACGGCTCCTCTGGTGAAAAGGGCCCTGAGTGGCGAGCGGATCCATTTCAGCGTGGAAACCCCACACACACAAAGCTCTGAAAGCTGCTCTTATGCCACGTCTTGGTATCTCTTACCTGTTAGGCCGATTAATTATTCCCCCAAGTACAGGAGCCAGGGAAAGGAGACACCACGGATGGGCCGGCAAGATAGGGCTGCACTCTCTCAACTGAACGAGAGAAGCCAGATAAAGAGAGCGGGTGGTGGGGAGAAGGGGAGGAAGACGAAGAAGGGGAGAGCTCTGTTGTCTCCTCTTTTTTTTTACCCCCCACCCCTCTCAGCCTACAGTAGCCTTCAATCTCCAGTGGCTAATGTACTAGAAAGTTGCACCCACACTTTCTTAGTCACAGTAGAGTGGGTTGAAAGAGCCGGTAGTGTAGTTAATCACTACTTCTTTGCTTTTTCCCCACAACTATCAGCTCCAATGGGAGCGACAGAACAGCCGCCTCATCCTTTTAGAAAAGGGGGAAAAAAAGTTGTGTTGTTTCCGCTGCTGGGGTTCTGCACCCTGGAGCATGTCGTGTGGATGGCGCTTTTGGCAGAAAAACCACTGACGCAGTGACCGGGAACTCCATTAAACGCGGCACTCGCTGCACATGCCCCGATTGCTCCGGCCACCACGCCGTGCTGTGGGGTTTTTTTGTGTGTCTGTGTGTGTGTGTGTGTGTGTGTGCGCACAGTTTTGCTTAGAGGCCCCGAATATTTGCTGGTGCCATGTTTGGTCGCTGTAGTATTCAAAATTCATAGGCATGACTCTGTCCCAGCAGTGCTCTGAGCATCCAGCCGCTCTCATGAACAAGCACTTCCTGGTTATGTAGAGCAAGGGGTTTCCATGGATATCAATCAGCCAATAGCGGCGCGGCTCCTCAGAGCAGTGTGTTGAGAGCGAGGGTCTCTGGGGCAGCCTGTCTTTTTAAACAAGGCCAGACACTTCACAGACAGGGAGAGGGCCAATTAATTCTGCCGGGGGCAACGCTCCTAGGTTAGCATTTGCTTATAGTGATAAATTGGCGCTTTGTATCCACAGTAAACTACCTATGCTCCCCCCTGTTTGGGCTGGCTTGGCAGGTCCAGGAGTGATGTCATGGGGTTCAGGCTGATTAGTCGGGTGTGCCTTGTCCTTTTTTCACGGGGTCGCTGCACTACAGTCTGTGTAAAATTAATTAAAAGCTGGCTGGGGTTAGTGTCCGCGCTAATTCCAGCTCATCGCTGACATCTGCAGCAAAAAAAAGCCTCGTCTAACCTGGCAATCTTATATCTGGCTTAATTGGTCTTTTTTTGGAGAATAATACACCATTCAAGATTTTCTCCTCTCTAAAAATTCTAAAGAAAACTCCTATATGTCTCTTTAACCTAATTTTTTATAGGTAATTCAGAGTGTCCAAGTACAACATGCACAGCAGGAAAATGGTATTCCCTCATGATCTGTCAAAACCTGATACATATTTCCAGCTGTAATCCTCCAGAATGGACAGAGAAGGGTGCAGACGTAAGCTGGAAGTTTACCCAGTATTGCTCCATAGGTCAAAACGTACCCGTGCCGTTGTGCTTTTCTTAAAGTTACTCATATTATATGCACATCAAGCCAAATTGCTGTCACAGGCATTGCAGCACCATGCATTTTAATACTGTTTTAGCTGTCAGGAGTCTGAATTAATCACTCTTAGAATTGGTAAAGTCATCGAGCACTGGTGTTGAACAATCATCAACAGCAACAGATCACAGGTATCATCATCCTGCCTCATGCCTCCCAAACCTCCACCTGCACAATTATTAACTTCCATTACAGTCATCGACTTCAACACTGGTCATTGGTCAAAGCATCCACGTAGGTTTGAAAGCAGTTTGATACTCTGATGGATGACAAATCAGCTTTTTGGCATCTACCAACTCTGCCATTCTAATTAGGGCAGCATTGTATGCTAAAAGATCTCTATTCAAAGTAGGAGTCCACCACATACATGTGATTATCAGCTACCTGGTATGTAGGTAGGTAGAGTTTATTTATAAAGTGCTTTTCACTAACAAGCAGTCAAAAAGTGTTGTGCAAAAAAACAGAGTGAAAGAAATAAAAATTAGGAGGAATTACAATAAAATATAACAGAGGATTATTGGGATGTTAATCCATCCATCCATCCATCCATCCATTATTTTCCACATATCCAAAGCCGGGTCGTGGTAACAGCAGGCTAAGCAAAGTATTCCAGACAGCCTTGTCAACAGCTACACTTTCCTGTTCCCAATGGGGTGTTCCGAGATGTTCCCAGGAGACATTAGAAATATAATCTTCCCACTGGGTTCTGGGTCTGTCCCGAGGTTTCATCCCAGTTGGTCGTGGCAGGAATACCGCTAAAAGGACGCCAGATACCCAAACCACCTAAACTGGTTTTCTTTAGACACGGAGGAGGAATCACTCTCCACTGAGATTCCTCTACAGGTCTTAAATTCCCAAGTTATCTCTAAGGTCTAGATAAATTCACAGATTTATTGTTTCAGCAATTACCCAGATTTCAGGACCACAAATGTAGGTGAGGACATAGATGGACCAGTAAATTGAAAGCTTCGCCACAACGGTCCAGTACTATACCCAAGCCAATTTGCAGGCCCAACTCACACATTCACCTGAATAAGATTCCATGAAACGCCAACTCCTCTGCTTGAGGCAGACTTCCCCATTTGAAAAAGAAAGTACAGCCTCTTTCACTTCTAAGGTTTTACATCTCGGTTCATAATTATAAAGAAAAAAATCTTCTGATCTTTAAAAGGTTCTCAAAATAGGTAAATGCAACCAAGCAGCATGTAAAAAAAAAGTACACTCCATAATCCAATAGCCAACACAGTATGGACTTTGGGTCACTGCAGCATTCCTTTCTTTTTTAGCCATTCTGTTGTAGATTTGTTGCTGTGCTTGGCATAGTTCCCCTGTTGCATGACAGAGTTTGGCCCAAGCTTTACCTAGGTACCTGATTCCTAGAATAAATAAACTTGATATTTTTCATAAAGTTAAGTTTGTTTTATGAAAATGATGGAACAACAGGTCAGTCAGTACAAGAATCTTAGTGTGAGATAAGATGCCACAGTGACTGTAATCAGCCACAGAAACATGGGAAACCATCACACAACTACAAAAATCAGAATCTAACCACAACTTAGCCAGAAACATTAAGAGTCCCATAGATGTTTCATATGATTTGCAGTGCAGTAGCTCAGGTTTTTAAGAACTTTTTACTGAAATAACAATAAAAACAAACTGTTAAAGTAGAACCGAGGAGCTAGTTTCACATTTATTTGGCTTAATGAACATTTTGCCTCTTTTTTCTACATCTCTAACATTCATTTGGCTCATTTCATGTAAGTTCACCTTTAAATTTCACTCTCTTGCTGATAAAATTGCTTTTTAAAAAACAACAAAAAAAACCCTGAATTTGATCAGATCTGTTATTTATCTACCTTTGTATGTACATTTGGTACATTTTTGCAGTGTGCCGAGGAGAAACATCAGCGTGGATTCAAGGTGAAAGAGAGACGAGGAGAGAATTTCAAGCATTGGTTTAGTTGGTGGAAAAGTTTTTGAATGTTAATTATTCACATTTGCTGAAATAAGACTGACTAAGTTGGGTCTAGGACAGAAAAAAGTGCTTCTCAGCATAATAAATTTTTATAAAGTAACAATAAGTTTTCCCCTGATGATCCTCCCAGGCATGATAAACCAAGTATGGGAGAATATTGTGCAGATTCATCCGTGGCCCCTTCCTTCTCTTACCCCTGTTTCATAAAGCTACCGTGACTAGAAGTAGCCCCTGGTGACTCCATTTGTTCAGCCATGAGGCCATGTGGTCTGAATTTAGCCATCCTTTATCTTCCTCTCCCATCCGGCTTCCTTTCCTTACTCTCCGTGTTTGCTAAGTGGTTGCATGCATGCATACATGTGCCTTCAGAATCAAGTGAGCTCCAAAAAAAAGCATCAATGCTGCAAAACGAATGCAGAGGGAGAAAGAAGATGGGGCGAGGGGGGGTCATCGTGGATACTTTATTTACTAATTATTCCCAATATCTCTCATGTCAGACATCCTTGCAGCGTTCCCTTTAAAATCCCTCCCAAGGTGAGGGAGGTTGATCGTTTTTCTTTCTTTAAAGCGAGCGAGCGGTGTGAATAAAAGTCACGGCCAGTTTCCCCTTTAACACGGACACGGCAAAAACCAGAAGTAGAGCAACAAAACAACCTTCAGTCGGCAGGAGCAGGATCCTTGATTTGGCATATCAAAGGAGGGGAGCGCGATCCCCGGGTTGCGGTGTCTCTCAAGGTCGGAACACGCAGACCTACTTCGCCTGATTCCGATTGGCTGGGCTTTTCCAGTCGTGCCTGAGTGGAAGTATAGATAGAAAAATGTGTTTTCCACTAAACAAATGATCCAAGTTCTTAAATCAATGTTGTTGAGAAGGGGGGTGGGGGGGTCTGCGACTGTAAAGTATGATGAAATGGCGTGCAATCCTTTTCATTTGTTTATCACAATGTCAACTGAACTTCCACCAAGGACGCTCGACAGAATCAGAAGAAAGTTACCCGGTATTGATTAAATGGAAGTATGTTTCCTTGCAGCATATTAAAACTAAATTCCTCGAACTGCTGCGCAAACACAGCCAAATTTACTAAATGACAAATATTACACACATCCAGCTGTTTTTTAAGAGCATCTCAGGCTGAAATAAATCCCATGCCTCACCGCCCGAGCCCACATTACTTTCAGCTGACTGGTTTATCAGAGCTGTTCAGTCTCATCTGGGCGAGAGCCGTGCAGGCGGAGGGAGCTGCTGATCCTCCGGCTGACTGAAAAGGGAAAGTTGATATCATTCCTGCTAGCTGCTGAGCGGGGACCAGAGGTTTCCCCTCATGGGGGGTCCTGAGAATGTCACTCTCGCTGCCATAGTGGAAACCCCTCCTCCTCCTCCTCCTCCTTCTCCACTTCCACCTCCTACTGCCATTATATTCACCTACATTATCTCCAAATGTCACTGAGAGTAAAACCAATAGCACTGGGAGAATTTATCAAGGAGGTATTATGCTCTTAACGGTACAAGGTGCTTGATGGAAGCATGTAAACCAGCTGAAGGGATTTTAGCCTCATGCATGACTCGTTTATCGCTGCTGCAAACTGAGGATTTGACTTTTTGGGCTCAAACTCACCAGAACATGCTGCTAGCTATGTCCACTTTCTCTGCTATAAATTATACACACAGGTATTAAATTATTAGGTTGAAAAAGGTTATAGCTACGATATACTATGTAAATATGCTAAAATATATGGGGTGTGCTGTATAATGTTAAGCTAACTCTATAGTTTTCGTACTTTAGACAAGAATCAAGACATGGGCAAACACATTTGTTAAAAATCTGAAAAAATATCAAATTCATGCATTTCAAATGTGATCCTTTAATGTCTCTTCCTCTCAGCCTACTTGTCACCGCTGTCCAGTGTATTCACCTACTGCTCTCACGCTCTGTTTTATGCTAACATTCAACCAATGCTCTTGATTTTTTTCTTCATCTTGAATCCTTGTGAGGAAATTACTACTTGCTAACACTGGGATTGCTGTGAAGAGATGTTGCAGTCGCACAGTGTTAGCATGTGTGCACAAAGCAGGTCAGTGAGGGAGTATTTGTGTAGAAAAAGAAAGTAGCGAAATGTCTACTGCATGTTTGGTATGATCATGCTTACCCATCCAGTTTGTAGTATTATGACACATGGCAGCAGGGTTCCTTGCAAATTTAGAGCAATTATAAATCGTATACGTCTTTCAGAGCAGGCTATCATGCTAGATAGCTAGCCACCTAGCTTTGGGAAGATGGTTGGCTAAGAGCACATTCACACAAGTCTATAGACCTCTAGGCAGTCATCTGGCAACTACTGTAACCCAGGAAAGTGCATATTTCACAGGTGCTCGGTGAGTGCTCGGTGAGTGGTTGGGACTAATTTCACTCTAGCAACTGTCAGCAAAGAGAAATATGATACTGCAACAAAAACATCCTTGTAATTGCTTTGGTTGCTAGCAGGTTGCCAGGTTGACCTATAAGATGCAAACTTGTCTGCAAACTACTCTCTGAGTGGTAGTTAAACAACAACGTAACAATGCAAACTGGAAACAGAGAACACTCGCTATTTAAGTAAAAGCTGAGTCTTTTCTAAAGTGCAGCAGGAAGCCGACAACTTTTACTTTGAAGGTGAAACTTCTCATTTTTCTGGCTTGGGTCCCTTTTTCAGGTTTCACTACAGCTTGGAGAGTAAGTCACAAGTGGCTGCAGACAGGTCAGTGTCTTTCATGCTAATTACAGGAAACCACAGAAATCTGCTAGTGACCAATGCAACCACAAAGATGCTTTTTTGCAACCGCTACCTGTGAAGTGTCATGAACTAGTCTAAGAATACACATTTTCCCAGCAAATGGAGGTTGCCAGGGGAGGGTCACCAACTGGACTCTAGGCCTGAGTTATTTCAAGAGGTCGAGCGGTCATCTGATCGAAAGGTTGGTGGTTCGGTCCCTGGCTGCTCCCGTCTGCATGCCAAATATACTTGGGCAAGATACTTACTCCAAGTCGCTTTTAGTACATTAATTGGAATATGAGTGTTCAGGACTGTGTAAAATATAATTTTTTGTTAAAAAAAATATTTAAGGGTAACGCTTTAACTGTCCAGAAAAAGCCTGAAGCATATTTATCCTGTTAGTTGTGTAGATGTGTACAGATGTGAAGGTCTCTGTCCCGGCTTTAAGTACAACTACTGTCAGCAAGTTTCCTCTGGTGGCTTTGCTCATTATAACTGTAGCTTTATAAAATGCTACACTGTGACTAGTAAAAAAAAAAAAAGGAAAAGTTTTTTATCAGTAGCCCTGAGTTCAGTTGGAACAGTTGGGTATGACAGATCTTTCCTGAAAGGCTACAAACACCTGGCGGTTATGGGTTTGGACAGCAGACATGTCATACTGACGGCTTCCCCCTACTTCAGCAGCACCCCGAGCTCCGGCTTTTGTTGATTTTTTTTTTCTTTTTTGAGCACTCTGAAATTGTCAATCGAGTCAGTGGCCTGGACAAGCTCTTTCTTTGTGACGGTGGGGCTTTAAAATGGTGCCAACCAAGCAGCATGGACGAAGGATTTGAAAAAGGCACAATGAACTGGAAAGAAAAGGGAAAAAAATCCTAGCTACCTGGGAAACAAAACCAAGGGCAGGCGAGAAAATGTCGAAGAAAGAGAAAAAAACGGGTGGTGGGGGTATGGGGGTGTCACAGGCTGACCCTCCCTCCTCTCTATTCCCCAGCCAATTCTGAGCCCTCGGACTGAGCGGCAGGCATTTCTAGTCTTGAGGAGTGACAGAGAGAAAGGCAGGGATGAAAAAAAGAGGGAGAAAGAAAGTGAGAGCCTACCCAAAAGAGGGAGAGAACAAGAGAGAAGAGAGTGGCAAGGGGGAGGGATGGAGGGAGAACAACTTGAATCGTTGTCATCAGCTCCGTCACGTTGAATAGGCCTAATGAATGCAAGTGAGTGTTGAGGAGCCATGGCCAGCTCTATCAAGGCAGGTAATACCGCCCAGATTTAATTGGGAGCAGGTATTGGAAGGGCTGTATTACTTTAATTGGGTAGGGGTTCTCTAAATGGAAAAGACAAAGTATAATGGCCAAATTGTAGTGCACAATAGCACTTAGCCTGGGATTGTATGCATTCGCTAATCTGCCCTGGAATGAGGCAATTCTGAACAATTTTCTCAGTGAAACCAGCTGCAGAAAGCTTGTCCCCCCTTCTTTTTTGTTCTCTCTTGGGAAAATGTAAGATTGAAACAGAAAATACCTTTACCGGGGCAATCATTTGCCACGTGTTGGAAAGCGGATACAGCAGTGAGTGGTTGAAAAAAAAAGAAAAAGAAAGAAAGAAAAGGAGTGAGAGAGAGGGGGGATCTTTGTGGCAGGGAGAATGGAAGGCAAAAGCAGATAAAGCGGGGCTCAAAGTAGGGCCTGTCACGGTCGCCAACGAGAGAATAAAGTGATGACATTTACAGTGACAGATGAGACTGCACGGGAGAACTGCCCACTGTTTAGAGGGAGGAATCTGATATTTAACAGACATGGCCTCTGATAATTAACAGTGGACATGTATTTAGTGGTGGGCCTTGTCATTATTAATGACAGGCTGGGGATACTGATATCCGGCTAATCTTAATGAAGCATCGGCAGCCAAGCCAGAATCACGGGATGCACGACTCCACATGGATGTTTAGCAAGAAGGTTGAGATGCATTTTATCACTGGAGCTTTTGCTAGCTTTGACTTTAAAACTCTCTTCCCACTTCTCTTGGAGTTTATCTGACAAAAAAGAGTGAAGAAAGACATCCCGATTGCTGCAACTGCAACATCCCCCCCACCCCCCCACGCACTTGCTGAGGACAGGAAGTGCTTAGCAGCACGCTGCCACATTATCCCAGCATGCACTGTGCTAGCGCGATCAGTCTTGTGCATCTTATCGCTGAGGGAAATGGAGGGAAGAGGAGCAAACACTGTCGCAGTCGACGCCATGTTCGCTCAGAAGAAAAGAAGTCACTCTTGTTCCTCGACTTTTCTTCTCCTCTCACTTTCTTGGGGGCGAGCGGGGACTCAAGGAGCTAAGTTGTGCAGTAATTGTGCCGGTGAAGTGAGAATGATTGCATCTTATTGTCCATTGTCCCCACAGGTTAGAGTGCAGAAGGTATTCTCATAGCAGAGAAGATAAAGGACAAAGCTGTAGTGAGGGCCTCTCCTTTAGCCCAGGTGGGTTTTGCGTTTAGCCTGAAAGGCGGTTGAGATGAGAGAAAGCAGCTGGACACCGCGCTCGCTAAAAGGATGCCCCGCTGGGCGATCGCCGCCTCACAATCCAGAACATTCATCCCACTCAAGGCACATATGCTTACCTTCACAAAGACTCAATGCAAAGTTGCTTAGGAAGGCAGCATGCAGTTCGCTCCTCTTTTCATTTTGCCGTCATCAAGTCCAAACTGTAATGACTACCCTGTAACATTCTGCATGGTAACAAGGGGGGAAGAAACCAAACGGCAGTATTGTCCCAGGAAGGCAAACCTTGGCATATTGTTTGAAGGCTAAATTGCTCCCCGCGAAATACACCCTCTGCTTTATTGCAGCCATCTCTCCCATTAAATGTGTGGGTATTGTGTATGGATTACAATAGCTAAGAGGAACCCAGGGACAGCTTAACCGCTAAGAGAGAGTGAGAGGAAGAGCCTACACAAAGCACTGAGAGTGGCTGAGGTTTTGTCAGGGAGACGCATGCTTGCTTTCCCACCTGGTGAGGAGAGGAGAGGGTTTTAGGGAAGAGCTCACTGTCATGAATATTACATGTGGAGGAGAGGCGGCAGGAGGAAGTAGCCAACTCCAGAATAGAACATTCCTGTATATTAGATTACAGTACAATGATTCCTTGGAGGGAAACTCCTGATTAACTTGTACCAAGTGTGTCTAGCAATTAGTTACACTCTGCAGTGGGTAATCCATTGGTATCAGAATGACTAAGTAATGATATGCAATTAAAAGATGAATGAATATGTTACTCACGTGTAATACAAATTGGATCTAGAGCACACTTTCAGAAATACGCTTGACTCGAATGTATTATTCAGATTTATTAGAGTATCACTACAATCTATTGAATCCTTCCTTTATTAAAAAGAAATATTTAATTTCTATTTATTCATGTATTTTATGTCAGGCTATACTGAAACAATTGCCTGGGTAATTAGGGATTCTGTAGAAGGCTTAAAAAGAGAAGAATAAAGGTATACTGCGATGGCATCCATATTATAATGTGAAACAGCACAGACCACGAACAAAGGCACTGCACCAGATAGTAGGAAAGTCTTCCTTTACCACTCCATTCACAATCCAACACACCTAAGGTTATAATTTATAGGAATCACAGATACAAGCCAGTG
Source organism: Oreochromis aureus (assembly GCF_013358895.1). NCBI lineage: Eukaryota > Metazoa > Chordata > Actinopteri > Cichliformes > Cichlidae > Oreochromis > Oreochromis aureus. The sequence goes on along the minus strand of NC_052963.1, from coordinate 21,894,418 downwards.
AGTTTCCTTCATATGGTAGCTTGGCATTTTATAGTGTGAGAGGCTCTGACACCCGGAAGGATGAAATCAAGCCTCTTCAACAAGCTCCTTCTTCTTGAAAAGGGTTTGTAGGGACAACCTGCTACAAGGGGAAGTTTTGGCAGTTTACTGACCTGGTACACATAGGTGTGCATTAACACAATCCCACAACCTTCCAGGAGTGAACGTTCCAAGTTCAGACTGTGAAAGAACAGTAAAAAACTGGAATAAACTCAATGTCCTTTGGACAGACAAGACCAGGTGTCTCACCGTGATTCAAAAAACCAAACTCAGCATATCAGCACAAACATCCCGATACCAGCGGTGAACTCCTCTGTATACTAAAGTATTCTAGAGTCGAATGTGAGGACGCATAAAGGCCAGATAAAGCCAAATTGGGTCATGCAACAGGACAATGATCCCAACTCAGCAGCAAATTTACAACAAAATGGCCGAAACGGGAACGAATCAAAGTCAAAAACCAGACGTCAACTTAATCGAAATGCATAAACGTTCATAAACTTCAAAGAGCTGAATCAACGTTTTAAAGAGGTGTACTTAGATTTTCACAAACTGCAGAGAGCCCTGTGAAAGCTTTCTTTTTCACGTTGTATAGTAAATAACATCAGATCAATCAATTAATGAAATGCTGAGCGCCTGCTAACACACTGTGCTTTTTACACCACTGCTCTGTGGTGGAGAACCACCTGGATTTGCTTTATGGTGATTTTTTAAAATTATTTTTTATTTTGAACAGATTTACCAATATGCAACATATTAGGCCAAAACTGAAAAGAGCTTTATTTCTTTTATTTTACAGCAAGTGAGCAGATGTGGGGAAGAATCAGTGTGATATCTCCCTCTCACTCGACTTCTTGGGTTTCAAAACAAAGCTTTTGCATTTTCACAAGTCTCTCTCTCACCATCCACATCCCACATGTCATTCTAGCACATGTTGCTTTCAATGCCTTCTTTACAAATCAGGTATTTGTCACTTTTAATGAAGATTATTTCACACTTGGCACGAGGACAATCTGCCGTACAGATGTACGTAATTTCAGCGCTGCCGCAGCTTCTGTTTGGACCAAAGATTCAAAAAGGTGTTATTTTGTTAGAGGAGGATATATTTTTAACACCATCCAACCATCAAAAAGCTGAAGATGTAAGAGAAGTGGATAGAAGGAAACTGTTATTGTATCAGAATCATTGGGTGGAAATGTAATTAACTGCAAATGAACTGGCGCCTGGTACTTCAAAATGAAACCAAAGAAGCACTTTGAAATTCGTACTTTGTTTTCAGCTCTTTAAAAAAAATAACAGCAATCTTTTTTTGTTGATTATCCGTTTAAAAACAACTTATTGAAATCATCTTTAAAAAGACAAAACATTCTCCTTTCAATACGTATTTTTAACTGATATCAGCATCTGATTGAAGCAATAGAAAAACATGTCAACAACAAAACAGGCTTTGCTTGGCCTACTTTATGGCTCATTTTTCCACTTAACGATAATGATTTGAGTCTATTTATTGCATTTTTAGGAGGTTGGCGACCCTTTTAACCAGAATACTGGCAGGGCTCTTGAAGTGGCATTTCTAGTTGGATTTATTGGTCCATCATCTTGGTTAATGCTCAACTATTCCTTCAATAACTGAACTGATGTGGAATATTGTACGGAGATGTGATCCACAGAGGACGAATCCTTTAGTCTCGAGATCTCACTGTCTCATTTGATGGTTTGCCACAATTATGTGACTCCTAACCTGGACTCATAGATCCCTGATGTTGTGAATTATGTCATCATCTAAGATAGACATTGATAGAGAATAAAACAAATAAATCTAATCTATCATTAATGGTACCATTAGCTTCATATTTGTGTATTTATAATAGATTTGCCAACAACTAGGCAATAGATTCCCTCGAAAATGGCTACCCGCCAGGTCAAAGATGACATCAGTGTGCACAAGATCTGGACATTCAGGCTTCTGTGCATAAATATCTAATATTTACAGTGGAAAGTCAGCAAAGCCTTTCATGACTGTGTGACCTAATGGCAAAGGTCTCTGGCTTTGCATGTCAAAAGATTTAGGGTGTAAGTTCTAGACCATATTGTGATTATTTAAGTGCTCCCTTTGGGTCAAAGAAACTCGACTTTGTCAGTGTTTTAATGAGTTTTTTTTTTTAAATTCATAATAAGCATTTTAGCCTTTCAGGACTACAAGTACAACATAGACGTGTGCATTGTTCCAGTTAAACATAAATCTTTGAGCTGCTGGTTAGCCTTCTTTTTAGCCAGTAAACTGCAAAACTGTCGCTCAAAGCCAAGACACTGTGCACTACTGCTCAAAGCCCACTCTGTTTTGGGCATAGGAGTTTCCTCTTCTGAAAACCAGAAGCAGAATATTGAGACAGTCCATCCATCAGTGTAGAGCACATGAATCAGCATGATTCTGTTCAAGGGTTTTAGAGCAGGAGGTGGCAAGAGTTGGGCCTGAGATTGTATGATAAAGTATGGGTGGCACATGAAAACAAATCAGACCAAATGAGTAATCAGGCTTGTGCTTCCCCTCTATACATCTCTAGCAACAGAGGAACCATTGCCCTGAGAGTAGATGCAGACACTACAGTCTGGTTGAGAGGTAATGCGAGCTTGTTTTTCACATGGGGTGGTGGTGGGGCGGGGGGTGCAGGGAGTGTAATTTGTTCTGTCTGGCGGAGGCATGTTGTGTTGATGAGGATGGGGGCCCTCAGTACACTCGCTCCCTGTACGATTCCAGTCTGGAGTTGCAGAGCCCCAAGTGGTTGTAACATAGCCACATCCCAGTGCCATGTGAGCCCATAGAGGGCCTCCACCGGTAGTGCTGAGTGTGAGATGCATAGATAACACACACAGACTGCTGGCAAACAATGTTTCCTTCACTCACAGTTAAACATTTTCTGTGACAAGTCATAGATGGTTTTTTTCCTCTTCTGTACCCTGGGTTATTTTCTCAAACGGACCTTTCTGCAGTTGGTCTTGGGTGGTGTCAGTTATTTCATGGTGACAGGCAGAGTTAGGCCGACATATGTTGGCGCTGAACCCCTCCCTGCAGTCGAATCTGCCAGGGCTGCAGCTGATGAGAACAGACAGCCAGGTAGATCCAGAGGCATGATAGAAGTCAACGAAGGATTTCTAGGCTTCTCGAAGGGTTTCATCAGTGGAGGATTTCTGGGTCCCTCAAAGTGTTACATCACTCCCACTGCAGTGATACACAGTAACAGATTGTGTGCCTCTCTAGAGGTATGAGTCCTAAAAATATGAATGCTAAAGCCATTTTTTTTCCTAGATATAATTCTGTGCCCCTGTTAATAGTTCACAGCAACAGTTTATAAAGTTGTTTATGGCAAAACGTGCCCTTATACTCACTACCACTGTGCCATATGTTGCATTACTGAAAGGTATTAAACTTGTAAAACTTTTTGTTTACTTACATAAAACATTAGAATTCGTAAAGAATTAACCTATAGCTAAACATTTATTACATAATAGGAGTTTTTGAGGTGTTTTCAGTAACTCTTCTTCACTTTAAAATTGACACATATTGATACTGATATCAACGATGAGGATGTACACATCCTGGACAGGGAAGAAAGCTGGTTTGAGTGCGGAGTCAAGGAGGCCATTTACGTGAAAAGGGAAAGACCATCTCTGAATCGAGGAGGGGGCCTAAGGGTACATCTGTCACCATCTTACAATGCTGTGATTGCAGCCATTCCCCAACTCTCTGTGAATGGTACTCATGGCCATTGATCAGTGGGCTTTGATTGGTGGGTTTTGGTCAGTGGTTGTTGATCAATGGTCATGAGAATTTGCATTATTAAGATTAAGGAACTGACCTCCCAGCCCATTGTTCCTTCAGTCATTATGCAAATGTACTGTTTATAAGATTGGGAAAACCTACAGTCAGTTGAGACTGAAGAAGTCACTTGGATGAGTGACGAAACGTTTCTCCCACAAAATGCTACGTCCAGATGAACAGATTCAACTTTTGGAGATTGATACTGATACTCCATAAGTATTAAATTGCATAGAGAATATCAATGTAACTACCATGACATTATCCACTGGCTAGTGAGGTCTTGTTGTGATGCTTTGAGATCACTGAAATCTTGGTGTTTTGAAATGGGACTTGATGATCTTACTAAGAAACTGGGAGAAACTACGCAATTGGCCACACTGTAAAGTATACCCTGCTTTAGCCTCTAAGGTATACACTGCTTTAGCCACAAAATTAGCACCATGTTGTATTCACTAAGGTGTGAAACTATTGGATGATAGTATAAATCCATCAGGAAAATGTTTATTGGAGTCACAAATAACACGTATTAAAAGGGGTTTTCTCAAAGGCTTCTATGCAATGAAATTCTTTTTGCAATTGCAGGCGTCAATATCCCTTTTGGCGATAAGATAGAATGCAGATTTAAGATATTTCCACGCTGCCTTCAATATCAGAGCTGGAAAACATTTTTATCTTCTACATACAATCTATGATTTGTACTCCTTTGCTGTTATTTTTTACCGTCCAGGGTAGTTAAATAGTGTGTGTGAGTTTTAACATCTGAAATAGATGCCATGAGACATGGCAAAAGTGATGCTGATGCCAGCACTTGGAAAATATGGAGAACCTTGTTGTAGATGGGAGAATTCTATTTTTGCAACATGAGTTTAACACTGTTACCTTAAACCAAACCATGATTTTTTTAAGAAATGAAATGAGTAGTTTTATTACCTAAATGTCTTGAAGTAGTTTTGGTGCACAAACAGGCAAATGTGTGGCAGAAGAGGAACAAGTAAAACAATAAAGAAAACATAGTGGTCTGTTTGGTCAGTTCAGGTGCAGGGTCTGAATCCCGGACAAGCCCCCAATTTGTTACAGTTGAGGCTCCCATAGAGTCCCATAGGTAAAGCCTGGATAAATGAGAGGATTACATTGACGAATCCGACGTAAAACAAATTGTGGATCCATCCAATGTGGCAATCCCATAAGAAATTTTTTAGGCCATAGTAATTGAAAACCCGCCATAATGTATTTTTATATTTATATTCTCTGAGGATGACCGCAGCAAAGGTTCATGGTTGTGGTTAAGGAGGACATGCAGAGAGTTGGTGTAACAGAGGAGGTTGGGTTGTGGAAGGAGAAGGTTGTGCTTTTTCTCGTCTCTATCACCCATAAAGTTTATGGGGGATAGATATGACCCCTTTTTGTTCATAAACACAGACATAAATCAACCCAAAGAAAAGAAAGACGAATATTTTGATCTTACTCATTACACAAACAACCTAAAAAATAATGTTCCTCGTACACTGGCGGCAGTTTGCTGCACATTTATTTACTCACTCTCTCTTTGCCCCTCTTCTCTCTCAGCAAGGAATGAAATCATACTAGTTGTGTCCGCCGAGAATAATCAGACTCATGTTTGTATACATTTCAGTAAGCGTGTCTGGGCCTTGCATGTTTCATAGTTCGTTGGTTTTCCTTCCTGATGTTGTTATATGAGTCACCGCTGCTCGGCTGCGAGTGAGCAACTCAGGCTTTTCAAGCAGTCGCTCCAGGTTTGGAACGGGGACTTTTAAGACCGGAGGACCATTGGTTGAAATTTGTTGAGCAGACCAATCTGAACACCACAGCGGTCAGGATGGGAAGCCTGCAGATGTGAACTCAAACCAGGGGCTTTGCTGGAAAAAAGAAAAAGTTCAGTTTGACTTTCCCTGGATAAATAAAGGTTAAAAAGAAGCAGTACTATAATGTGTGTGTGTGCCTGTTTGAAGCGCTGCACCTTTGAAGGCGGCTTGCCTGTGAGCTGTCAGTGGGTCCCGGGCTGGGAGGAGGCAGCGTGGGGACGAGGTCAAGTGCAAGTCTTTACGTGCACGCAGTGTGCATTAGGAAGAGGGCAGCGGTGGCGGTCTGGTGCCCTGGATGAACCAGCGCCTGAGTAAATGTGTGCATTTGTGGTGTGTTTCAGGTGGGGGTGGGGTCTCGGGTCGTAGCCAGCAGCAAGGTCAATACAGAGATCCTCTTAGCCGCCCTGCTTTCTCTTTGTCTTTCTGTCTCAAAGAGGTGGATGTAAAGATATACAGACACACACATGCACACCATAGGTTCAAAGCAGACTCTTTTATTTGAAGTGAAGAGCATATACATCATTAGGTTGGACATTGAGCTCTCAGTGTAGCGTGAAGCCTCTGTTGCTTCAAAACTTTACGCCAACTGTGTAAAAATATAGTCTATGTTTTGTCACATTTATTGCAAATATAAAAAGAAAACACTGCTAAGACGACAGTTGCTTTCATGCTGAACGAATACTAAATATCTTGTTTCCACTGTCCAGTGTCCATGTCTTATTTTGCATTACCATACAACGCCGCGAAAGCTGATCAAAACAGTCTCTCTTTGAGCATTCATCCCGCCGCAACTCAGCGTACATGACAGGAATCATATACTTATTATAACATCTCATCAACATGCAGCATTTTGTCATAAAGTAATAGGCGGGATAGATATTCTGTCTGATGGTGTACAACAGGAGATCCTTCAGGAAATGATTTCCATCATCTCTTCTTGTTGTTGTTGTTAACAGCCTGTTCGTCCACGGCTTGGAGATGACACCGTCTTGATTGTCCCTGTGATTTGTGATATCATCGCTCTCGATGTCTCATCCGGCACTCGCTCTTCTTTCCTCTCTCTCACTGTGTGACTGAGTGTGTGTGTATGGCAACTGTTTGCATGTGGGTGTGTCTGAGAGATGCTGAGGTTTATAAGAAAACACTAAACACAGCTGGTGGAAGTATGCCTTACATTTGTGGGTTCAATTAGCGGGTTGTGCCTCTGTCTCACTGCTGCAGATACCAAGGCAGATTGTGTTTGTCGTGTGACATCGACTTTCCAATGGCACTATCAGGTTTCAGTTGCACTCACATACTCACCTTGTTGCTATCAATGGGTTTGCACTTCGCAAAGAGAAGTAGCTTGGTTTTGGGGGACATTTTCCTTTTCTTGATTAAGTAGAGATGCAGAACAAAGGCAAATTGCATGGGCGGAACCAACAGGGTGTCTTAGGGGAGGGCACAGCCCCTCTGGCCAAAAAACCCCCAACAGTTTTTCCCACGTGGACACATTTTAGCACCAGCAAGTAATTCTGATCACAGTCATCGCTGCATAAGCAAAAAATAAGAGGGACTGATCTAAAAGAGGTTGATTGTCTTCATCTGGATGTTGCCCTTTCAGTGGGAGAAATGTTTCATCACTCATCCAAGTGACTTCATGTCAGAAACTGTTCCTCGTGTGGCCACTTGAGGCCGGTTCTAAAAGTGAGACAATCCCCATAGACTCCCATGTTAAAATGCATCAAACAAACATTTTTAAAGCCTGGTGCAAAAATGTTTATTGTCTCTGTACTTAAGTTATTCCTTTGTGACAACAGCAGGGGCAGTTTAAGATTTATATAGCCACCTGTTTTAACTGTGTTAAAAATTTAAAGTTTCCATTACTGTGGATGTAAATGGTAGCTATCTGCCAGGCCTTACATCATCTAACATAAGTACCTAAGCTGGACCTCTGAACTATCATTTTTTGAACAGTGATTTTTTTGTAACTTTCCTCATGATCTGGCAAATAATATTTCCTTCTTCTGTGATTAATTCAGCTAACAGCCAAACTGAGAAGGCTGTGCTCCAGTTTGGTGAGTTAATTTCTACTATTTCAATAGTATGCTACTTGGCACTAATTAGCAAGTGCAATATACAATATACAGTTTATGGATTCTAGTGTAACTCACTTTTGACTCTAAAAGAGCAACGTGGCTGCAACTAAAATGCTATAATCATGGCTTCAAAATAGAACTTTAGAACTTTTCCCCAACATTTCCCTCTAATATAAGAAAACTATAAAGTTGTAGTTTTATAGAGCTGTAGTTAAGCTGTGTTGCCATTCTTCTCTCCCATGCAGAATGTTTCATGATTACCCCATCCCCACTGAGATTCATATCTTCACCATGGAAGAACACTTTGATTCCACCTCCAGTACTCCCGGCCTCGTTTCCTTTCTGCTTGGTGTCTTGCACACTCATTATATATGTCTTCCTTCTCTCCATCATATCATCCAGCTATTTCCTTTTACCAGTGTTAATCAATCTCCTCCAAACTCCTGCCGTTCTTTCACGCTCATGCCTCCAAATTTGCCTTTCCCCCCTCCTCTTCCTTTGTCTTTGGCCAACTGTAGCACAGTTTCCACCAATACCACCATCCTGCTTGGTCAACAGCACTCATAGTAGCCATTGTTAAACTTGACTAATCAGGGTTGTTGCCCCCACCATGTCTGGGCTGGTTGAAACACAGAAACACTTTGTCAAAAATACAGAAAAAGTCCCTGAATCTCACTCAGTTTTACCGTTAAACCAGTGATATCCAGTTGCAGAACACTATTAATGGATGGCTTCTTAGACCTTAGTTCAACACATCACCTCAAAAGTCAAAGTGTCTGTGAGAGAGGATAGTTGTGAACATATGATTCACCAGAGACTGTGGTACTTGTTGACAAGTAATATGCTGATGCCTCCAAGTGTGGGTGTCGGATTCATCCTAATGAAACAGACGCAACAAGAGGCGCAACAAGAATCATCGAGGAGAGACGGGTACTACTGACGGAGATTATTTTACACCTAATAATGATACTTAGACCACTGTTGGTAGCCTTGGTTTGGGTGCAAAACACATCTCATGCTTTCTAGGAAGAAGTTATATATTTGGCGTGTTGCTCCACTGCAGTTATTTTTAACCCGTTTGCCACAAACATGCTGTTACTTGTCAGCTTTAAATCCATCATGTGTATAATGTGTTTCATGCACACTCTTACACTCACTGCAACCTTAACTTTTACAGAGCTCCCTGTTTATCTAACGGGTGATTAAAAGGTATGTGAAATCTTGTATGAATCATAGGTATCAGAAGGAGAAACAAGAAGACCCTGATGCAGTGAAATCTTTTGAAAGCTGCTGCACATTCATTCTCTGTGCATCCTTGGCCTTTATTGTGTCTTGTTTAGACAGTGCTTTTAGTATGATTTGTGTCCTTTATGGATGTTCTTTTCAAGGAGATCAATCTCCTCACAAAGCCCTTTATTAACCATTCACCCGCATCATGAAAAATGTATTAATTAAAATAAGAGCCTTCTGGATGGCAGCACGTCACCGCAACAGATCAAAGCAGAATATTTATTGATGCTCCACAAAATAGAGCTTTTTTTTTTTTGCCATAGATAAAGTTGATCTGCCCTAAACCTGATTGCAGGCAAAACTTTCAATGTACCGCCAAAGTTTGTGAGTTATGATGGAAGTCGAAGTACAGCCTGTGTCATCAATCAGCAAACAGACGGCACTGCTTTCTGTCACTGGCTGGATAGCTAGCAAAACAGCAATTTGATGAGATGATGACGTATTGGCATCAGTGCAACCAACCTATAATGGCAAGTGCTGCTCAGACCAGTGTGTGACTGACAGAAATAAAAGGTTAAAAGCCGAGAGGGACATCATGAAATTATTTTGATGTGTAAAAAAAACAACTTTATTTTATTTCACATAAGCAACATCTTCCTAATCTGACACGTTAGAGCTTTGACAAGCCCTCGCCTCATTTACAAAGATTGATTAATATCACAATTAAAATTCCTAGCTGAGATTGTTTTGATTAATATTCCCTTCTTGTCTTGAGGTTCCAAACCACCCATGATGACATGGAAATAAATAAACACACACTCGTGCACTGGCAGAATTCTAAGAGAGTGGAACAACATCTACCCAGGATCTTTGGCGGGAAAAGAAAGAAATGGAAAAGAAGGAGGTGGAGGGGAAGGGAAGAGAGAGAGAAGGCAAGGGAGAGGAAGCTTTTCCCATATTTCTGCTGCTGATTGACAAGGCTGACATATGGAATAGTTCACCTATTCCCCAGTGGCAGGAAGATGGGGGAGAGCGCGAGAGAGGCGGGTAAACTTGCCTGCGAGGCTGAGAGCATTTTTTTTTTCTTAGATTCAGTGCTTCTGATCAGAAGGATTCATATCTCCCTTACTAAATTTAGCACCAGTGGCAATTAGTGGCGGAGTCACACAGCCACTCCAGGAGCAGCTGACAAATAGTACCTTAACAAGTCGAAGATGTACGCCTCAGTTTGATGGATTTGTGTGTGCACAGCTGAGGGGGACTTACTGGAGTGTTTTTCTTACTGTGTGCATGGTATGTGCATGTGATACACATGCTGTTTGTGTGTGTTAGAGTGTTGGCAGAGCAGCAGTGGCATTCTGATCTGCTTCAGCTTGTGTTGGTTCGTTAGTTTAAGACAGGTTGTACATCCTTGGTGGCATGTGAAATACATTTGTAAAGCTGAAGTTTTTTTGATGTTTAATTTAAACGAGAACAGTTTGCCAAGGCTGAAAATTCCCTCAACAGCATCCCTGTTTCTAGAAGGATATCTGGATCTGGATAAGGCTGGATGGGCAGACAAATGAATGAAAGGAGAGATGAATGGAGAAATTAATGAATGGATGGATGGATGTACGGACAAACAGATGGATGAAGGAAAGACGAATTAATGGATGGATGATAGATAAATGAACAGATAGACAGATGGATGGAAGGATGGACAAACGGATGGATGATAGATGAATGTGTTGCACCAATAAAAGTGTTTTCTTTAAGGTGAACTGTTTGGTGCCTTTTCATTTATACCAGCTGTCATACAACCATAGTCCAGGACTAGCTGAAAAGTCCTTGTTTCTGGTTAATTTTAAGCAGTATTTAAAAAAAAATGAAAATAGAGACTCAGCCATTTTCATCCATTTGTTTACTACACTTATGAAGCACAGAGTCTGTTAATCTTTTCAACTGGTTATCTCCCTATTAACAATGAGCATGTCCACTCATCATGACGTTATTTTTTAAAGAAAACTGTTTTTCCTGTAGACGTCTATTCAACCGGACCTGTTTTTGCAACCCTCCTTGTGACCATTTAACAGAATGCAGGCTTAAGGCACTTTTCACATTGGCTTCCCTTTTCACACCTGGAAGCTACATCCAGCTTTTAAACTCTTTATGGTAACACATAGCTGGTATTAACTAGCATGTTAGTTTTGGCTAGCGAGAGGTGGAAAAGCCAAACATTCCCTCGGTGGATTTATGCTGCTGTTTTAAATCTATGACACACAGACACTGTAAAGCTTCTGAAACCCTACGCCGAAGCATGCTGAAATTTAGAGGTAGCTCAAAATTTTGACTTAACTTTGACAATACATTTTTGCTGTTAGCCATTTACCATTAGCTTGTCACTTCCGTAGTTGGTCCATCACGTTATCACCTTCTACAATTCTGTTTAGTTTGATAAATTTTAGTTTATTTTTTCTGGTTTTGTTTTAGCATTTGCAACATCTTTATTCAGCTTCAGATTTCTTTTTTTAATGTGCTTTATGCTTTTTCGTACATTGCACTCCATTTGACCTTTTAGGGCCACCATAGAACCAGTAATTGAGTTTGTAACTGTAAACGTTAAATTCATATATCAGGGGAGAAGTAGGGTCATTTTCTCTGAGGCTTCTATTGAATCAGTCTACAGTCTGTAAACAGAGGAGTCGCCCCCTGCTGGCCATCATAAAAATACAGCTTTTTAGACCGGGAAACTAAATGTTTTAACAGACTATTAGTAAAAACATCTGTAAAAGCATTAAAGCGATAACTAATGCCCGTAAATGTATTTTCACAAATTCTGTAACAAAAGTATTCAAATAACCACAAATAAAACAGAGGACATTAAGTCCAAAAAAGGAACTTGTTCAGAGACATATGGAAAGTACACTGATGCATTTCCATTGCAACGATTAAATAAAGAGATGATATTTACTTTATGGTTAAAAAACAAGAAAACAAAAAAGACCTGAGCCAGCATGTGCACACCTGCATCATTGCTATGACAACATCATCATTACAGTAAACGAGCCAAACCACACAGATCTGATGTGTGTGTGTGTGTTTGCAAACTCTGAGGAAAACGAAACAGAAGGAAAGACAGACCGACAAACACACTGAGAGACAGACGGCTGAAACGGAGGCCGCGCTGCTAACAGAAAGCATAGAATGACATCATGGCTCATTTGAGTCACTTCCCAGTTAATGCAGGGACGCGGTGATATCAACAAAGCAGCCTTTCCTGTAAATTACCAAAACAACCACAATGATAAACAGAAACCTCGGCAGGGGAGACTATGCTGCAGGAATTTCTTTTATCATCTCTCCTGCTGTGGTCTCTGGTATTGTTAAAATGCAGTAACTGAAACTATTGTTGTTGTTTTGTTTACCTGTAAGAGCTGCTAAACCTTTTAAAGAACTGCTGCTGCATGAAAAGAAGCCGATGAACTGGCCTTACATCATCCTGCCTTACCCAGGAGAGTCTGTTGCCTGTCGGACGCTCGCACGCGCACGCACACGCTCTTCACTTGGCTAGCCAAGCTCCTGAGAGAGGAGGCAGCTAACCGTCTCAGTAGAGGAAATGAGCTATCTGCTCCACTTCTCTCCAAGACTCACAGACTTTTCTCTCTCTGCACACACACAAGCACATCCCTCTGACATTTTTAGACTCTGTGCTCCTCGCAGATTTCTGTTTGTTTGTATCTGTTTTGTGAATACATGCTCATCTGCTTATGTGTGTGTGTGTGTGTGTGTGTGTGTGTGCAAGCATCCCAAGCGGTGAGTGGGTTTGACCTTAAGCTTCTCCTCCCTCTTTACAGTGCCAGCTCTCGTGTATGTTTCCTAGGCCTCCAAGATATGAGAGGGGAAAATATCTGCCGACAGCCCATCACAGTTCACGGCTCTTTGTTTATCCATTAATAATTGAGCATAGCTGAAGACAGTACAAGGTGTGTGCCTGTGAGAGAGTGTGCGTGCATGTGTGCGTCTATGTGCCGCTGAAGGTTGGCGGTGGGTTGGAGAAGGGTGTCACTGAGGGAATTTATGCCTTGCATCACAGTTTGGGCTAAACTGCAGATTTTCTCTCTGAACTGGATTGTTGTTTGCCATGAAATTCCCCCTATCAAAATCACAATAATATTTAATGTGATTTTGAGATAAGACATGAATTTACACAGTTACAGTAGTGAAAAAGGTTTTCACAGGACTCTAAACTAAAGTAACTATTTTCTGTGACATTATCAGTCTCTCACACTGTTGTGGAGCAAGTTTGGTCTACTCAGTTCATTGATGTTTATTCACATCTCTCTTAAGGTCCCACCAGAGCATCTCAGTCAGGTTCATGTCTGGACTTGTGTTCGTTGCAGCACTTTGATTCTTTTCTTTTTCAGTCATTCTCTTGTAGATTTGCTGCTGAGTTGGGATCATTGTCTTGTTGCACGACCCAGTTTGGTCCAATCTTTATCTGTCAGATAGATGTCCTCGCATTTTGACTACTTTGGTATACAGAGGAATTCATGATTGATCAGTGACTGTAAGGTGTCTAGGTCCTGTGTCTGCAAAACAAACCAAAATCATGACCCTTCCACCACCGTGCTGACAGCTGGTGTAAGGTCTGGTTTGGCTTTGTGCTTCATGACCAAACATCTCCACTTTGGTCTCATCTCTCCAAAGCACACTGTTCCAAAGGTCTTGTGGTTTGTTCATATGCAGCTCTGCAAAACTAAGCTCTTCTTTTTAAAGACTTTAAAGAGACTTTGTCAATAATTCCTTCATGGTGGTGTGAAAAAATGATTTCCAGTTATCACAAACACTTGATTGCAGCTCTTGCTGCCAAGGACGGCACAACCAGTTATTAGGTTTAGGGGGCAGTTAGTTTTTCACACAGGGCCATGTGGATTTGATGAGCTGTCTCCCTTAATAGATGAAATCATAATTTAAAAACAGCATTTTGCATTCACTCGTGTTATCGTTGTCTAGTATTAACATTTTTTTGATGACAAATATGTAAACAATAAGAAGTCAGGATGTGGGCAAACACTTTTTCAAGAAACACGTGTACGACGTGACCTTAAGGTGAATTTTACTGGACGTCCACCCCTGGGAGGAATGTACCACTGAGTTACATGTACAGGCCTGTAATCGTATTGTGTTAATAAGCAGCAGTTACATAGTTATGACATATATATGCTCTTACCCGCTCTGGTTAAACAGTTATTTCTGTGATGGGAATTTTTAAGAGTTTGACCTTTTATGTATTTTATCATTCAACATATCATGTTTTGTCTCCATGCAACCTTTATTTTAAGATATACTCATCTCTACAAGTTATCATTTGCATGGAAAATTATTTTCTTTCCTTTCCTCAAGGCCTCGTCCCCACCTCATCTTAAAGGATCTCAACGCATTCTGGGTACTTCCACAAATGTGCAGCGTTAGAAAGTGCCTGAGCTGAATTACTATTTCGAGTTCTATCTAAAGCAGAGTTTGTCTTTACATTTCACTCTCTCCTCTAATTACGTGGGCCTTTCAGACATGTTTCCCCACAGAGTGCTTTCTGCCAGAACAAAGTAGAAATTCTTTCCCCTCGGAGGCAGCCCTCGAGTGAGAGTCTCCCATCGTCTCTGCGTACAGAGAGGCGAAAAACTGTGGTCCTGTGGGGGCTGTCTGCAAAAAAATAAGTCGTACTAGCGAGTGTCTCAGGCAGGAAGAGAGTACAGTTAAAAAAAAGAGAGAGTAAAAGAAAAGGGTAGTGTAATAGAAAAGGACTCATTTTTCTGCTGATTGCTGACAGTACCACCACTCCATTCATCTCCAGTCATAATAATCACGCTAAAAATGGAGGCAAGTACTCAGAAAGATTAAATTAAATGAGCTTGATTTAGTTAAATGTGTGCACTTTGTTATAGAAAATGTAAAGTTGGGACACGTTATATCACCTGTGCATAAAGGAGGTTTAAATAAGGCGAGGTGAGCGTCCATCGTAGGTCACAAGATGATTCTAACATTTATCCTTCAGTCGCTGAGAAAATGATCTTGATTCAAATAGTACTACGAGACACCAAAACCTCCAGTTTTAGGCTCAACATACCTCGCTAACCCTCGGCTTAGTCCTCTGCTTTGTAGTCCAGACATCATGAGGCTTGTTTTGGTGTGATGCTGGATAACAAAAGCCGGGGTTGGAGAGGGGACGATATTTAAGCAGCCGGATCTACAATTTTTAACCTTGCTGTTTGAAAATCACAACTTGTGACGAATCATAAACAGTTCATCGTCGCTGAAGTTTGGAAGTCCCCCGTGAATCCGGATGAGTTGGTTTCAACCAATCATACATCCACCTGTAGCTCATAGGCTGGGAAACAACTGATGCGTTTTCCAAGTAACGCTCGAAAACGGCGAGTAAAGCAACCGAGTCGAGCTGAAGTGAGTTTAATATAAAAACGTACACGGTGTAAAGGCAAAAAGGAGGGTGATTAGAGTGTTTGGTGAGCAGATATCCATGTATTTACTGCAGACATGTGGCTGAGCACAGAGCGACTGTTTACTTAGCACAGCACACCTGAACATATAGTGTTGGAGTCGCCCAGCAATGAATGAATGGGCACCTAACATGGACATAAAGGGTTAAAGTTCACTGCTGCAGCAGTGAAGGCTCTTCCACTGTACGTGGTGTTACTTCTGCAGGCATCCATCTTCATTATGAGTGACACAAAGACACAGCAGAGTAAATCTCCATCAGCAGAGTAACTGTGAATAAAACTACACAAAGTTTAAAGAGTCATGCTTTCTTTAATGTGCAATTTGTTTTCCGTAGTGTCCACACACGCTCTTTGAGGCTTTCCTCCTCCTACATGACTCCATTTAATATCATTTTGCCTGTTGGTCTGGTGTGTTTTTTAAATTCTGCTCTCTTTATTTGTCTGGCTGTGTGTATTCATCGTCTAATTCACTGTTTATCTCTCTCTCTCTCTCCCTCTCTTTTTCTTGCTCCAGCAGCTTCTGTAACTCTCTCTCTTGACGCACATCATTTCTATAGAAGTCAACACTCCCGCTCGCCCATCAACATGCCAACAGACAGCTGCACAGTCCGTGGATGCCACTTCCTTTGATATGGTAAAGCAATATTGTACTTCATCTCTCCTTTTTTATTTGTCCATTTGTGAAGGAGATGCCATTAGCAGTGTATTATGCTCCTCTGGCGAGGAAAAAAACATCTCCAAAAGGAAAGTCGGTGGCTGCCCGCATCCTGCAACGCCTCATTAGTGCATTGCCTTCGAACAAACGTATCAAAAATGTTCTGAGCTAATCAGCTTTTATATTCCCGGGCTATATGATGTAGAAAGAGCCAGAGCTGAAGGTCACGGGTGCGTTTGAACGCAGCAAGTGGCTCAGTAAGGGAATGATTTATCTGGAATTATTGCTGTGCTTTGCTCTTGAGAGTGGGCTATTGATGTGTGCGGCTGAAATGGCTTCTTCAAGAGGGGGGATAGGGGGCTTCAGTGGTGACACACACGCGCACATATCTTTGCTATCATCGGCCGAACTAAGGCACTTGCCTCTGCACTGTTATCCAGCTTGCCATTTCTTTCATGTCTGTTGCACACAAGGAGTTTTGGGACGCTCCGATAACAGTAGTTAGGAGGGAAAACTGCCCTGTTACAAAAGCATCTGTGGAAGCTGTGCATGTAGTTCATTTAACTGACTGATCCAGCAACTTTTTAATAAAGTGGACAATTTTATTTTCCTTCACATAACTTTCCTTCGAAATTTTGAATTTTTGTACTCAGACTTGGACAATTTTTCCTCATATTTTGACAATTTTGTCTAAATTTTGACAGTTTTGCTTCATAAATATGAAATGTTTTGTCATAAATTTGAGAACTGACACGAGGTCGGCTTTGGCAAAATGGAAAAATCTGATGCCCCAAGAATGTCTCAGCATAAAAGGGAACTTAAGTGAAAAATACGACATACCTAATATATCCCATATTTCAGGCCATGAATGAAAATGAATGTGGTGTTTTAAAAAATAGTGTAAACTGTATAATATAATAGCACCATAAACAACAGCTCTCAGCATCAAATTTATGCCGTCTCCAGTTGCCTCAGAAGTCAGATGTCAGTAATGCATTTCAGTATTAAAGTTAGAAAAGCGCGAGAACAAGGATTTGTTTTGTTTCATTAGCAAGGTTGAGAAATTCATGCATTACTTGTGATACATGTGATACATGTCATGGATAGAGCCTGGTCAGTCTTCTCTCCGTATGACTCCGTAAGTCAAAAATCACTACCGTTTCCATTCACTGCTGCCATCTTGCTAAGTTGGGGTTAGTGGGGCTGCTCTGACTTTCCAAGTCGAGGGGGCACGCCAGCTAAAACTTTCTTCTGGGAACTCAGAAATTCCGACTTACTTCAAATACACAATTAAACAGTGGTACTCAAGAAGGAGACGCAACTGACCGAGCTTCAGGATTTTCTGAGCTCATATGGAACAGATGCAAGTAACTAAAACACGATTTTGACTGCTAAAAATCCAAGCTAGCAATACATCAACTTTCTGCAAGGTTCCATAAAACACAGCAGAGAAAAATGAGGTTTAAGCAGGTTTACAAGAAAATTAAAGAGGCGATGAGAAATCGATATCATGGAAACAGGACTTGTCCTTTTGTTGTGACGACCACAAGTTGTTCCCATCAACAGCACCTGTTGTTTGGCTTGTTTTTTATAGGAATCAGCTTTTACCAAAAGTTACCACCATTTACCACTGTTGGGATTCATGAATCCACTTTTTTGTTTGCCAAAGTTCTTCTCTTAGTCTGCTATCAAATGCAGCCAATGTCACATTGAGATTTTTCCACTACAGCAACTGTATTTTTGTACATTTTTGATGGCAAAAACATTCAGTTTTAGGTATCACTTCCTTTTGAATTAAAGCACAACGAAATCTTTCTAAACCCACAATTTTCCGCCGATGTTAAACGTCATTAAGACATTAATCGACCGTGGAGGAGGCAGAGTTGTCCCGTCTGTTTGTTGGCCGTCCATATTTCAGTTCAACCCCAACATATGCTGGAGTTTGACAGAGATACAGCAACTGGAAAAATTGTTTCTGTCTTTTTTTTAACCATCACTATTGCTCTCCTCGCCCACACACTTAACCCTCAGCTGAATGCAACAAGTTTATATGTCCCTTCTCTGGAAGTTGTTGAAAGGGGATGCTTGGAAAATGTAGAAAATCATTAACTGACATGGCGGTAGATATTTCACCACAATGGGAAAAAAATGAATTTGGCACAGAAAATGCTAATCGCTTCACAAAACGAGTCTCGAAATGCATTCAGCACACCCACAGATGAATGTTTAGTTGTGTGAGTTTTGCCACACTTGAGTGTAACTTCCTGTGACGCTTTACCTGCTCGCTCAACGCGAGCCGTCGTGCATACAGGCGTGAGCTAATTGCCAAAAATATAAATGTCTAAAGGCGCGCCGCCCGTGTGGCGCGAGAGGCGCAGACGCACATAAAACATAAAAACATACATCCCACTCCTCCCCTCCTGATCATTTGGAATCCACATTAAAATGCAATAACGAGCAAGGTAACAAACTAATTATCCCAATTAGCTCACTGTTCATGCAAGCGGGCTTGACTGTATCATCCTACTTTTCCAAAGGCGTCCTCTGGGGATTTGCAGAGTGCTCGTGCGCACCCCACACAGTCGTGACCGCGTTCCTGCGAAACATCTGGCCATGCACGATGGGACACCGAGATTTAAGTGCTCTTTTTATTCTCTCTGCCTTTATAGTTTTGAGATTTTGCTTCTCTGCTATCAGCAGCTCTGTTTTCTTGAAGTCGTGCCGGCTTTCAGGCGTTTTCCCCTCCTCGTGTTTATTTGAGCGTTTGAACGTGTAGTCCTGGTGGGATTGTGGAAGTCGGAGTACTGTCAGGTCTAATTGCCGTGTGGTGTTTGGTAGGGAGACGGGCCTGATTAGGGAGGAGGTGAGGGAAAACATCGTGTCCCCACTCTCTTCTCTCACTGTCTCACCTGTTTTCTGTCTCTCCAGCTCTTTTTTCCCCCCTTCTCTGTTTTCTTTCCTTGCGCTCTCTCTCTCTCTCTCTGACTCTCTACATGACTACACAGAATGATGGCAGTCCTGCATGGCTCATTAACTGGCAGAGAGAGATGGACAGACACAAAAGGATGGGAAAAAGAGAGAGGTGTAGAGAGGGCAGCCCACAGATTTCTCAAACACAGGTTACCCCGGTGCTCACCTGGTGTCTGTTGACTACATCAAAGACTTTAGATGCCAGGCGAGGGGCAACGTGAGCTGCCAAATGAGTTAGGAATATAGAAGGATTACCAGCTACATAGTGGGAAGAACTACTGGCAATGAATAATGTCTGTGTATATTCTTTTTTTCTCTTTTACCATCGCTGGCTTTACCTCGTATGACTTTAGACCAAATTCTGAAAATCAGTTTGAGTTAATTAGCATTTCCTAATTAGCATTTCCAGCAGTCATCACTACAGTCAGTGTGATATTATAACCAAAAAGTGTGAAGTGCTTTAGCAGAAGCACCTTTGTGGTGTACAGAAGGTCAAGTTGGCGCCATGTGTTATTGACAACCTGTAATTGACAACTCATCTAATCAGCTGATCAGCTGGTTAGTTCTGAGTTGGCTGACTATAACCAGTAACAGCGTCAGATATTTCCAATTCTGTGCTGGTCAAATCACCGCCATGCGGACTGCGACAGCTGCAACTGGTTATTGCACACAGATAATCTGTTCAGTAATTTAACTCTAACATGTAACAGGCTGTCATTCTGAATTCCTTTTCATTCCGGTGCTAACACAGTACTCGCTGACTGCCTGTGAGTACATTTGCCACTTGCTTGCTTTCATAGTTCTGCCAATCCGTGCGCACACTCGCTCTGTTCCCTCTCTTTTTGCTATTTCTCTTGTGAAGATGTTCAGGATTTTCAGCTGGATTTTATTTTATTTTTTTAAAAAACAAGTTTTGTCTGTAACCTCAAGCACTTTAATTTCATGATGTCCTCTAACCTTGTGCGGTTCTGGAGAAAATGTAGAAGTTATTGAATCGTGTTTTATGATGAAAAATTGATAGAGAAGAGTTAAAATTCAAGTCAGAAAGGCAAAATCAGAATCACCCAAAATAAGGACGAACACCTCTGACTATTTAAAAAAAAATCACTGCAAAATAATGCTTCTCCAAATATCCTCATTTACCCTGGTGTGACACCACAAGTGCCATTAGCTTAACACTACGGTCACACTGGGGAAAAACAGTAGTGTGAGTTTGCAGCATGACAAAAAATATTGCGACCGTGTGTAATAAACTTGCAGTGTTGCTGCCTTTAAAAAGACAGGGGCCAGGTCTGCCACCAAAGGGGAATCAAGACAGTGATAAAACTGCAATAAGACTGAGTCATTCTGCTGTCAGTCTATCAGCTTGTGATTTAATGTGGCTAAGCTGCCAGTTACAGGCAGGCATCTATTTGTGATAACACGGTGGTTAATGCTAAATTTACAAAAATCACAAATAAGTGAAATCTAATCAAATCTACATACACAAATTCACATTAACTACTGAAATTCAGACTCCAGCCAGAATTTCATAGATTTCAAACAGAAACTCACAGACAAACAATCACAGACTGTGTTTGTTTGGAGACAGGTTGCCCTTAGTGGTTGACCTGGATGTTGAGGTTATTGCACACTCTGGTTGGTTGCTGCAATTGATCTTTAAAAGCAAAAAATGAATCTTAATCAGGCAGCTATTCATCTTCCTTAACCTCAAAGAATTTGCGTTTCTTTGTTAGACTCTAGTGTGATGGAGCTGTAATGCATTATTCTAATGCAATGTCTTGGCAGTCTCACCCAGTCCCAGTCTAGGCCACAGCCTATACCAACACATCTTACTTAAATATTTGAAGAAAAAAAAAGTAGGACATGCTTCAATCAACAAGACTGACAGAATCCTACTTAGAAAACTTGTCCCCTAAAGTAGTGGTAGCCTGTGTATAAATCTACAGCCTATGCAGATGATGCTTCGCTGTTTCGTTCCATTAGTACTGAATTCATGTTCAAAGTTTACTGTTAAGACTTCAATAGGTTTCAAGGTAAAGTTCTACAGTATTGAGTCAGCTCTCTGTTCAGTCATTTGTAAACCTCTTCCTAGATGAGAAAAGCCAAGAAAACCCACAAAGATGATATCAGCATGCTTGTGAAATAATCATCACAAGATCTTTTCCTGCTCTGCGTCGTGGGGTGAAGGATAACGAGAGACAAACAGAGATGGAGAGGAGAGTGAGGAGGGTTCTGCGCAAGAGAGGAGTGGAAAAAAAGACAGACAGAGCAAGGCTTCAGAGACCAAGGGTGAAAGTCTAAATCTTTCATCCTCTTTCTGGGTTCAGAACGAGAGGAGAATTGTGGGATGGATTATCGGTGCTAAGCCACAGGGAGAGAGCAAGAGCTCAGCTGTAGCTCTTCTCCTCTGTCCTGAAGACGAAGGAGTACCTGACTCATTGGCAGACAGAAAAATCTGCAATCATGACTCACTGGCCTGTGAATGGAGTTATTGTGGACCTGTGGGTCATTTAAATTGCCATTTCATTTCCTCCTTGAATAGAAGAATTGGTATCAGTTTCTCCTCCTCATCAGCAGCAGCGGCCCAATAATCATTATCATCATCATCGCTGACTCGCTGAAAACCTGAGCCAGGTGAGCTTTTGTACAAGGAGAAACACGCTTATTTGGCGAGATTTTCTGTGCCGTTATCTGGACGGTCAGGACGCGGATTCATTGCGGCAGCCATCTCGCCACGCCGCTTCTTCTTCAGCTCCTTCATGTTGACGGCGGCCTGTTATTCAGATGTAAGATTCGACACAAGTCCAGGAGAAAACACTTGAAACGCTATTAAGCCTGTAGTGGGTCTTGTGTATGCCAGTTGTAAGCCTCCTCTTGTCAATACGACTGTAGGATGCACACAAGTGCACTGACTGGATGGAGAGGAAGAGAGAGGGAGGCGTGCTGCAAAAAGTGACGGTCCTAGCAAGCCGTTTCGAGACCCGATCCTCTTTAATCAAGTGAGAAATTATGAAAATAGCTTCAGCCATTGCGGCGGATATCATTTTGTGAGGATTTTTGAAGCATTTTTAGAGGTTCTGGGTCCAATAAAAAGGCAGATTGCCACATAGTTATCTTTCTAAGAAGTATAAAGGGTAAATAATTGGCGGGGAAAGTGGCATTTCATCACTTTAAAGGCATGTATATCGACTTGCTTTCATCAAATCTGCTGAAAACATGACGCTGACACCCTATCCTGGGATTAAATAACCTGCGGAGATGGATATTTCTTGCAGCGCCGGGAGCGATCGAGTTAGAGAAGAGATTGCTTGTCAGGGCCCTGATTTCACCGTTCTCCGCTGATGACGATAATAATAACCATTCGCAGGAGTGGCGGCGAATGGGGAGGGGAGAGAGAGAGTGCAGACGTCTTTTTAAAGAGGCGTACGCGCAGTTACTTTCTGCAATCAAAACACAAATTTCTGAAGACGACTCGGAGCAGATAGAGCACACACACACACACATACAGGCCCAGCATAGGCCACAGTGCACACATCCTGTTGTTTGCCATTGATAGAGGATGTTAGCCTGGTATTTTTGTACGGTAATCAGCAGGCCCTCGACATACTAGTCTCGAGACAGAGACATCTGAGGAAAGATTGTCTGGTAATCAGTCTATGTGGTTTGGGGGGGGTGGCTTGGAGAGTAAAACCTGGTAACTCCAATTATTTTCTAATGTTGTGAGATGAAACATGCCCACTGTAGTTGGAAAACGATTCAAACCAATCACGGCGTCTGTATAGGAAGAACATCCTGTTATTACCAATCAAGGACCAAGAGTCCTGACTCATACCTCGACATATCCTACGCATTGTATCCCTGCATGTTTTTACAAGCGGTAACTCCCCCCGTACAAACACGCATGTACACTCCACACTGTGTGACTGCATTTCCTGTTGTGCCGTTGCCTTTAGAAACACCCCCATCCTCTCATGATCCCCCCCCCTTCTCCCACCGTCTTGTCATATGCATGATCACTCCCTCCCCCTCTCTCCTCCTCACTCTCCATCCCTCTCCTCCCACTATTCCCTCTCGACGCTTTTAATCTTGGGTTGATGATACTTGGTGGAAGCACTTAAGTTTCTGTGCCAGGTGTCTCCCCGTACTTAACATCACGGGCTTAGCTTCTCGTTTCTGCAGTTCCTTCGCCTCCCTCCCCTGGCTCCTGAACGCACAGACACACACACAGAGGCATTAACATGTATAGCTGCTGATTCCACGCACACACACTCTACATGCACATGGAGGGAAGCACTCGGATATCTCGCATAGATATTTACTTTAAATCATGCAACTTTTTTGCTGCTGCTCCTTCACACATTTAAAAGAAAAAAAAAGCTGGTCAGAATATGTAAACCTCTTCACAAATCTGTTAGCTTGAAATTAGGATCTTGGGCTGGAGCCTCTCCCAGCTGTGTGTTAGCCCTAACCCTGGTTATGAGGATAGCACACAGAAACAGACAACCATAATTTGTCACATTCATACTTACAACCATTTTAGACTCAATAATTTATCTAACATGCTCGTCTTTGGTCTATGGGAGGAAGCCTGCCACACAGCCACATGGAGAACATGCAGACTCTGCACACAGAAGCCCAGATCCAATCAAACACAGGGCCAAACTGCTGTGAATCAACACACCAACCACCAAGATATCTGACAAGCATTTTATCTTTGCATTACTTGGCACAAATAACCAACTTTTTATATCATTCACTGCCTTCCAGTGAATCTTAAAATGAATTTTATATCTTTATTAATTACAGATCCACAGAGTGAAAAACACCCTTTTTACAGGACTCCACGTGTCAGGACGGCTTCATGCTTGATTGTTTGAATGCACCGTATGTTAGAGGTGGGCAGATCAATCCAAATATTGATGGTATTGATACTTGGATTGATACTGATATCGGTGTTGGATCGATACTACCGTAATAGTTGAGTGTGTAGCCCACTGAACTGCACTCAATTAACTTTTCTTTTAATTAAAAAATATACCTCAAACATGCAGAATGAAAAATTTCTGAACTATTTTGTGTTGACTGTCACATTTATTTTATTTATAGCCTCATTGAAATGTTTTCAGAATTTGAAAACTGTTAACCACGCACAAGTATCAGTACTGGCCCAGTATTTACCTGGTATTAGATCGATACCAAAATTTGCAGTATCTTAATGCATGCTTTATCCAAACTGTTTTGCACTTTATATCTGTGTGCTTAAAAATGCATTATTATTCAATCTGGTCACTTAAGTCTCCAAAAACCAAAGAAGTTGATGGTAAAAATTCTCAGTCTGAAGCTCATAAACCAATAGGTGATTTCTGCCTTTTAAAAACACCGAAATGTCAAAAGGAATTTGGCTGCATAATGCAAGCATCTGCAGTTACAGCAAACATGCCAAGTCCCACAGCTACTGTAGCACTTGCTGAGTCATATATAGATCTTGATTTGCATCGAGTGTACAAAATGCTGTTTACAGCTAGCATATTGAGATTTAGGCGATGCGAGGAGAATCTGTGTGCTGAAAGAGTTTGCTTAGTGTTGCTTTGTTCTTTAAAGACAGACGGCACAAGAGAGGAGGAAGGAGACAGAGGAATGAAAATGAGAGGGAGATGGAGAAGCAGAAAGATAAAGGGAGCGATAGCTCTCATGTGTTTATGATATGTTTGTTTGTGCTGCCACGGGGACCTCTTCCCCCACCCCCCCTCCCCTTGTCTTCTTTCTCTCTCTCTCTTTCCTTTTTATTTTTTTTAGGCTGAATATTTTTTGCCTTTCTGTCATGTATCTGCCGCCTGTCCAGGCAGCGCTCTGTGTTTCACTCTCGTCTGATGTCTCAATTAAAATTAATGGGTTCAGTCTGCTCAGATAAAGAATAAAGAGGAGGAAAAAGCCTTTCCAGGAACAATGGCAGCTTCTTGCATATTGGTAACCAATCCTTCCATGTCTGGGCCCACGCTAATGCTTCACAATATTGACAGCTCTAATGGCACAGTTCCTCTAAAGGGGGATTTTTTAAAAATCCTGGGGCCAAAACGAGGCGCAGCACATGGATTGGGCTGCATACCAATTTGAGGTGAGTTTTGCTTTGGAAGGGGTGGTTGATTTTTGTGACGTTTGGCTCAGATCTGAGGAAGTGCAGCCGTTGCCTTGCTCAGTGTGGGGTAGTTGGACAGAAGGAGCCTACCCCTACTGCTCGTCCTTGAGACGTCTTCATCCCCGGGCTTGGCGGCTTGGCGGCAGCGCCCCTCTGCCCCTTCATCAGGACAGAATGCTGGTGTCAGCACTGCCGCTCTCCTCCTCCTCCCCCTCTTCCTTCCCCGCCCTCCTGCACCTTTGCCTTTATCTGTCGCTTCTTCTAAAGATGCTCTTTCCATCTCCTGTACCCCAGGGGTCAAGCTGGTGGAAGAACAAGCGGGAGGGAGAGATTTTTTTTTGTGAGGGGGGAGAAAAGGAGGAAAAGTGGGAAGCAAAAGCAGTTGAAGGGAAGAGGGGGGAGAAATGAAAAGGAGGGAGAGGAGCACCTGACTCGAAGGCAGAAAGATAATTTCGGCCAGGCGGCTCTGTTTAAGGTTAAAGCCTGATTTGCATTTCAAAAGCGGCGGCCGATCGTGTTGCCACCTCAGGGACGCCATCGGACCAACCAGCGTGTCATTTAATGTCACCAGGCACCGGGGCCTTGATGAAATTAATAGAGCAGCCTGTGATTGATAACGGCGCCGCTCGTCAGCGCCGCCGTCATGACCATCCGCCTCTCTGCTCCCGTCTCTCTCTCTCCTTCTTCCTCCAACAATCCTGGACGTCCACCGGAGCAGCTTCAGAGATCCCCATCATCCCCGCGCTTTCCCTCTCATATCACCCTTATCTGAATGTGCCTGATCTCTCAGCGGCATCTCAGCGAGGAGATCATCTTCTGTCTGACAACAAGAAAATAGAGAAAAAAAAGTAAGTGTCTGTGTGCTTTTAGGTAACCAGGGCAACCTCAGTGCAGTCATGGGATAAAGCACATGTGCCTTAAGGCACCAAAAGCCCTGAGAGCTCCTGGTCTGCATCTAAAGCAATGTGTAGTATCTCACTGAGAAAATGAAGTGACTCTCCAGAACGGCAACGTATGTGTTATAAATATATAACACATTCAGGCAACACTGTTGTGCACCAGTGACAGCATGCAGGTTCATGGACTACAAGCGTCCTGCTATGGTCCAGGCTAAAGGGAACCTATTACGGGGTTTTTGTGCTCCTCCAGTGGTGGATGTTCAAATAATGAGGTCAGTAATCCCTCTGAGCTGAAATGCCAGGTTTCAGACAGCTTTTGCGAGTTTTGCAAGGCTCTGTGTGATGTCATAAAGAGCCATGAGAACAGAAGTGCCACCCCCCATCTGTTCAAACCAAAAAGGAAGTTGGATCTTTTTAAAATGCTGATAGAATTGTAACCAAATAAGTTAGAGCAGCTACACTTACATATCATGAATCCAGAGCTCCTTCCTTCCACTAATGGCTTTGCAGAAATCACAGAAAAAATCCCACACTACCATAACAATATAATTTAGACGCAGGTGCTTTATCGATCTGATCAGCTGCACACAGCACTTCCTACATTGGACTATACATATCACATAATTTTGATATGTGCCACTAACTGCAATGACAG
Organism: Oreochromis aureus; assembly: GCF_013358895.1. NCBI lineage: Eukaryota > Metazoa > Chordata > Actinopteri > Cichliformes > Cichlidae > Oreochromis > Oreochromis aureus. The sequence continues at coordinate 21,867,619 of NC_052963.1, read as the reverse complement.
GAAGTGACGCCATTTTCACAGGAATTGCAGCCTTTTTCTTCAAGGCCTATCAAAACTCTACTGAAAAGTGATGTTTGACTTTGTGCTTTGTGGATTTATTACGTACATATTATTAAATAAAGGTTGTATTGAAGTATAGCAAGTTGAAATACCCCCGCTTCCCCCCAAAGAAGGAAACCAGCGTGTAAAAATGTAAAGACAAGGTCTGGCGGACTTGTTCTATGGTACTTAAAGGGTTAAAGGAAGACGAGCTGAAGACAAATAAGGATTATTTTGGACTTCGAATCATGGTAAGCTACTGTAGCCCAAGGAACAAGATATGAAGCTAGAAGTTAGTATAATGGGTGTCTTTAACTCTTTCCCTCATGAAGGCGACATTCGATGACATGTCCTGCACCCATAATGAAAAGTTTCAACACCTCAGGATAAATTAAAAAAGATGTGGATTGACAACCATTGGAAAAGCACTGATCCTTTGCCAGAGTGGCTGTGGCTCCAGAGGTGGAGCAGGTCGTCTACTGAAGATTGATGGTTTGATCCCTGGCTCCTTCAACCTGCATGCCTAAATATCCCTGGGCAAAGTCCTGAACCGTAAGTGTGTGAACATCAGGTTAGAAGTTCTTAGGTGTAGAAAAAAATGTCTTGCATTAATATATATAATATTGATTGCAGTGCTGTGTATATTTAAATTAATTTTACGTGAAAAACAGCTGAATTTTTAGCAATATAGCGTTATAAATATTCCTATGTTTTGTGGAAGTTGAGGGGAGTAGAAGAACTGTCTCAACTAGGTGGTATTACCACCTAATGGAAAACCCTAAAAACGGAGTTGAGTTGAGTAGGTGCTGGTGGAAGAGGGGCATTATACGATTGATGCCTATACATTCTTGTTGAAAGTACCTTACATGTACCTATATATGGCTTGTTCAGATGCAAAAATAATGGGTATAGCACGAGCCTAAACACCACATGTCTGGTTATTAAAGTCCACTCTATCTGCATATGCCCCTTTTGCTTAAAACATCCCGGTGTGATCAGACTGTTACACTGAAATGACAAGAATCACTTTAACCTCCAACTACAGTGTAACCCCATTACTCTGTGTCTGCTCAGCTGACCGTTTGTCCGCCTTGGTGATTGGCAGCAATTAAAAACACACACCTGAAGCTCAGAGCAAGCCGAGGCCGTTAGGGAACAGGCCGGGGTCCGAGATCGAGAGGCCCAGCGGGAAGTGCCGGCATCGGGCAGGGATAAAGCTGTTAGCCCCCGCTAATAGATGTCCTGATCCTGGAGGCCGGTGGTCGTCGAGGTCAGACTCTCCACACATTACGCCTTCGAGACAAACCTCCAAGGCCTCTCAGTGTGGACAGAAGACAGACAAATCGAGAAGAGAGGTCGAGATATAGGGAGAGAGATGGAAAGGGGAGATGGAAAAAGACATAAAGAGCACATAGAGAGAGAGAAAAGTGCCGGACTGTGTGGGGAGAGTGTTTTCAAAAGAAAGGCCCAGAGAAGCGAGATGAGAGTGAGAGATCTGCTTGTCCTGAAATGACTTGATATGTTCTTGTCAGTCTTAATCTCTGGGCGTTGTGGAGGAGCGAGTGGGAGGGAGGGGTTCGCGGCGCTTAGTAATCTCCTTCACAAGCAACGTACAGAGCTCGCCGTTTCTCAGCCTCGCATTCAATTCCACAGTCATCTCCAATCCACTTCATAAGAGCACGTTATTTTGCACACATCTCCTCATGAAAGAGCTGGAACAAGAGGTAGACGAAAGGTGATTCACATCCTCCTTTCTCCTTCCCTTTCTCTCATTCTCTCATTTACATCAGCCATTATCTGTGTATATTGAAAGCGGTGAGATAAAGAGAAAAGGGAGGGGAAAAAAGAAAACAAGTGCCAAGGAGGAGGAAAAAAAGAACAATAAAAGGAGGCAGAGGAGGTGCAGCAACGTTTGAATCAATTACATCCTAAAGAATCTTTCATTTGCATCCGTATCTGTTCAAAACCTGAACAAATGCCAGATGCTTTTGTGTGTCCATTTATTTATAGTGGATGTTTTTTTTTTCCTCTGGTAATTGTGCAGGAAATATCAAATTTGCATAGAGTGATTATTGTTGATTGTTTATCTAGCCGTCAGAACGTTTCAATATTCCAAGGCTGACAGGTTGTCAAGTACTTAAAACTCATTTATTTGGGGAAATTTGCATGTAATTTGGCGGTAATGAGGGGGATGTCTGTGGTCATGGATTAGATGCCGGAGATGCTGCAGGGAAAAAGAGGGAATCTGGCAGACCGGCATTCCTCGACTTGAAACGCACGCTTTATCCTCGGCTCGGCTGCCGTGCGCGATGCTAACACTACCTAGTGCTGCACACCCAAACAACAGAGGATTGTGTACACACACTTGGCATAGCTGCGGACTTCTTAATAACAGAAGCAGAAGCGGGCCAGCATGCAGCGCTACACAGGACGAATTGTGTTGTGTTGTGTCATCCCGCAGGCCCTCAGACGGAGGCAAACACAATATGCTTGTAAACAGAGGACTTACAGTATTTCTCAACACAGATGCTAACTTGTTTTGCCCAAGAATCTTCATATACTGTAATTCTTCAAATTAGAGGCCGTATGAAAATGAGGGTCTCAATACCAAACAGAGCCAGCCCGTGCAGCACAGTGAAAAAAATAAAGAAAATATAGGAAATGTACAGTCTGTGGTTACAGTTAAACTATGATGATGCCTTTTGAGGAACAAACTATTAGCCTATTATGACCCACAGCCTATTCGACACAAAGCAGAGGTGGGTGGATCCATCCAAATATCCATAGCATTGATACCAATGCTGGTATTGGTATCGGATCGATACTAGCGCGATAGAATCAATACTTTGATCAGTATGTAGCCCAAGAATATATTAAAATAATAATTTGGAAGGGGAAATGAAAAATGTCATCTATAACACATTTAAACAACAAGAGTTGACCCAAAGTGATTTAGGCACATTCTAGGCCTCCAAAAAGAAAGAAGAAAAAAACAAGTTTCAAAGTACATGTAAAGTTGAAAGGTGAGTTTTTTTGTTAGCTAATTATTGTGTAACAATAGTAGTAATCATAGTGATGTGTTCAGAATGATTAATCTCATAAACATTGCTCTCCGCTATGTAAGCTGCTTTTGTAGGTTAAAAGTATCAGTATCAGCAATATTGGTCTTGTATTTACTTTGTATCAGATCAATACCAAAATACAGAATATTGCACAGCCCTCCATAAACAACGACACCTGCTCAGATGCGTCAGTCTGAACACATTAAACTGGATCTAAAGCGTGTATGTGCTGCTGTTGCAGTAGTTCAAATTAGCGGGTGAATAGCTGAAATAATAAACCGGTCGTTACGAATGGTTTAAACAGTTGACTAGTCATGAGAAATGTTTAAGCTGAGAGTAAATGTGACGCAGCACAAGACAAGCTGAGGAAAGCACACAAAATATCCAAGCTGTGCACAAAAACAGCCAAGCAATGATGCAATCAGTATTCCAATATTTGGTTTATCTCTGTATCTCCCAACTATGTCTGGAAACAAAGTAGTTTATTGAACAGTTTCTGACAATAAAAAAGGGATGAAGTCAGTTTGTTGCATGTTAATGTGCAACTTCAGCAATTTTAGGAAACATAGAAATAAATACATTTTTAAAGTTTGTCCTGGGATCACAAATGTTCACCAACAATTCAGTTTCAGTTCCCAGTTTCAAAAGTTTCTGTTGCAGAAACTGTGCATGTTTAGCTTTAGTTTTACCTCAGATGTTTTGGTTCAAATCAGTATGTTTGAAGGAGTTCAGGAGAGGAGAAGTAAAAGAATGAGAGTTCACAGCCATCTGTAACACAGGGTGGAGGCTCTGTCATGGTTTGGAGCTGCATTTCAGTCAGTGGTGTTGGAGATCTTGTCAAAATTGATGAATTTTGAACACAGAAAAGTACCATCAGATTTTGATCCAACACACCAATACCATCTGATAAGAGACAGCTTCATTTTTCAGCATGACAATGATCCCAAACACACTGCCAATGCAGTAAAATCATACCTGGATAGAAAAACACACAGTGGAGCACTATCAGTCATGGATTGGCCTCCCCAGAGCCCGGACCTCAACATTATTGAAGCAGTGTGGGATCATGTTGACAGAGAACAGAACAAAAGGCAGAAACATCCAAAGAAGAGCTTTGAATGTCCTTCAAGAAGCCTGGAGAACTATTCCTGAAGACTACTTAAAACTGCTTTTTCATACTATATTTTCACATTTGTTTGCACGTTTCTTTAAATCCCTGTACCTACTTCCCATTTTTAGGAAAATATAAAGAGGGGTAGTTCGAGACATTGACACAGTACTCTATATATATTTTTTACAGTGAGGACCAGTGTTGCTGTCATGCATGACTCTAATTTGACAGAGACAGAGTTAGAGCCTAATAATGGGTAAACAAAAATTAAAGAGGAACAACACTGCCTGTTCTGTAATACTGAATATTTTAAACTCTGCATAATAAACAACGGCAGAGTCATGTCATTTGTACAAAGTAAATCCAAGAGTTTTTCGCATCTCTGTGGTGGAGAAAATGAAACTTTCTCAGTATTCGGCTCTTTCTGCTTACATTACCAGTCATTCAAGTTGTTAAAATCTAATCAAAACAAAATCCCATTTTTCCCCCCCCCCATAATCAGTGTTTTTGCTCTCATTGCAATCATTCCCAACTTGGATGGATAACTCACCTAAACCTTTCCTCGTTTCCCCGCAGCCCACCCACCAAATCCCACTTGAAAGCCTGATTAATTGTGTTCTAATAACACGATACCACCCATTCCTGTGACGCGGCCGTGAGATGCGAGCTCCCAGTAGGGTTTTTGTGTGTGCTGTTTGTTGCTGTTGACTGCATTGTCTTTCATTATCAGTCCGCGGCTTCATCTTTCATCTAGCGAGGTACTGGACGTGGCGAGCTAATGAGTAAACATAGCTGGGGGCGAACGGGAAACGCACACACGCATGTGCGCTGAAATCCGACTTTGATGAGACGCTTGTTTGCTCATCTCTGCTTGAATTGAAAATTCCAAAAGTCTGTTTCACCTGTCACAGGGAAGTTCAGACCTTGAGAGGACTAGCTCTAGCAGTCGGTAGTCTCTGGCTGGGATGAGATATGAGCCCGGGCTTCACACCACACGGCAGAGCATGAAACTTTGAGCGCCTGTTAAAACATTCAGTGTGTTTTACCTTGAGCCCAAGGTCATCTTCAAAAAGAAGACCCGGCAAAACAAGCCGTTAGTTCTCAGCTCACAGACTCGCTGCCTGCCTGCCTGGCTGGCTGGCTCGCTGAGAACATGAGAAAATACTGCAGAAAGAGCTCGCCGACAAAGCAACTCCCACACCTCTGTGCCTCACTCAAAGTCACCTCAACTCCAAGGTTAAACGCTTACCGTATTTCCCTCTTAAATATAGATCTGTCCCCGAGTCTGGGCTGTAACCTCTGCAAATACGAGCCACTTGGCGGATGTATCTACTGTATGCGTGTGTGTGCGCGCGCCACTTTCATTCTCTAAATGTGAGTGGAGCATTTCTGTGTGCGTGCATGTGTGTTCATATGACTTTTTTAAAAGGGTGAGTGCGGATAATCAGCCCCCGGCGCACCGGACTAAAAGGCCGGGTCAGAGTTTTAAAGAGAAGCTATGTATTTCCCATCCCTGGATAACGGCAATGAAGTGGGCCCTTGTGACTCAACCTGAGAGCATGAAAAGGGCCTCAGAGGGGACCCGCCATTGCCGTCCCTCTCTTTATTGTCCTAACGGCTGCCTGTTCTCTCTTCCCCAACTGTGGCGAGCGAGCAGAGAGAAAGGAGTGGAGTGGTGGAGAGCTCTCAGTGCTTTACCTACCCAGCAGCCACTCTCTGCCATGAAAGCACAGGTAATGTCCCCTGTTCAGCGTGATAAAATTTCAAAGAACACCAACCTTGCCGTGTCCGCGTGTGGTTTTTGTGCCTGTGTGTGTGAGTCCTGTTATATCTGCTACTGATATGGTAAAATTATAGACTCTGGTTTAAGGCAAGTGGAAACTGGGTAATGAGCTGTGGTCAGTAATCAAGAGAATTCATGTCTAAGGCTTAGTTTTTATATATATATTTACAGTTAGCAAAGTAGAAAGTCTTTAGGGTTCGCAGTTTAAACATCAGCTTAATGTTCCACCTCATGGAGAGCACCAGGTACGTGGAAAGAGTTATATGCTTAGACAACAAACAAGATGCTTGTATTGAGAGGCAGTAATTCTTCTGTCTAATTCACACATTGTCTGTGGAGGTTCTGAGTCATCCGGGTCATGGTCGTCCTTAGGTTGGAAGCTTGGAAAGAACTGGACGTCTTTCAGTGTTTTTAAGATGTTTCAGCTCTTATGTGAGAAGCTTCTTCAGATCTAAATTCAATAAGTGAAAACCCCCTCTGCTATTTAAACCCATTGGCGGAGCTTACGACATCAACTGTGAGCCACCTACAATGCAGTCTGGAGGTCCCTTCCCAGGTGCCTCAACCTCCACCCACAACCTGTGTCAGGTGACCTCAATAGGTCATATAATAGGGTAAGGCAAGGCTTCACAGAGGTTTCATCCAAAGCCTCTGGTAGTAATCACTCACGCTTTTGTCATACCTTGGTTCATGTGATGATGCGCGTGATTAATAGTGGGTCAAAACCCTACAAAGGGGACAACCCCCACTGGGGATTAAATACCTGGGACGCTTCATCTTTTGTTTTTAGAACTGAAGAAGCGTCTTTGATGAGAGCTGAAGAAATTTAAAGAGGTTTCTTTCCAAGGTCCTTGGACTAATCGACCTATTAAATCTTTATTCAGCACCAGGAGATAATCATTGCATATATCTCCCTGAATACTCCCGATGCTACGCAATAACGGAGGCCCAGGGTGTTTGACTGGTTTAGTGTTTGGACAGAAGGCCTCCTGTTAGGTACAACTGAATTTCAGGATGTAGACCGGGTCGGTGACTCGATAAATGTGTCCATGGGCAATACATTTTCCCCCAATGCTTCCACTGATGTGTTTGTAGTCGATAAAATGAGCTTAACCTTGCAACATCCACCATATCACCATCAACGAATCATGTGTTAGGAGTGGGATTTGGGTTGTGTTAACCTCCACCTCTTTTTTTCCATTTTTTTCACCAGTTATCAAATAGAGACTTCATTTGAAAGGTAACATCTTCCAGTTTCTAGCTGTAAATGTTGCTGTCACCTGGTTAAAAGGTTAAATGTGTAGACTAAACCTCTGTGAAATGGTCAGTGTGCCTTGTATAAAAGTGCTATATAAAGAAACGGTCTTTTTAAGGGGCATTTCAAGCCATTATCAAACATGTTGTTTTTTCTGGCTTCCAGTGCAATTTATTCATCTAGTTTGTTTGAGTATAATTGTCTGCCTCCTTAATTATAATGAAAACAAACATCACTTACCCTGTGGTGTTCTGGGTACCAAGAAATACTTTTGAAAAACTTGGGAGCAACATTTTTTTCCAGAAATGACCTGGATTTTTTAAATACTGACGAAGCTTGTTTTGAGCAGTTTTGTGGAGGAACATTTTTCCATATCACCCTACAGAAGTGCGCATGATGAGACACTCATGCTTGTGACAGCATTACGGGACATAAACATCAATGGAGTTCACTTTGGCTGAGCAGTAATGTTGACTTCTGGAAAGAGACATAGCTTCTGAGGTTAATAAATACATACATGTAGTGTTTTGTGCAACACAAGTCATGTGCCATTTGGTTAAACTGTAGAAGAGAAGGGCGATCTCTCCAAAACTGGATAACTCACACCAACTCACACCAAAGCAACCCAGATGAATCAAACCAGACGCAGCACAAGACAAACAATGCAAACCAGAGGAAAAACTCAGATATTGTGTGATGTAGTATGTTCAGTCTTCCCTGATTAGAATTATTCATGCAAAAGGATCCAAATCATTTTGACCATAAATGAACCTTTGTTTGCTATCAACTTGTTTATCTAAGTTGGATAGTTTGACAGCTAATGGTTCATTCACACCAGAATAAAAGACTTCAGTAACTTCCTTGTGACTACGTTGGGTGGTTTGTTCAGTGAAGTTTTTTTGTCTGCCAGAGACAAATTGCAAGTAATTGCGGTAACCACGTCCAATCATAAGGTGATTCCACAGGTCGCCTGGTGGGAAGCAATCACTTCCCAGTTCAGTTGTTAATAAATGTATAAATGAAGAGAGATGTATCAAGATCACTTTCAAGTCTGCAACTGACTGCGGCCGGTCCCCATCAAACTAAAGAACCATTGCAAAGGCAACATGACTACAAGTTCACTGCAAATAGTTGGACAGTTTTTTTAGTCATTCTGCAGTCCAGTGAGTGTTTTTATTCCTTTCTTAGGAATAAAAATTGATCACTTGCAGTCATCTTTCAGCCTTCCTGTCCAACACTGGCTATCTGAGTTCTCATGGGACAATCATCCAAGTAAGTAGATGTTGCTAGCAGTCCATCAGCACTTGTCAGCGCTACAGCTTTATTAATTTTTATCGTACAGCGTGTTGACAGCAGAGACAGGGAAATGTGTAATAGCTGACATGGCTGACATGGTGACGAGCTGACAGAAATATGAAGTGGAGGTTTGTGTGCATCACAGATGATCTATAAATAAAAGGATCTATAGAGTGTGCACCCCATTAGTTTTTCCCTCTTTTTATTCTTTTCTGGGTTCTGCCTTGCTGTTTCTTGTTTCCCTTTTTTTGACTATACCTCCCTCGCTATACCCCTCCCCGTTCCTCCAGGATCCATCTCTCTCTGGATGGCTGCCTACCTCTGTGCCTGTGTCTGGGAGTTGGCTGGGGCAGAAATAAACCACAGTAATGGCTTTGCTTTGCTGCTAATCTTGTCATAAGAAGGTGCGGCCCTGGGAGGATAGCTCCTTGCGTGTGATATCCTAATTTAAACATCAAAAGATTCCATCATTAGGAAGCGTGCGTCTAGCCCCAGTTTTCAAGGGAAATTATTACATCTTCCTGCTGCAAAAGTGTAATGCAAGAAGACATTTCTGTCAAGCACACACACATAAATCTCACCGGACTTGATGTTTGTGCACTTGAAGAAAAACATCATCATTAGCAGCTTTCTCTTCTGATAGATGGAACGATGACTTTTTGTGTCGCAGCCCGCCGTGGGCTCTGATGATAGCCTTCATTTGGAGTCGCTGCTTGGCGTTTGAGATTTAAGAAGGGGATATATGATCTGCTTAGTGGGATCTGGCCTGTCTTCTGACGGCTTCTGTAGTGTGTCTCGCTGGGTTTCAGAGCCATCACGAAGAATTTGATGTATGTCATGCAGCAAGGAAACATCAGGCACTACCACACCTGGTTAATGTTATCATATACTACACAGCAGGTGTACATCAAAGTGTGTTCACAGACAACACAAGAGCAAAGACTGCGAAGATGCCTGGATATAAGCTTATAGTTTAGTAGCAGAGGTCTTCCTACAATGAGAAATTGAGGTTATAACCTTGGTATGACTTATTTTGAGGGTGAAGCCTTATTTCACTTAGGAGGAGCCACTGCAATAAGTTAAAAATGTTAAATAGCATGTTAAGGATAAATTTGGTGGTATAACAAGTTCTTTCGAGAACAGACATGACAACACTTTGTAGACACATTAAAGTCGAAGGATTTTACAAAGATTTCTTTTATACCTGAAAATTAATATAATAATTTGGCAAAGTATGTAAAAAAGGAAACTGTCACATATATTTGGTATGAATCCCAAACTTCATGGGCAAAAGTCCTGTTTTTGGTCACATCGTTTTTATCCTCATCAAACCATTCAGGGAAGCTCCGAGTCAAATGCACTTTTGTATCGTCAGCCTCAGAGAGATCAATTCATCCAGCATTTCAAATCAGAAATGTTGAGTGAGGCTGATAACTGAAAAGGACCCAAGCCATGCCAACAAAATGCTCCCCACAGGATTATCGTACCACCAAATCAGGGTTGTGGTGTTTCCTGCATATCTCTGGTAGCTAATCTGCTTAATGCAAGTTTCTAATCAGCCAATCACATGGCAGTAACTCATTGCATTTAGGCATATAGAAATGGTCAAGACGACCTGCTGAAGTTCAAAGTCAGCATCAGAATGGGGAAGAAAGGTGACTAACTTTGTAAACCTTGGAGAAAAGATCCAGTGAGCGCTTGTTTTTCTGGTGAAAATACCTTCTTGATGTCAGAGGTCAGAGAAGAATAGCCAGACTGCTTATCTTACTCCCTAGTGTTGGTGCACTTTACTTGCACCTTAACTAAACTAAACTTAATCTAATGTATAATTAATAAGCGGCTAAATGCAGACTATAAAAAATCAGCCCTCAATTCGTCTTCAGTCTGAAATAAGCTAATGTCTCTTAAGTCAGTTTAACCATACAGCACATTAGAATGTATGTTGGTAATGTAAACAGGATTAAATCAAAAACAAAAGAAAATTAAAACACAACTTCTAAGCCAGCTTTCTTATGATTGGCTGCCCCTCATAAACAGAGGGTTCGAATAGTATCTGGGTGGGGCTTCTGTGTCTGAGATGACCACACTGGGGAAATCCCAACTCAATGACCTCATGCAGAGCCAAGAGTAGATAAAATACCTGAAACCGAGTGTTTAGTGCAGTTTGAAGCTTGAGCTTTTGGCCTGTGGGATTTAGTTTTACATATAAAGACCTGATCCACACTTATAACATTGTATGTGTTACAGAAAATAGAAAATCATAATAGGTCCCTCTTTAAAAACAGTTGGGTATTGCCCCAAATTTAAAAGCCCCGACCTTTCCTTTTAAATTGGAAGTCCCTAATGAGTGCATGTATTGCAGCAAAAGATTTAACACTGCTTTCTTAATCTGTAGAAAAAGTCTTGTGTCATTCCAATATTAAAAGGATTCGGCATTTTTACACACAGGCTTTTTTTCGCCAGCCTTTTCTTTTGCCGTTTCTTAACCAAAAATGAGTCTCGAGCGGCCCCGTGATATCAAAAGTAATCTGTTAATTTGAGACGTTATAGCAATAAAAAAATGGCGCTTTGAATCAAAGTCTGAAGTTGGTTAATAGGCTCTCCGACGGTTTGGTTCGTGTAATTTGAGCGTTCACAGGGGACGGCGCCTGGTTTATGTGATCTGTTGCTTCAGAGCAGCACTTAAGTCGAATTATTAGCTCGACTGATGATGGATTTAAGAGTAAATCAAGAAATACCATGTTCCATAAGAGAGTGCCATCAAAAAGACCAAAGAGGTGTTTGCTCTTTCTGTTTCACTTTCAACTCTCTCTCGGTCTCTCGCTCTCCTCTCCACTCTCTCTGCGTCTTTGTCGCTCTCCCGCCTTGCCTCCCTCTCTCTCCTTCTTCCTCCCCTTCTCTCTTCAGGAACACGACTACAGTAGGTTTCAGTCGGTGTATGATTTATTCATTGTTGTGTTTTCTCCTTCTCCTTGAATGTTTGGTAGAGAGGACAGGAAACTTTGAACCAGAGTACAAAGCAATGTATATTTGGGTCACACATTTTTCGCGTTTCTTCTGAGAGCCTTGTGTGTGTGCGCTCCCTCTCCCTCTCCCTCTCTCTTCTGAGAGGTTGTCTGGTGACTGGGTCGACTCCTCTCCTCTCCGCCACGTTCGTCCTTGAAGTGAGAATCAGTGGGGTGCCCCGATCCAAGGGGAGGCAGGCGGAAAGGGAAAGGAAGGCGGGAGAAGGCGAACAGGGCAGAGAGGTTGGGAGCTAAATAATGGATGATTTCTTATTGGAATAAAGGCCTGGTGATAACGGAGGCATGTCATTACCTGTGAAACGGAGAGGAATGCTTAATCCTAAGCGCCACACAGCGAAAGCAGACCACAACAAAGCCCCGCGTCGGCGGGATCGTCTCAGTGATGTAAAATTCACTGTGATACCGAGCCTGTTTGTTAGGTGTCATCACAGCAATGCAACACCTAATGTCATTACGTCAGTGCGCAAAGCTGAGCCAAGCCCGAGCGGCGCGGCAGCTCCCCCCTTTCATGTTCTCCCCGTGCTGTGACTTTGACCTAACAGCAGCTCGGCTCGCGCTGATTGACTCAGCAGTCATTATCCCTCCTCCGATCCCTCCGCCATACCGTCAGACGAAACTTGTCTGGCCCTAAGCCAAATCGGTAAAATATGAGCTGACACTGAACCCATGACACCACTTCTTCCCAGATACATTAGCGCCACTTCCCGAGCCTCACCTTCACCGCAGACGGCCTCGCAGCACAGCATGACTTTTAAATCCTGTGCACCGAATCAGCGTATTTGCACCTGAGGCAGGTTGTATATTTGTCTCTGGTGTGAAACTTGATAAATAACTCATTTGGGTGTGGAGGAGCTCAAGTGAAAACCCGGGGTGGGGGGCATCGGGATGGGACTGTTCTGTCAATAGCTAACCTCAGATGTGTGAACGATCTCTTTCCCCTCCACGTGTGCCACACTTTTTGCACAAGTTCCTTCTCACGAGTTAATTATTCCCGCCCCACATTTTCTGCTGGTATTTTGAATTATGGATTTAGAAATGAGCAGGAAAGTACAAAACAAAATCAGGCTAACGATGTTAGCTGTAATTAAAATGGAGGAGTAGCAGGCTGCCACACTATTGGCTTGGAGAGAGATGTATTAACCAGGCATATGGTTATGATAATTAATCCCAGGACTACAGAGAAACAAATAAACACACGCTAAACAAACAGGGGGGACCAGATGAGGGCTGCAGGCAGCAGTATTTGTGGTGAAGAACCCAAAAAGGAGGGGGGCAGGGGGAGGTCGAAAAACTAGATCCTTATCATCAATGCTGCATGCACGCACTGAAAAGTTAAAAAAAAATAATAAAGGAGGCGGACGGGGAGGGAATGTGGAAGAACACAAGATCAGGACTTTTAGAGTTCATCATTTTTCCTCAAATAAGAAACTCACAGGTTTGATTCCAATTTCAGCCCCTACATTCACACATTTGTGCCGAGGGTCTACCACGGTAAACCCTCCAACACCGAGTCTGCATTGACCCGGACTAACTAACCACGCTACATGGTAGTGCTGTACAGAGGGAGGTCTGCGCTCTTGCAGATGTGAGTTATGTGTGATTAATTCAGGATTAACCACCAAAATTAAACGCATTTCATGGATTATTTTTACATGTGACAATAATCCCACAGCTTAACTTCCTTTTTAGTTAAGGGACCATTCAACAGCAGCAACGTGGAAGGGCTGGATCAGTCAGGCCACGAACTCTCCTTTGTAGACCACAATTTAACCCTACAACACTAACATGTGGTTCTGTAGCACTTTCACTAACACTGGGTGTATTTTACCCAATAAAATATACTTCACATCAAAATATATTAATTACAATTACACTACATTGACCAGTATGAGATGCCCAGTTTTGGAGACGCTGCAGAGATGTCTGCCTTCTGTTTAATACAATGGCGCTCTTGTAGTATAAAGTATATAAAGTATAAATGCTTATTTACAGAAATTCTGACCTGGTTCAGAACAAATGTGCAAACCATGTTGTTAGCAGCTTCATATACTCTTTCTTGCTACTGAAGTAAGTAAACAGGTAACAGCCACACTAACCAGTATCTTGAGTACTTGACGCAGAAGCTAATCAGTTGGATGTCCAGTACTGTGCAAAAGGCAATTTAACACTGATCTATGTGTCATTCATATCAGAAAGGTGATACCCAAAGAGCTATTAGTTGGAAACTTGGCATATCTCAGCATGGTGTGTCTGATCCACTATTTAATACCACCTGGAAATCATCTGATTAACAAAAGTTTCATTTTTAATCATGACAATGACCCCAAACACACTGCCAGTACAGTAAAAAGTGGAACACTATCAGTCATGGATCGGCCTCCCCAGAGCCCAGACCTCAACATTATTGAAGCAGTGTGGGATCATGTTGACAGAGAACAGAACAAAAGGCAGAAACATCCAAAGAAGAGCTTTGAATGTCCTTCAAGAAGCCTGGAGAACTATTCCTGAAGACTACTTAAAGACATGACAAGAAAGCTGCCTATTTAATCTACTGTTAATGTTGCCAGGAACATCCATACCAACATCCAAGGTTAGTGGTCTTTTTAAGGACTTGGACCATGACTTCTGACAGCTGTTGCTGCTATGGCTTTCAGATGTGTTTTTTCTGATAACTACAGGTAGTCTAAGGATAAATAGGGCTTTGAGGGTGCACTGTCCCTTAAAGCTGTGGCACTAAACTCAGCAGTCATATGCTGCTTTACCCCAGCAGTATACTGTATCACTGACTCACTAATATAAAGCTATCAGTGTTGACGGCATTATCCCGTTTTTTGTTTTCCACAATACAAACGAGCACAAAAGAACCTCATCTTCTTACAGGCTTTGAAATTAACAGCCAACCTTTTGTATGGGCTTATAAATAACTGGAGATGCTGCTTTCTTCTTCTTCTTAGCGTGATTCAGGGCTAAGACTGTGAAAGAAGGGAAGGGAGAGTCGAGGAGGGAAGCGGGGCCATCCAGGCCCAGTGGCGTGTGAATAGACATAGCGAGGGTTTGTGGTGATACAGAAGAAGAGACGCCAGGATAATGCTCTCTCTTTCCCTCTATCTGCTCCCAGTTGGAGGATGAGGGAGACAGAAGGGAATAGCTGCTAATAAGGCGTTGGGTGAGAGGCTTTGGGGAAGCTCCCCGTGGTGCTGGTCTGTAATGGAGATAAGCGTTGCCGTGTTGTTGTCTCACAAAAATCAACAAAGGGAACATGCGATGGGAGATTTGCGGGCGCGTCCCCAGTGAAAAGCGGGGCTTTCACAGCGATGTAATGTTTAGCAGCATTAGAAATCATTAGGCCCGGCACCGAGGAGGCGAGCGTGCCAGACGCCTCGTGCCCCAGTTAACGCTGTTTTGAAAAGCCACCCGTAACCCATTCCTTAAACTTGTTTTCTTCCATTCACCTTCAGATGTTGGCAGATCTGATGGGAGAAATGCAGCGGGGAGAAAACGACGACTAAATCTCTCTGTGTGTTTGTTTGTTTTAGCCGAAGATTTAGCCAATCTACATCCCCGCGCCCTGTGATCTGCAGAAGCGATAAGGCCGTGGCCTGGCTGTAGTTAGAGTAGCAGCAGGTGCTTCGCCAGGCAGTGGAGGGATACAGAGGATGCTGATAAATGGGGCCGGTTTCCCGCATAAAGCACAGCACCCTATGGAGGGGAGAGAGATAATGCATGCAGAGTTCACAGGCGCTGTGGGTAGCTGCTGCAAGGAGGGCGGACATCTTTGGAGCCAAATGATAGCTGCATCGAGATGAGGAGACTTTCAGGAGGTTATTTCAGCCGAGTTGGAAATAAGGAATGGACTCCTGTGATCTGGCGGATGAGAGGAGGCGTAACAAGGCAGGAGTGGGTTTTTTTTTTTCAAAGTGAGCTACGTAAGCAGCACATATAAAGGTCAAGTTGAGATCCTAAAAGAGGCGACTGGCAGATAATTCATTGCTGCTAAGCAGTGAAATATATTTAGAGCAGGACTCTCTTTATATGGTGAGGTCTCCACATTTCATAGATTTCATTGGTGAAACTTGATCTTCTGGCTCTGTGGACGGCCAGTGTGTCTTGGCTAAGGGTGGGTATCTGTTGCTGTCATTGTGTTGCTCCTAATTGTTTAATTGGTTCATTATAAAAAAACAGGACCAAATAAACTCAAAATGCCCACGCATTTATGACTTCAAGACGTTGGTTTATGATCAGTTTCTGAAAGGGTTTATTTCACCCTTCTAAAGCGGATTCAGATTTTAAATCTTACCGTTGTTTCCTTCCTGGCTGACTAAAAAGTTGGAGAAGTAAATATTACTAACATGACTAATTATTGGATAGAAGTTTGACTTATGTCCTGTAAACTAGTATACTTATCTAGTTCCTTTTTAATGCAGTCATGTGAAAAATGTCTATGCAGTGTGTCGACACCCCATCATCAGTAGCTTGTAGAGCCAATTTTAGTAGTACTCATTTTCTGTAGGACTTTTTCAGATTTCTGTGGGGAATTTTAGGCCACATTTTGCAGTGTTGCTTCAGTTCATTGATGTTTGCAGGCACTCATTCATGCGCAGCCCTCTTAAGGTCCCAACACAGCATCTCAGTCAGGTTGAGGGAGTTTGACTGGAACACTGCAGCACTTTGCTCTTCTTGGATCATCATCCTGTTGAATGACCCAGTTTGGTCCACGCTGTATCTGTCAGACAGATGTTCTCAGATTTGACTCTAGAATACTTTAATATTCAGAGGAGTTCATGGTCGGCTCAGTGACTGCCAGGTGCCCAAATCATGACCTCCCCATCACCGTGCTGACAGCTGGTACGAGGTGTTTGTGCTTGTTCCAGAAGTTTTGTGGTTTACATACATGCACTGTGATGCCCACTATGCTGATAGCATTTCCTTGAACAACGTAAGACTCTTTTGTCTGTCTTCTTCCAGAAAATTCCTTTCATTTTTCTTTTTTTAAGACACTCCTTCTCCCTATATTCTGCTACACTGCTACTCAACTCAGCAACTGCAGCATTCACATACCTGTAAGTCCAGCTAACAGAAGTCCTCATGTGCCCCTGTTGAGTCATCTTTAACCTCCTACCTGCAGTTAACTAGCAGGAGCTTTTCACACTAGCGGTAGCTGCTAACCAGCTGGTAATGAATGCACTGGGCCTGTAAGGTCAGGCCTGGTTGTCTGGGGACCCATTAGCGAATGCGAGCGAGCCCTCTCAGCCCTGCACTCTCTGCATCCCTCCCTGCATGGGCCCTGTGTCCTGCAGGCTCCAGCTAACCCCAGTATAGCACCAGAGGCTTGGCCAAGCTCTGCCCAGGGACCCCACCTCAGTGAACTGTCATTTGTCTCGGCCATCCCGCCAGCGCCGCGGGCTACATTAAGCCTTGATCTATGGGGCAGTCCAGCCTACTTGGCCCTGGGATTCATATGCTGTATCCACTCTGCTGGGTTGGGCTCAGTTTTTAAGTATTTACTTCTTCCTGGTGTTTGATAGTGGACTTGTTTTTTTCTTAAAAAAGCACATATTTTCACCCCCTAATCACAGCCATTTTTCATAAAAGTGCTACGCTACATTTCACCCTCAGCGCAACACTATCTTTTAAATCAGACAAAGCTGTCGAGTGAAGGCCTTTCTCTGCCGGCTGGTTTACACTATCTCCAGCCCTCTGTGTCCTGAATCTGGTGTCTCTTCGAAGGGTCTGTGTCGCTGTCAGCACTCACACTTTCACTTCTCAGCGCCGGATTCCCTCAGATGGCCCTTTCCATCCACCCTCCCCTCACCCCGAGGTTTCTAAACATGCTTCGATCTCGAGCGGGGCTTGAGTATCTCATCGGTGAATGCTTTGTTTCTCTTGTTCCCAGACCCCGTGGTGGTGTATACCTCTCTTCAAGCACAACGTCCCTGGAGCCCGGCCAATCGCCAGGCCTCAACTAGAGCTGTCAAACCTAATTCTGCCAATGTCGGGTGTTGAAAGCTGGCATGGTAGACACGGAGAAAGAAAAAAAAAGCCGGCGCGTTGCTGTCACATTACTCCTCAGTTGTGTGCGAGTGGGGGGAAGTTGCAAGTAAGATCATTTTGCAGAAACACTATAAAAGCCACATCAAGACGAGGAGCCACAGTTGCTCACTCCCAAGCCTGGTTTCTGGAAATAGACAGTGGGCATTTGCATGTTTCCTGCTTAGGCAGTCTATTCATTAGATTAGTGTTGTGGTAATGTGAGGACTAGCCAGACTTAAATACAGGATGTCATAAATCATAATGTTCATTTTAAGCTCATCCACACACACACAAATACTTGCACACACGCACACAAACACATGCAATTACACACTTAAACAAGCGCGGTGTTTGTGTTCGGCGCATGTCGGAGGTGGACATCTTCCCGTCTCTCCGGCTTTTTTTGTGGGGCTCCCATGAATCATTGCCTCTTATTCCTTTCTCAGTGCGGGGGAAATCACATTAAGTGGAGCGCCGTGTTTGGCTCGCACCAGTCTTGTCTTAATAGCTGTAATTTGGAGAGGAGAGAAAGGACGGGAAAGAATGGAGAAGAAAGCTCGCTCACAACACTAATTCCAGTCAACAAAAACACCCCTCTCCGATCCCACCACATTAATTTGCATTAAAATATCCAACAGCTAAATATGTAAAGACAAAATAGTGGCATGCTATTTATACCTCTCCTGCCATGCGTGTGCTGTGGCAGCAGCAGCTGCGTGTGTGTGCACAACCTCCTGCAATTGTGGTGTGCAGAGCAGACCTCCCACACCAACACTGTAACCATTCCACCACTTTCGCACAAGTTAGCAAGAGCAAGGAACGCCATGTGGAAAGGGGAAAAATGGAGCATGCAGCATATTTCGTCCAACTGCTCTATATAGGCTGGTCACTCATTCACAAAGACCCAATTTACACTTGGTTTTCTAATGGTTTCCAATTGTTTTCTAACAACTCAGTCAAGTAATTATAGGATATAAACTTCCACGCGACTAGTAAACATGACAGGGGGTTGCCCCGTGATTGCATTGTACTTTCTTGCTGTCAGAGACTGATGCAAGCAGCGTCAGCAACCAGCTTTGCACAGGTCAAGTGATGGGAGGCAACCTGTCTGCAAACAAGCTCAGTCCAACTTGGACTGACTGCAATCACTCTCAGATGAACTGCCAAAGGTTTGCACATAATTCTTCCTTTATAACAAACAGATTGGCAACCGAGTCGCAATCATTCTGAGTCAATTTGCACCGAAGACTGCAACTCGTCTGTGAGGAACCACATTGCAGTAGAAAACTTGAATCAACTGGTTCACAACTGGTTGTCTTCTGTTTACATTCCCATAAAAGCAAAGTTGCTGAGCGCCTCTCATTTTACAGTGAAATTCCCATTCTGCAGCAACTCAGTCCCTGTTTTTAGAGGAATATCTGCTCATGTATATGTTGTATATATAGTAAATAACACATTAACCATCTATTATTTATTCCATTATTTATCCCAGCGTCTTTGCACTCTGCACCATTGCACATATAAATATAAATGTCCCTTACGTGTTGCTGTTGTTGGTATTGTCCGTTGTCTATTCTGTTACATCCACTGAGAGCAAAGAAATAACTGGAGTCCAATTCCTTGCGTGTGTGTACACACTTGGTCAATAAAGCTGATTCTGAAATGGATGTACTGGCTGGACTCTGAATAAAATTACCTGACATTTCGCCTGTTTGTCTTGATTTCAGGCCCTTTTTGCACCCCGGCGTAACACAAGGACTGTAAGTGTTTAAGTTTGTTCTAAACGAGTGGCAAGTTACTCACTCTGCTCACAGTCATGACTGACTGGACCTTTTAAGCCGTTTACTGAGTCACATAATTATACAAAAGAAGCAGGAGCTGGTGGAGTAAGGCCCAGTCAGTTTCAGAGCACGAGCCTCATAAAATGCCTTCTCCTTGTCAGTTTCACATTTACAGACATTTTTTGATGGTCTTGTTGTAACTTCTGAGTGCCTCGAAGTAAAATGCGACCCATTATGTGCATCAGATATTATATAGACCATAAAGAAACATCCCGAATCCTGCTGTCTTTCTGCCAGCAGCTTAGAAAAGTGTTTAGTGGGGAGGGTGTTCGTCCTAGCGGTTTTTTCATCTCGGATCATCCTCTGTTAAATACCTGTTTACTCAACGAGACAGGGAAACGTGATGACTCGTAATTCAAAGATTTGCCGTCAAGTTTGATTCTTCGCAGCCCAAGTGCCTTTCTATATCAGGATCTCATCTCTTTGGGTATAATACGACGATTTAATGGCGATTTCTCCGCTGCCGAATCCGTGGAATTATCCATGCTAATGCTTCTGTCTAATGCTACTATCACACTGATAATAGCATTATCTAATCCTGCCGGTGAGCGTTTGTACCTCTAGCTGTTGCAGCCATGATCCGCATAATTCCACTAACTAATGCACCAGTCACTCCCCGTACTTCACAACTCCTCCACAGCACAGATGAGCACCTCTCATGACCTCGAGTCTCCCAGAGCACCAAAATCAATATCCGGGCTCTAGTCATGGTCTGGCTGTAGGGCACCTTCTTTTTTTTGTTTTTTTTTTAAGTGTATTTGCAAAACACAATTAAATGCATTGCAAAAAAACAAAAACACAACAGAACAAGAACCTTCAAAAGATAAAAAGTCCAGGACTTGTATCAGATCCAGAGGGAACATTCAGTTCCATACCTGGCACAGTGGTTCGTTTATGGCTCGTACGCACTTACAGTAACTATTTTCTGTCCTTGCTAACCTCCTCTCCCCAGCGATTGCCACCCACTTCTAACATTTCCACGGTGGCTGAGTAATCTTTGGCTTCCCTGCTCTGCGGTCGCCTCTGCAAACAGCACAGTCTTGGACAGAAGCCCCCCTCTCTCACTGGCTAAGGTGAGGGAAGGTGAGTGGGATGGGCAGAGAGTCTCCAGAAATGTCTGGAGAAATGTAAAATAAATAAATAAATAAATAAATAATTTCCTGTTTAGAGTAACTCAGTCAGCTAAATTAACACACAATTGCTTGCCTGTGTTATGCGGTGTTTGGTATAGCACCTCACAGCATCTCGGTGTCGGATTCTTTCGCACTGGGTGGCCCCAGGGAAACCAAAATATTCTGTTACTCTGGCGTTAAATGAAACACCTTTTTTTTCTTTTCTTTCTTCGTCTAGTGATTTGCATGACTATATTTGGAGGGAACACAACTCTGGCTGATTGCTGGAGTCCTCATTTTTGACTTATTACAATGTCACTGTCACACCTGCTGGAACAAAAAAGGGTGTAAATGTGCATGGGTTGGGGAAAAAGCTGATGCTTTCTTGTTCTGTTCCAGAAAGGTGGAGTTTCGAGTGCCATATGGTATCTTATGTGGCTTTCTTTATATTCGCCCTTAAAGGCTTAACATCGGAAAACATATTTCTGCCACACAAAAGCTTTAGAAGTTACGAGGGCTGAGATGGAAACGGTGGTTTAACAGGCTTTTTTAGGTATTAACAATTTGTCTTCACCCATCACCAACAGCACAGTCACTCTGGTGAATCCACACATGTGTATGGATTCTCTAGGCTCCAGATACCTGCAGTGGTGGAGCGGGTCTGTCTCTTTTGTGTCTATTCAATACCGTCTCCCATCAAAAGAGGGGAATGTAAAAGCACGGCAAGCACAATTTAGTTAAATAAAAGCTCAAATTACAGGTTAAAAACTGCCAAATATTGAAGAACTTAAGATGGGCAAATAAATAATGCTATTAAATGATAACCAAACTGCAAACTCCGTGGCAACTTTTCAGGAGTGATTTTTTTAGCTTTCTGCTCAGCTTCATCTGATTCAATTGACTGAACTGGATCCTTTAGCCACGAGAAGACTGGACTCAGCTGGTTATATTCTTATATAAAAACAAGCAGAGTGCCTATGTCATTTTGTAGTTACACCACCATCCTGCAGCAAATACGACACTATTTGTGGAGGAATTTCTGTTTCAGATCTATCTGGCTACACTCTGAGTATAAGGGAATTTCTGTGTATGCAGATGGCAAAACATCTGGGAATTTTGGCTGTTGACACAGTTAATCTATTTTATCACATGTAATTGCTATTTTGACCCCATTTGATTGCAAACTAGTAGTAGACCGACTCCATCTTTTGGCCATTTTATTGCTGCCTAAAGTAAGACGACGACTGCAAGTTGTTGCTGACCCGGTCCCTGTCTTCCAAGTAACCATTTCAAAGTTAATGAGACTGCAAGTTGACTGCCCATGGCCAAAGTAATTTAATAGCATTGCACTCTCCAACCACAGTTTTCCCACATCGACATGGTACGTGGCACAAATTAGCACTCAGACAGTCGATGGATGAAATTTTCTAACTGTGCCCACCTGTGTTTGTTAAATCATACCCGTTTAGTTTCGAAAACAACGACAAAACTGCAGCTGAGGCTTTAATGTGAGTCTACAAATCAGTGAATGATGTCACAATGCCTACATCTGCATCTTAGAGACAGTGAAGAGTCATTGTGACGCCAACAATGAAGGTCAAAGTGAAATGTTTAACCAACTGAGGCACTCGTGTCCCCCGAGGCCTAGTATGCTGCTGAAGTTTGAAGACGATCCATAAAACATCATGAAGTCTTTACTGTGACCTTGACTCGATTTTCACCAAAATTAAACCAGCCCAAGCTGTTATTGGTAACCACCATCACACAAAATTTTAACATTATATCTTGAAAACTGTGAATGCTACACTGCTAACAAACTGACAAACAAACTGAAGAGATGACATACTCCCTCCCTTTGAGGGGAGAAGAAAAAGACAGACCTCTTAAATTACATTAATCAATATTAGCATTGGCATTCTTTGTGGCAGCACTTGAAATATATTGACTGATGGCATAAATCTGCAGTGATGGTCTCTGACTGTGATTGCTGTTAAACCCATATGGGAGACGTCCTTCTAATACAAAAGGACTTCTATAGTCATGTAGGATGTCTGGGGAGTGCATGGAGAAATCCTTACACCCTGCCAAGCCCAGATTCATGGCCCTGCGTGTTTGGCCAGCCATTTCCTGGTGCGGCACTTGCTATTTTATTTGGCCCGCTTTAGCCCCAAGCATAGGGGGACAGTTGTCTTCCCCAGCTCCTGAGCGTGGAGAATTTCCTTGCTTATTTTTCCTCGGCTCTGCGGGAGAAGAGGGAGAATGAGGAGAAAGTTAAAAGAGAAAGCTGGACGTCGGCCGTGTTTGAGTTATTAGTTAAGAGCGGGAGCCAGAGAGGGATGAACGCAGAACCAGAAAAAGATAAAGAGGGGCAGAGATTGAAAGAGGGCTGGGGTTGGGGGGCGGTTGCTGGGTCTTTCTTTCTGTTCTGCACATCGAGTTCTCACCTCTCTGTGCTTCTCGGAGTCGAGGAGAAAAAAAAAAAGGCCGTATTTGGCTGACACCAGCTCTTCGCCCCTAAAAGGAGGCTTTGATTAAACTGCCTCAATCTAAACAGATTCCTATGCGCAATATTTACCCACAATGCTTTCTATGGTGCCACAATTTATGTGGAGAGACACTGACGGAAATTGCAGAGTGAAGGATAAAACTATCTTGGGGGGCCACGCTGGAGCCCCTCGGGTTTTTTTTCTCAGGTGGAATTATAAGGTAGAAACACATTTTCACATTATGCTCAGGTGTTTGTTTGCTTTTGGCCCTCCAAGAGTAAAGTGTGTGTAATTTGTGTGCTCTTCAGCCTGTAGGACATTCACAGTGATAGTTTGGCTGCGTTCCCTCCAGGTGCGTGTTACACGTTGAGAGACGGCGAGGCAAAGCGGGACAAACAGAAAGGGGAAAAAGACAAAGAGGGAGAGATGCACCTGGCTCTCCACCACACCTGGGAGGAGAGCTGGATGGTGAGGGCTAATGATGTGGTTTTAAAGCTTGCTAAATAGTGCTAGCGGCACTCGCTGTTCCTAGACGGCCTGTGGTCGGTTAGTCCTCACCACAGAGGTGCACATTCCTCCCTGTTCCCCGGTGTCAATCTCTCCTAACGTGTGCTGTTGTAATCGCACACGTCTGCACATTTCAAAGGCTTAAAGGCAGAATTTTGACCTAAAACACTCAAAAAGAGGAAACTGTTAAAACTATAATAATTCCAACCTGAGTGATTTGACAATGATGAATCGAAATTTTAGCTTGGATTAGCACTCAGAAGATGCATTTAAATGAGAATGTTTCTGGATTAAATCCCCTTAATAAGAATGAAAATACGCAGTAAATTTCTCTCTGCTGGGAACAAACTCAGTGAACTAGAGTTAGGGTTCTATACCAGATGTTGTGACCTCGATCGCCACTCCGGCTACAACTAGATGTCCAACATGGCACCCCTCATTTCTTTATGCTTCCAAGCAGCTTTTACTTTTTTCTTGAACCAGTCTTGAGTAATAGTTCTCCAGCCGTTATGGAGGTCTTTCAAAATTTTTCTTTGGCAGTTGGCTGCTTTTTCACTCATTTTCAGTCCAATCCTTGTACCTAAACACAATTAATTTTTTTTTTCTTGTCAAGTGTCAGGTCTAAAAGATACCTACAGCTGATGAACAGTATCTGAAAGTCATGTCCTTTAGAAACAGGAAAAAATCCAGCAAAGACCTATGGATCTTGACTATCACTTGATCCATCTACTGTTCAATGAAGCCTCATCAGAAATGGTCTCAGTGGTAGGATGGCTGTCAAGGAGCTGTTCTTAAAGATGGGAAACTGGGAGAGAAAACTGAGGTATGAAAATTACACAAGAACTGGACTGAAAACCAGTGGAAACAGGTCTGGTATAGTGATGAATCCACATTTTAACTGTTTAGGTTCAAATCATTGTCAGTAGAGAGGTACAACAACCATCTGTAAAACATGGTGGAGGCTCTGTCATGGTTTTAGTTGGACTTTAACCAGTGGTGTTGAAGATCTTGTCAAAATGATAAAATATGAACACAGAAAAGTAAAGTCAGATTTTGATCCACCATGAAATACTATCTGGAAATCATCTGATTGACAACAGCTTCATTTTTCAGCATGACAATGATCCAAAAAACACTGTCGATGAAGTAAAATCACTGAACACACACTGCCTCCCCAGAGCCCGGACCTCAACATTATTGAAGCAGTGTGGGATCATGCTGACAGAGAACAGAACAAAAGGCAGAAATTACTTAAAGAAATGACAAGAAAGAGTTCAGACTGTCTCAGGACTGGTAAAACGTTTAGTATACACTAATATCTGCAACACTGCGTTTGCAGATCTCTCTATGATGTGTCTGAATCAAATAAATGGTAGTTTACTGTTTTAGTGTCAAAAACTGCAGTTTCTCTAGTGGCTATTTGAGGCTGACTCCAAAAATGAGTCAAGCCCTCTACACTCCCATGTTAACAGTATTAAAAAGCATGTTTACAGCCTGTTAAACTACAGCCTGTCTTTTATCTGGTACTAATTAGCAGATACATGTGTGTCTGTTGTACCTGTGCAGTTTACTGCTAACCAACTGTGTCAGTGAGTCTAACGTGTAGCTCACTAAATCATTTGCATTGTTGCCAGTGTCATCTTCAATAGGTTTCTGTGTTTTCCAGGACAGATGAGCATCGATAAAAGTTATACCACTATATTTTCACCCAGTGCAGCTCACACTGTTTGACTGACAGGGAGGACCTGGCACCATATATGTCAGACAGTGCAGGAATCCTGCTGGTAATCATTTGAAAAAGTCAAATCTTTTGATAAAACCTCTCACCAGAATTCACACGCAAATCTCTGCTTTGTATAAGTAGCTACTGTACGCTATAGCTTCTCCTTTACATCCACCTCTCGCCTTCATCCAGCTTTGCTACAGTGTTCTTCATCCCTGTCTAATGTAGCTGATCCCTGCACATATTCCTTCCCCCCCTCTCCCTCTCTCTCTCCTTCTATCCTTCTTCTCTGGCTTTTGTGAGAAGAAGAGGTGAGGGGATATGTGTCTTTAACTGAGCTGGAGCTCTGCTGCAGCTTACCTCTTACTGCTAAGACAGGATATGTGCTCTGCTTTGTTACTGCTAACCTGCTTGTTTGGGGTGAGATCAGTGTGTTTGTGTGTTGCTGCTTGTGTGTGTGTGTGTGTGTGTGTGTGTGTGTGTGTGTGTGTGTGTGTGTGTGTGTGTGTGCAGAAGTACTGAGAAATCCCATTATGGAGCCAAGTTGCTGCCACGCTTTCCCCATACACACTGTGAACCCGGTGTAATCCACTCACACACTCACCATGCATCCTTGTTTGTGAGCGCACGCTCACACAAATACACAGCCTATACCCTCTAGACTCGGTGGTGAGCTGTGTATCCCCACGCACTGTTGTGTTACCTACCGTGAAACATGACAGCTAATGATATCGAAAGCTTTTTAAAGGTGTGTGTATGTGTGTGTGTGTGTGTGAGAGAGAGAGAGAGCGAGCTGGATTTCTTCCAGACAGACATCGATTAGCGGGGAAAGAGTGCCGGCTCAAAGTGAAAGCTACAAAGTCAAAAGCTATGCTTTCGTGTATGAAATTAATTTAATTTTACACCCTTTTTACCTATAAATCAGGTTACTTTTCAAGCTAGATTAAGCCAATGAATGCTCATATTTGCTAATCTGTCTGATCGATTTCTTGGGTTTATGTACTGCAGGTTGCATTTTCTCCCAGCGAGTGTGGATTTGGCCATTTGCAGAAAAGCTATCCAGGTTAAAACAGCATGTCTATGTGACCTGTAACTCTGATTTCAGTGACTTTTATTCACAAACCAAGAACCTGCTTCATACTATAATCTAACAATTTAAACACTTTACTAAACAGGACAGTCATTAAATCCTAGAATTCAAATTTGATAATGACAAAGGAATCAAAGAGCTGCTTATGTATATTATTATATTATTAGCACATCATTATTATTAGCATGTGCTAATAAAAAAATACCTCAAAAGTAAAAACTGACAGTCAAACCAGGAAAAAATAAGCATCTATTTGTCCAGATGTTGATGTAGTTTTGAAGATTGTGAAGAGCCGTTAGAGAGCTGAAGCAAGCTCATGAAATACACACTGTATATGGACTCATAGTCGGGCTTTCTTTCTTTCTACAAGCTTCATTCACACACTTACAGCCGGGTTCAGTATCATGACCAAAGACACAAAACCAACATGCAGGTGGGAGGAGCCAGAGACTGAACCAAGACAATGCTCTCTAAGAAAAGATGCTACTTTGTCACATACAAGCTGTTCCGGGTTCCTCTATGGTTGTGACCACCTTCAGTAACTGCCCAAGGATACATAAACATGCAGGCTAGAGGAGCTGGGGATCAAACTACCAACCTTCTGAATAGTAGATGACCCAATCTACCTTTGTTGTATCCACAGTTATACAATGGCTTCATGGTGTAGTAGTTTACACATTTGCCTAACAAGCAAAAGAGGGTTCCCTTTGGGATTGCATCAGGAAGGACATCTGGTGAAAAACGGTCAAAAAAGATGCAGAGCTTCCTGCTGTGGTAATCCTTTGTGAATAAGGGAGGTGCTGAAAGTAGGGATGCACTGATATAGTGATTGGACATTGGTACATTGAAACACTGTTGAATGATAGCAGCATATGAACAAATAAGACTCTAGTGGTTGATATCAGAGGCCAATGCTGGTATTCATTTATATGGCACTTTTCTCCCATGACCCTGAATTAATTGGATGGATGCATTTAGAATACAAACCACATTTTTTACATTACACAGGATGTTGTTCTCCAAGGCCAATTTAGAATCACCATTTAACCTAACATGTATGCCGTCGGACCGTGGGAGGAAATCTGAGTACCTGCAGGAGAAAGGTACAGCACTGTCGGTGAGACTTTCCATCCATCTGTTTCCTAACAGCTTATCCAGCTTTTGTGCCGCAGGTGGGCTGGATCCTATTCCAGCTGTCATAGAGCGAGATGCATGTTACACTCTGGACGGGCCGTCAGCCTGTCACAGGGCTAATGAAGGTTTTTCTTTAAAATTAAGGACCCAGTAGTACGATAAGCTGAAGTTGAAGTAAACTACAGCATGTACTTAAACAGGTATGGTAAGATTGGTAAGAGTCAAAGTTCACAGAAAAGACTAGCTTAACTAAAAAGTTGGTATTTGCAATCTGATTAAAAGAGAATTACATTTTAAAAGAAAATGTTTGCTGTGATAAAAGAAAACCAGATGTAAATAAATGCAGAGGAGTATAATCAGCGATCTAAAATACAATATCAACTGAATATGGTTAGAATATGTGATTAAATACTACCTAAATAATCAATATGCATGTCCAGATGAACTCTAATGCTAATTCTAATTAGAATAATGGATATTCAACAACAGAAGTTGAATGAAACACGATGGAAAAAAAAAAAAAAACCACCAACAAAACCTCAGAAAACACATCAGAAGTGTTTTTGGGGAGACAGTAACGTGACAGAAGCAGAGGTGTTGTGAAGGAGAAAAAGATGTCAGGTAATGTGTGTTGTAATCACATTATTCATGTAATCTCCTAGATACATATCTGCTATTAGCCGTTAACTGTTAGCTTCTCACTTCCACAGCTGGTCCGTCACGTTATTGTCTCCCCAAAAACACCTCTGCTGTGTTTTGTGTGCTTTTGCTGGTTTTTCTTGAGTTGCACTGTGTTTGCACTTCTAGGTCCACTGTAGCATTCAGGATTTAACCTAGAAAACATTTCTCAAGAATTATTTGATCTTCTGCTGCTCAACTCTTGATAGGTTGACCATAAGCACATCCACTTGGAGGTGGGGAGGTGTTCTACCCTTCTTTCATCACTTCCTGCTGGCTGAGCATAGGTGGCGCTGCACGTGCTGCATTGCACCTGTGAGACGGGCACAGAGGGGAGCCTATTTGTCACCAGGCTGTCTCTCTGCCTTGCTGTTGAGTGCTCACTCACTGTGTGTGTGTGTGTGTGTGTGTGTGTGTGTGTGTGTGTGTGTGTGTGTGTGTGTGTGTGTGTGTGCATGGTTGACAAGGGAACCGGCTTCACACATATTCTCCATCCCGTCCTCCTCGACTCTCTCTCCCTCGCTCTCTCCCCCTCTGACCCCAGCGCCATCTTCTCTGTCTCATCCTTTATGCATACTGACAGCGAGCCCCTCCGTTTATGGCACTGCATAACGTTCCCTCATTACCGCCCTGGACTCAGAAACCCAAATGCAGCAGCAGCAAGGAGAGGAGGAGGTAGAGGAGAGGGAGGGAAGGTAGTGTGTATGTGTGTGTGTGTGTGTGTGTGTGGGGTGATGTAGAGAGGTGGAGGAAGAGGGGAGAAGTGATGACATTCGCTTTGGCTAATATTAATCTGATTCATTTGGCACGCCAGGAAGCATCACTTTAACTGTTTCCGTGCCGCTCCGGCGTGTGCGCTGATGACAGGAAAGAGGGCGCGTGTGCAATTAAACTATACACTGAGATGGAAAGCAGACAAACAGGAGAGGATACACTCATTGAGCAATTTGTCGCTCATGCCCTCTGATGATTTACATTTAGACAAATACGCACAATACTCGCTGTATCTGCACAGTGCACACCCACATTTATCGACGCATGGACTAATGCAGTTAACGCATGCATACGCATTCTATTTTTAAGGCTAAAAATGGCATCCACACACAAACAATATCAACTGTCACCCTAGTCTGCTGTGCACACACACTCACTGATCCCTATAATACACACACACACAGATATACACATCAGCTGGTGCAGAGCGCGCAGGCAGGTCGCAGCAGCTTGTGTTGGCTGTAAACAGCAGTGCAGGCAGTATGGAGAGCGGCGGCTGTGTGAGCGCCGGGCCGGCCAGCCAATCAACCCCTCGATCTCCTGTCCCTGCCCTTCCATTGATCCCCATTAAAATGCTTAGCAGATGCTTGGCTTGAGAGAGACAAGCGCCTTTCTCTGCTGCTATTTTCATTTGTATGCTCCTTACCGTCGGCCCCTCAGTCTGGAATAGTCATTTTGCCAACTGGGATGCAGGCCCACTTCCCGACAGTACAGTAGCTATCTATTCACATGTAGCAGCTAAAGCTAGCGAATGTTTAAATGTTGAATCAATGTTGTCATGCACCGGCTTTGAAAAACTGTGGTGAATGTGTGCCAGAATGACAGAGATACCATCTGTGCTCCTGTAGATGGATGTACACCTGCGTTGGTTTGTCTCATCAGGACTTCAACATCACTCGTGAATGGTTTTCTTCATATTCGCCCGGACGCATTACACTAAGGATGTATTGTTTTAGAAAGAAATTTCAACTTTATTTTTTACTTTGTAGTTTTAGACACTATTTTATCCATAATAAGAACACTGTAGACTCCAGACATGGGGATGTTTTGCTTGTCTATCTCGTAGATTTCAGTCAGAACCAGAACCCCAGAGGTCAACAGCACATGCCTGTCTGTCAGCTTTCCATGTGTTTTAAAACCATGAGTATGAATATAACCTCTCAAGAAAAACTAAAACATGTTATGACACAGTCACGGGTGGTTAGAGACCGCGACATGACCCAAATTATTGCAGCTGTGTGAGATGAACTTGCGATGTTATCGCCTTTGACATGGTTGCTTCAAAGATGGGGACCAGGTCTGCAACCACTCTCAGTAAGTTGCTGTCTTCATAGCAATTTTGGTGGGTCAACTCGGTGATAAAACAGCAAAAAGACGGAGTCAAGCTGTTATCATGTTGCAACTGAACGGGGTCAAGTTGAAAAATACATGCAGTCTGTAATAATATGGCAAATACATACGCAGATTTACATATTCACATATGCAGAAACTGTTGCAGTTTTGTTGCCTTTGAAACTGCTGCTTCAAAGGCCTCCGACCACTCACACTTTCGTTTTTTAAAGAGAAGATGAGGTGTGGAAGAGATGGAGGACAAGATGGTAAAGCTAACTGGGTAATGTTTGCTAGCTTTCTAGCACTGATCCACCGGTCAATACAGCTAGTGTTGCAGGACATTTCAAAATTTTACTGCTTTGTAAAGTCAAACTGTCAAAAACATACTTTCAGTCAATTCAGCTGACCCACCATTGTTGATTTGGTGTGGAGAAGGACAGATTGGTGCGATTTAGCTAATGTGTTTGTATGAATTCTTTGCTTTGCTAGCAGCTGTTAACAAACTGAGTTGGCTGGCTTTAAGCGCCACTGTACCAACTGTCTAAAATAAAGCTGGCATGCTGTGGAAGAGAGCCTTGTTTTGCCCTAAAGGTGGGTGTTCCAATTATGATGTGAAGTTGGATGAACATTATGAATAGTTATGGTCTGAAATTAAGTTTTGTTCTCACAAGGTCTTCATCGGGGCAGTGTGATACTTTCCCTCTTTACAGATCAACTTGTTGGTTGGACTTGGATGTGTATAAGTGGATGTAATATGATGAGACACAGTTCAGTGTTGTATTGAAAGCTTATGATCAGCATTTCTGGTGCATTCTCCTTACCTTTTTGATACCACCTTATTTACTTTTGGGGTGTGAGTACAACAACACTACATTAAAGACTAGTTGGAGTAAAAACAAAAGTTTTCAGTTGATCATAAACAATCTTTTTGTGGAAATTTGGTAAATAATGACTGCTTCTTGCTATAATTCTGTAAATACTTCCTAACACAGAGCTGTAAACATCTCGTCTGTGACATAATCCTGTAAGCAGCGTGTGTCTGGAGCATGTGGGCCAAAGTATACCAGGATCAGGACTGGCTTCTGTTGTTGTGCCAGCCAGTGGAAGAAAGCAGCTATTGTGTGTGTGTTTGCATGTTTGTGTTTGTGTGTATGTACCCGGCTTGCATGCCTCCACATAGTGTACAGTATGTGTTTGTTTTGTGCACGTATGCACTCGTGGTGTGGGCGAGCGTGTGGGACGTTTTCTTGTTTGAATGCATACATGAGCATCATCCGCGCGGCTGCATGGTAACTGAAGTCGCTGTCTTCCTGTTACTGTGTCTGTGTGTGGCGCTTGCCTCTGAGTACATGAGGCGTACACTAGCGGGCTTTGTCTGTCGGGGCAGCTGACGTACGTACGTGGATGAAGCCCTCCACTTCGGGCCATGTCTGTGAAAGAGCAGCTTTGTTCTTGCGGCCTGCCAATCACTCCCTGACTTGTCGAAGGGGAGGAGAGGCTGTCCAGGACTTAAAGTTCTTCAAGCATGGAGAAAATGCATATCTGCGTTTTCTTTATTAACTTATCTGGTTTGATGACGAAGCAAAAAGAGTAAAGATCCAGGATCCGGTGGGCAGGGGGTAGAGCAAGTAGAAGGTTAGACCTTTGAAGCTTTGCATCATGTCCATAACCTCTGCAAACTCATGAACTGTACCCCTAAAAATGGAAAAAACCCATAATGTCTAACACATATACTGTATAAATACAATACTGTGGATCACAAGGTAGAGTGGGCACAATATAAGTCTTAGTGTTTGGAGGTTGCCAAAGGGTTGCCGACTGGTCTCTAGGCCTTAAATGGTGCACACTAGCTGAGATTTGCCATTTGAATGAGATCAGACTGAAGCAACAGAAGGTGTAGCGTCATATAGTCAAAGAAGAATATATGTACAATAAAACAAGAAAAAATAACTAATAACAGTTTTGGTAGCGACTGTGAGAGAAACACTTTTTCACTCATAATTTCAATCCACCGAAATCAACCTTTAAAGAACCTATTAAAACATCCGTGCATCAAAACCTGAGACAAAACCAAACACACATGCAAAACCTATCCACACTTTCCACTTCCTTCCTTTTAATAATGTCACAGTGAAGGGACACACTGACAGCGCTCCATTTAGCAGACAGGACAGCTCTG
Source organism: Oreochromis aureus (assembly GCF_013358895.1). Lineage (NCBI taxonomy): Eukaryota > Metazoa > Chordata > Actinopteri > Cichliformes > Cichlidae > Oreochromis > Oreochromis aureus. Next base: position 21,835,161 of record NC_052963.1, on the reverse strand, counting down.
ACAACTGCCTGAACAGCGTGCTGGGAGTTGCCGTGACGCACAGAAGATACGATACGGTGTTGAGGAATGCTCGCCGAGGAGGAGGGAGGTGTGCGGGGCTGAATTTGCGATGTCATGCGCCCGATTAGGCAGCTAGTCTATCTCGCCAGCGTCAGGGGGCCCCTGATGGCGGCACCGGCGTCCTACCAATACATCGTATCCATCACTCTCCCTCCTTGCAAACACACACACACACAGGCGCTTTCTCTGTTTGCATCAGGAAACATCATTCCCTTCTGTGTCACCTGCTCGGACCAGGAGCATGAAAAAATGGCTGTCACGCCAACACCCAAAAATGATTGCTGAAAACGAGAGGAGAGGGAAAATAAAAGTGGAGGGTAAGCGGGCGAGGAGGAGGAGGTATGGAAGGTGAAATTGGAGGAAACTCTCACCAGATTAGGTGCGGGTTAAGAGAATATTGATCTGTGTGCCGAGGACTGTTGATCTCTCTTAGCAGCTCAAGACAAATGGCAGCAAACAGAAAATCGAGCGATCGCCTTTTCTCCAAGGACGGCTTCAGCTTCTCCCTCTGCCTTTCTCCTCCTCTGCCAGTTTTCCTCCCTCGATTCTCCTGATTTTAAAGCACTTCTTATAACAACATCAAACTTCCTATAACATGATAAAAAATGTTTAGATTGACCACTATTGCAGGCTACTAAGCTAACACTTTTTTGTGCAAGCTTTTTTTTTTCCCAGTGTCCTCTCTGCCTGTAATATTTGCCTCCTTTACCCGCAGCACATAACCTTGCAAAATAAACTCTAATACACACCTAACCTAAATGCTAAGAAGCAGGAGTTTGTATGAGTGTTAGACATTTCTGAGTGATGCTGAAGGTTGCCTCGATAATTAGTCTTTTTCTCCCATTTGGAGTGTACGAGGGGGTCCGCAGAGGCGCCGTGTTTGATTAGGGCCACAGCCTTGGCCTGGCACCCAGCCGGGGTGTTTGATGATGGGGGAGCCAACTCTGGGTGGGGGCTGAGGCTCATCCGTGCCGGCTCAACATCAAACAGCCAGGAGCAAAGGACTCGAGCCCCGAGGGGACCCCTCCAGCACTACTGCCTGGATAGGTAGATACACTCCCAGTCAGATGGAGAGGGGGAGAAAAGGTGGGGGAAAAAAATCAAAAAAGAAAAAAAGGCAAGGGGCGGGGGGGTTAGAGGTAGGGGAAGGAAGAAGAGAGGAAAGAGGAGTGAGACTGCAATAAAAAAATCTAAAAAGCTTAGAGGAAATGGCTAGAGTTAGGCAACCCCTGAAAAGTTTCATATATACAAAAAAGAATGAAAAGTTAATTTAGTTGATAAGAAACTCGGTTTTATTTTTGCACATGTGGATTAGTGTTGCACTCACATCATCAGTTGTTTGAATCTGGGAGTACTAAAGATCTTTTTGCATCCATCGGATCTCAACCCTCTCTTTTATTAGGAGTTTATGACATAACAACCTCAAAATATCTTTTGAGTCCATCAGGTAAAAATGGTCGACAGCCTTTTTTGTGACACATGCATTGGTTTCTGTGCTTTCCATTAGAATATGAAGGTGCTGGTTAATTTATCCTGCCTTCTTCCACCCTCTCAGCTGGCTTTCTTTTGATTGGCTGCTTTTCACAAGCAAATAGTTTGAACAGAAAGGGGGAGGGGCTTCCATGATCAGTGTCAGAAATTAACCAACCCTATGTGCCATTAAATGTGTATTAGAATCAGAAATCATTTAACTCTTTTAATCAACTGAAACTCCTCTGGAACCACGAGCTTCTCTCCGTGATCTCCGGTATCAAGTCCTGCCTCTGTTCTGATTGGCTAGTGTTCATTGCTTCATAGAGCTATGTTAAGATAACTGGTTAGGCACATATGACAGGGCCAGAGTCAATCAGAGGCAGAGTCGAAGCAGGTCTTTTTAGGAATACAGATGGAAAACAAGAGACCAAGAGACCTGACTCGCATGAAATTAAAGATCTGCTGACATTTGGTGCTTGGCAAGTAGTTCCAGGTACAGTACTGGTTATGGCTGCATTATAGTGGGTCTTAGTCTGCTTGGCTGAGTTCATAGTCCATCATGTGTTTCTGTCAGGTCTAAAGTTGGCGAGTTCTTAACACTTTCCCCTTTAGACGCTCACCAGAGGTAACCCTTGTCTGTCTTTTGTGAAACAGTGGGTTCTGTCATATTTCAGGCCTGCTTGAGGAACAAAATGACTGGGTGTGTTAGAAGTTAGTCTCAGTGATCCCTAATTACTTACTAGGGCTACCCTTAGAAAAACCTGAAACCTGTTCTCTAAAACTGGCCATTAAGTGTACGGGAAGGTCATCAGAGGTCATCGCCTTTATGATTTGATATGGGTCGTTTCATCTCAAATCATCAAATTTTTAGAACAATTTCTGTTCTGTCAATTTCCTTTTTGCCTAAAATGTTATGTTACAACCTTACACATACAAAAGACAGACATTCACAATATATGGCACATGAAGTTAAAATCTTTGAAGCATTTCTATCAGGCAAACCTTGTACAGATATAATAATTTGATATATGAAGCTAATATTGTTCTGCACTGCAGACATATTTTAGTCAATTCCATGGGTGATTGGACAAACCTTGTGGTACTGGAACTGTCCACTTTTGCATATAATAATTTGATATATGAAGCTAAAATTGTTTTCCATAAAATTTTCATGCAAATCGGAGATGGTGGAACAGCCCATATGAAGGGGTGATAAAGAGATGTGTATTTACCATGACACTGGACCTGGAATGCTTTACAGACATCATGAGGTGGTTTCATATATGTTTTCCAAAAGTCTGTTTTAGGTTGCATCCAGAAATTTTGCACACTCAGTGGTATAGACCCAAATGATTAAGCGGTGACTCGTGGCCACTGTCATGTAATCTGACCCTATAACTCTTTTGCCATCTAATTTAAGCCTGCTTCCTGCTTTTTCTCGTTCTTCCTTCCAGTGTCTTATCTACCATCTAACTCTCACTTTAAAGCATCCTTGAGCTTTCCTTCATCTTCACTGTAGGAGGTACAGCTCATAGACTTATACGTGTTTTTTTTTCCTTTTGCTGTATTGAATTTTTATTGAATCAATGTATGCAGCTTTGACATGTCTCTCTCTCTCTCTTCCCCCTCCTCCCCTTTCATCTCTCTCTGTCTCCAGGGTCGGGTACGGGGTGGTGGGGGCTTGATGTTCCACCTTTTGCTTGCCTGTTCACCCGTCACCAGTCATGTTTCATTACCAGGCCTCAGTCCTCCACCTGTCGGCCTGTCTGTCTCTCTGTGCGGCCCTGAACGTGGACGTCCTGCAAGGTTAACGTGGACGTGCATGCTCGGATGTAGCACGGAGCTCAAGGGTTAAAGCGAGCGTCAGTTTGATTCGTTCAGAGGGAAGCTTTGTGCAAATGGTGTTAATGTGGCTTTTCCAGGTACAAAGAAAGATTAATGTGTATACCCAGTACATGCAGATGCAGCTCACTTTGTCTCTGTTTATAGGACATGACCAAGTATCTGGACACAGAAACCCACTGGCATAATGGACTGGTGATAATGATGCACTCTGAATGCTTTCCCTGCACCACTCTGGCTCTTCTGCTCTCTTGTAAATGGTATGAATTTCAATTTCTACCATTAGCTTTTGTACTTTATGTTGTCTCTGTGAATTCTGTTCATATTTGAACTCCAAGGTGTCTTTAGCTGGCCGTTTGTTATTCACAGGGTGATGGCAAAGCGTTGATGAAGGATAATGATGTGCTGCTAGCCCTAAGCAGAGAGTAAAAGTCAAAAACTGTCAAATCTGTTGGTGTCTAAATGCACAGAAATACACATAAAACTGAAATTCACATTAAGAACTCAGCCAGACAGGAAGCAGAAATTCTAAAATGCATCTACAAATAGCGACGTAGTTTCTGCAGGACGACACCCTTCACTGGTTGGGGCCTCTCCCTGAGCCTGGTTCTGCCGGAGGTTTCTTCCTATTAAGAGGACGTTTTTTCTTCCCACTATCGCCAAGCGGTAATTGTTGGGGTTTTTTCTGTATTATTGTAGGGTCTTTACCTTACAACACACACCTTACCCAATCACACACACATTCAAGCTCTTTTTTCTATATCTAAGAACATTGTCTAACATTTGTTCACACACTGACACTCCAATGGATGCATTGTGGAAAACTCAGGGTTCAGATTCTTGCCCAATGGATACTTTGACATGCAGACTTAAGAAACTGTAGAATGGATCCACCGGCCTTCCAGATGGTAGATACCTCACTCTATCATCCCAGTATCACATCGAATCCCCCTAGAGACTACGCCATAGTGGGCAGTGTCACCGCTTCTATTTATATTTATGTATCAGCCATGATGAGTGAAACTGAGCTAATCAATGGAGCTAATAAATCCTGAGCAACAGTTACTTATACTGAAATGCAGTACTCGTTATTATATCAACATAATGAGCAAGCTAGATGACTTTACAGCCTGCCACATAGGATCGCTATATTGTGATTGCATGGTTTGTTACTACCCAACAGACCCATCACAACCATTTAACAACTCGTAGTTGCCTTTCTGGGCTAGTGCCGGTATAAATCAGGTGTAGGAATTCTTAGCTAAACCGTGAGAAAACAGCACTAAATGTGCAAATACTTTTATATCTTATATCATAATTTCAACTTGTGTTTGTGCTTCTCAGATATTTTAGTGATCTGAGTGTAATGCACTTCATCAAAGCAAAAGCAAACCAAAAAAAAAAAAAAAATCAATACTGGCAAGGATGCACGGCAGCTAATACTGTAGCCCACATAATAAGATGCACCAGGCAGAATGCTCCTCAATTAGTAGAGCAAAACTCCGGAGAATATTTACAGTAATCAATGTACAATTCTCCAGTCAACATTTTTTAATTAATTCTCTTCAGCAATTAACTCCCTCAATGAAAAACACCCACAAAAAAGACCTTTCTTTGTGACATTAAACTTATTGCCGAAGCAGGCTGTCTCATTACCCTTCTTGGCTGAAACAAACGAGTGTGTGTTTTGGGAGTGTCGGAAAAGACACACACACACATACACACACACGCACGTGCGCACGCTTGTGGCTAAAAAAACAACCAGGCTCTAGGTGTATATTCGCTTACCGTGGATGGATTTTTAAGATAAAATGGGTCAACCTCGCTATTTAGTTTTCAACTGCAGGGATCGAGTCGCCTACCTCTCCTCCCACCATCCATATGGGCTCATGCATATGCATGCTCTCTGGACAGGTACGCCAAAAAAAATAAATAAATGAAATAAAAAATATGATTTTTTTTCTTTTACTTCTTCTTCTTATCCTAGATTCATAGTTTTGTGGTGAAGTCTAGCGTCTGCGACAACCTGTCTTTTGACTCTTTTTAGAGGGATGGCAGCGAGAGAGCGAGACGTGGTGTACTGCAGGAAGTACACACTATTCTGCAGACAGAGGAACAAATGGAATAGTTCATATCAGTCGGAGGAAAACAATAATCCGGGGCTAGATTTGCCGTCGCCCGTAAACGATCGTGGCAATTACGCTCATATTCTGAGGCAGGCAAACAGAATTACAGTGAGATTTTGCCTGTGATTGGGGTGTCACCCCCCTCCATTATTGTTGTGAGTCCTGATTGATCCTCTCCCTCTCTCGCTCATCACTCTCCTCTCCCTTTCACTGCCTGTCTTGTTTCATCTTTTCCTTTGTCTCAACCGGCTCTCACTCTCTCCTTCTACCTCAGTTTTTCTCCCCTGCTTGTTCTCCAGGCTAATGAATCTAAAGCTGGTGGGAATAGTCTGGACGGATGAGACACCCCCACCACCACCACCACAGCCATCACCTCCTTCCAGCCTGTTCAGGGCCTTAATTTCTGCTCCACAGTGTCTTCACACCCCGGTCAGCCGCAGGAATACAGCTGTCCATCACTCTTCCACCTCATCCCTGCTAACACTTTTACTACCTTTAAATTAGCCACTGTCACCGCCAACCATGCTTAGGCTCTCCAGATGTTTCAGGCTGTTATTTTTTTTCTTTCCCCAGCGCCACTGCTGTAAATCTTTGCTTTCTAGAGTGGGAAGAAAAGAGAATGGCCTAGAGGGCGACCGCAGTTCACCTCCTCCCATCTGTTGGCTCATGCAGCTTTCGCACGAAGGCTCGTTCTTTGTGCAGCTGAGGAGGAGCGCATCAGTTAGACGGAGACAGGCTCGGGTGATGCAGAGGATGTATTGTATGTACAAGCTACCCTGCACTGACATGCCATTTGGGGGAGAGGGGTCAGATTTGCGAGTTAATGTAAAGAAGAGTTATTTATTGTTGCATAAGAGCATGATAATGCAAACTGGACTGAATATTTTTTTTGCAAAAGTGCCAAAATCAGCACAAAAAATTTTCAGTTTTTACAGCAGCTCGTTGTTGCTCTTTGACCATATGATGACCTCGTTACTTACAGGCTGGTCTTTTCCTGTTTTGAACTAGTAGTTTGTCAGTGGGGTCTAATCGAGGGTGTACAAAAAGCACTGGTAACAACATACAGTAAGAATGGCACAGGGACATCAAGTTTCTTAATAAAGAGCATCAAGAGCAACTCTGGGGCTCCCTGGTGTGTCTAGAACTTTCCTGGTGGGCTGAATCTCTTTTCTTCTAGAATATTCCCTCAGCAGTGTTTTTCAGTGACGGACACAGAGAACACATCGTTCCAAAATCTCCCACTGTTCAGCTGTGGTAGCTGCAGTCCACAGTGAATAAATATTAAAGAAGCACCGACTGGAATTTTGGCCAATTCTGATTTTCTTTCTAAGAACTGTTGTTCACAGCATATACGTGCAAGACTCAACTTTTCGTCAACGCAGAAAAACATTTTCAAACTAAAATTGCTAATGATTGTGTTTTATGTCATGTCTTTTATTCTGTCTGTGATATTTATTGTAGTTAGCGCCGCCACGAAGGTTGTGGTTTTGCGTGCATACGTACATACGTGTACGTGACTTTTTGTAAACGCAATAGCTCGAAGGGTTTTGAGTAAGTTCTGATTATTTACAGAGGTGTAGAGTGGGGTCACCTTAAAAATTCATTAAAATTTGGCTTACATCCACCGAGGCCTTCAAGGTCAGCTGAATGATAGAACCAGTAGAAATCACCATTGAAAAATTTAAAATATGTCACATATGACTTTATTATGTACATTACATTAACATGATATAACTGTTTATTTGAATTTAAAATCATGTGCAATGTTCCTGAATAAGTATAATTCTGCCACGTTCGCTGGCGCTGGACTCAAAAGGCAGAACTCTGTGCTGTACTGTCAAACAAGTGGGTTTAATTACAACACCGGTGATATTTACATATATACAGTGAGGAAGGGAGAAGAGGGGTCCAGGGATTCCAAGGGGAGGTCCAGGGCTGGGAAAAGGGTAACACAAGCTCACACTCCACTTTGTACAGTCCAAATCTAGAATACACACCGTCCACTCCAACATCGTGATCATTCTCACTCATGCTCAACTGGGAAGGGTCCAGGGAAGACAAGTTCAGGTCCAGGAATGTCTACACAGGAGAGATGGAGACAGACGTCAGAGAAACACTCAGGAACACAGGGAGATCAATCAGAGTCTGAGTTGGGCTACACAAACACTAGTGAGTACAACGCTGCAGCGAGGAACACCACTCCAACCAGGCCTTAAGTGTGGTCGGTGTTCATCAGTCGTGATGAGCCACAGATGCGTGTGCGTGAAGAACAGGTGACCACTGGAAGGCAGGTGCTGCCCTGCATCTCTTTATTATATTGTTTTATTCTATTACTGTATTGTTCTTTCTTGTTTTAGGTGGTTTTCTTTGTAAGTTTGTACTTTCTCGGGCTGTGAGGAGCAGAATTTCATCGTAGTGTATTTTAACATGGCTGGAATGACGACTAAAACTCGGATAAAAGAAATTTGTTTACCTTTACAGTTTGATTTCGCCAGATAACAGGACACTGATCCTTTGCTCACAGCGAGAATGCTTTGTTACGGCTGGCTCTAAACTCTGGATAGCTTCAACTTTAGCCCCTTTTTCTTTGTAAGCTTATTTAAAATGTCTGTGCTCAGATGGGAGACGTTGATGGCCAACTTTGTCTTGACAGTGAAAAACGTCCATCCCAATGTCATCCCAGCGTGTGGTTCTGACTATATGTGCAGCTATTTTCATTCGCTGCTGTGTGCATATTGTACATACATGAAACAGACCTGCTGGTAGTTCGGTATACATGAGGTTGACGGGCCAATCACCGGTCAGGGGCGAGCACACTGCAAACCGGACAATTCTGGTCCCTGAATGGTTGATTGCACTTCATGTAGTGTACTTCATGCACCAACTTGTGCATATCATAAATGCAGACATCATATTTAATGTGTCAAGTTGTGCACATTCTAGAAATTACAGCATTTATCCATAATTGTCATGCTAGCTGTGAGTCCGGCCTATGAAACCACGCTGCACAGGAAAGCCAGCCAAATACTCAGACCACTGCGCACAAAAGCAACCAGACTTTCAATATTTCCAATGTTCAGTTTCTTTACTTAATTGTCTGCAGATATCTGGCCTTTATTGATCAGTTTCTGATGGGCAAACTGTAAATAAACCTCGCACCATTTTGCCGAAATCCTTGCCTAACAAACATCTTTGAGGGGAAAAACCCTGCTTGATCCGGGCGACTTTTTTTGGTTTGACCTTCATGGACTGTGATCAATCAACAGTTTTGTCGTTTGCCAGAGCTTTAATCATTCACTAATTTCTGCAAGTGGATATTTATCTATTAGCATTGTTCATAAAACAATAACACATTAAAGAAAGGAAACAGTTTGAGATCTTGAAGTTAAAATGCGGTGGTGTCACCAATATGGTGTCACCTTGTGAATAAGGGACCAGTCAAAAAATGCTCTCAAACTTAAACGCCACAAACGACACTTGTAGCATCAGTTCTAGGAGAAAAAAATAGAATCTGCTGCTGTTAGTGAGCTAGCGGCTAGCTCTGACAGCGTGTCCTTGTCCAACTGGCTGAACATATGTGGTTTTTTTACCATTATGAGTGAACTTTCTGGATACTTGTAGTGCACTTTTCAGTATGAATGCATGTACAGCAGTAATTCACACATGGAAGTCAACACTTCCAGCAGCAATCACTCTGCTCCCTCAGAAAGCTATACAGCATATTTAGCAGTGAAACAATAATTCTGATTTCTGAGCTAACGCTTTTTCCATTTCCATTCTCTGTATTAGATGTTTCCTTAATCTTCATCCGCAGTGGGTCTTGGTGCCTAAACTTGACTGGAGTTTAATCGATGTTTAAATAAGTCGGTCTAAAAGAGAATTCACCAATCAGGGTTTACCTTGGCTGCTTTCTGTTGTACTTAACATGAGGTTAATTATTACCAGCTTAAATAAGTGTAATAAATGATACATGCAGGTTTTTAGACAGAAAGGATGAAACATCTATCTCATGTGTTGGATGGATAAGTCTGGATTTTGACCTTAAAGTTCTTTGGAAAAAAAAATCCACCTACTTGTGTTCTTGGTTGGAGGCCGGTTCATAGGTTACTGCACGCCTCTACACTATACAGTAGTACAAGTTGTATCTTTGCAGTTGTACTTGGAGATTTTTGGCAGTATTATTGCCCTGAACATACTGTACCTCCTCCACAGCTGTGAGGGTCAAAATAAAAACCTCATGTTGCAGCCATGCCGATGGGGCTGGTTTTCCAAATGGATCGTTTGGGCAGGGCCCGCTTTGCCACATTTAATGCCATCAGAGCAACATTTGACAATTTAAATTTGGCTGTAACTTAATATTTCAACTGTGTTACTTGGAAAAAAACAGTTGGCATGTAAAATGTAAAGAAGGCAATGACTTGCAGATTATTTAAGCCTGTGTTTAATTGACAGTATAAGAATATATCAGATGTTTAAACTATAGTATTAGTTATAGTATTTTTTTTTTCTTGAAAAATATGTGTTCATTTTGTATCTGATGTGATGTTGTATCCCCGCTTCTTCCAACAACACTCAAGTATTTGGGAACTAAGGAGAAAAAATGCTTTTGTTTTAGAAGCAAAAACTTTTCCAAGTCTGACTAGTTTGGCGCCTCGTTGTCATGGTTTTCTTTTAATAATATACCATTCGTTCTGAGCTGAAGGTAGGCCAGTGTAGCACCCAGACTCTATGGGGCAGTGCTGTAGACTGTAGTTTGGCATCATCTTCCTTACATACTGAAGACTGTTCAACTACTTGTTAACACAAATATCTAACCAGGTAATCACATGACACCTAAAAATGTAGACATGGTAAGAATCTAAAAATCTGCAGAGCTACTGGGACTCTCCCACACAACCATCTAAAGTGTTTACAGACAACGATCCAAAAACGTTTCCAGTGAGCATCAGTTCTTTAGGTGAAAATGTCACAGTCAAGGAAACCAACCAAGGTGTGGACAGCACGAGAATAATGTTACAAAATGTGGAAATATGTTCCCAAACAGGCTTTCATTGGGCAGTCCACGCCAACGTATTTGTCTCTGAAAGATTCAACCTCTCTCAGATTTTTATACCCAATCAGGCTTTTAATTCACCCAGTTAGAGTCTGGTTGTTATCCTCTACCAGGGCCCCACTTTTCTTTTTCTTTTTTTTATTGGTATTAGACAACTTTTCCCATCTACCAGTGTACCTTTTGCAGTTTTTATTAAAGTTACCTAAAGAAAACCAGCTGGCCTTTGTATAAATTTCGGTCCAGCATAGGGTTTAAATAAGGTACTCTTGAAATACTTGTCCGAGGAGCCTGAAAAGATGAGTAAAATCAGCTCTGTGCTCAAGCTGTTTAGACTTTGAACTGGAAAGAAAAATTCCTCAGTGACAACCCGATTAAAACGGTTTATTTGCAAAAGCAAAACTAAGTTCAGCAAACACGAAACCCCAAATTTAATGAGCTGATAGCATCAAAGCATCTGCATCTCTTTTCCTCCTCTATCTCTTGTATCTCCTCTCCTCACCCCCCCTCCATTCATTCTCACTGTTCTCATTCTCTGGCTCCCTCACATCTGCATTTCCACTCTGTCTCCTCCTCCCCTCCATCCCTCCTGCTTCTGCGTCCATTCATCCAATTAACAATAGCCCTTCAGTTTTGTGTAATTTAGAACAGAACACAGCGGTTGTGGATGTTATTAGAAGCAGTATCAATCAGGCCGGGGATGGCGAGGAGACATCCCTCATGCCCCATCTCTAAGCCGAGCTCCCGTATTTTACGAGCAGGGGCTCCCCCCGCACGGCTGGCATTGCCCGGCCATCAAATAATAAAATAAATCAAAACATAAGAGTTTTGTCTATTTGCAATTTCCTTTCAGGTCTATCCCGAATATGAAACCAGATGTTTCCGGCATCTCGAAGATGCTTTTCATCTGCTCCTCTCTTCCTTTCTTTTTCCCTTTCTCTGTCCCTGCCTGTGTCTTTCTCGTCCTGTGTTACACCCCCTCTGCCGCTCCCCTCTGCTTTCAAAATTAATGTAAGCCCAGAAAAAAAAGAGAGAGAGAGAGAAAGGAAGCTTATAAAAAGTGAAATGTCCTCTTTGCCCAAGGAAGTAGTCTGTTTTGCATTGATAGAGAGGCACAGGCAGCCCCTGGCCATCTGAGGCTGAGCCTGTTTTTCCTCTGCGATATCCTGCCGCCACATCTCTGCCTCTCGAGTACGCCTCCGAGTAAGGCGGGTGGGTCAAAGCAATAGCGTCCCCCCCTCGATTCCAACCCCCACCCCCCTCCTTCCCTCCACCCTTCCATCCCCTCTTTCTCCAGTCCTCTAATTGGAGGTGCTCAGGTTAAAGAATGTCCTGGTTATCGCAAAGCCAGCAGAGAAGCACAATTCAGCACTATAATTCTACTGATGAGTGACTTGCATTTTCAAATATTTAACGTCGGGGTGTTTACACAAGCTGCGCGTTATTATCTCATTCATGCACATTCAAACGCTGACACGAGTTTATACGGGAGAATTAATTCCAAGTCAACCCGAATGGGATTTTTTTTTTTTAATAGATTCTGGATATATGTATGGGAATTCATACCCGGCTCTAAAGCGCAGACACTGATACCGTGTTTGTGTAATTCTCTCGGCGCAGTAAGTGTGGTCCCAGTCATCTCCCTTGTATGAAGAGGTTGTCTGTTTCATGCCTCTGGCCTCTGTTCATTTTGACAAACCGTGCGTGTTTTCTGCCAGTCACTTCCAGGCAACCACAGCTACAATAAACACCACCCTCCCCCACCCCCACCCCCCCATTTCCAACTCGAGGCCGAGGTTTGATCCCGAGCAGAACCCCGGCCAGCTCACTTCCTCCTGGGGCTTGGAAGCGGGGCCAAGCCCAAACAAACAGGAACTCCAGCGTATGCTGCAGCTCCTGCACCTGCACAGTGTTATGCTGGCCTTAACGGCTCCGGGGCCGGCCAGACGGGGTTTATCTCTGCGAGGTTGGTGCTGCCGAAATTTGCAGGAAATGCAGAAGAGGCTGCGCAACCAGAAAATGCTTCATCTAAGATGATTCATAGACTATCAGCACAGAGGTAATCCCGATGTGGAATAGAAAAAGGCAAAAACGTAACACTTAGACAAAACTATGGAGTCAGTTTCACTGATTTATTCCAGCCCAGTCAAACATTTCAACATAGTGGCTTTTAGTGGCTCTAATGAGGGTCATTGGGCAAAACTATTGAGCCACCCACATTTCTTTAAGAAATGTGTAACAGGTACAGTCATTCACTGAAGTGGGCAAACATACATGTAAATACAGTAAATAAGGCAAAAACAGAGTTTGTACAACTGTAACGAGCTTGAAAGTCAATATTTGGTGTGGCCACCTTTATTCTTCAGCACAGTCTGAACTCTCTTAGGCAGCTTTCTTGTCATGTCTTTAAGTAGTCTTCAGGAATAGTTCTCCAGGCTTCTTGAAGGACATTCAAAGCTCTTCTTTGGATGTTTCTGCCTTTTGTTCTGTTCTCTGTCAACATGATCCCACACTGCTTCAATAATGTTGAGGTCCGGGCTCTGGGGAGGCCGATCCATGACTGATAGTGTTCCACTTTTTTGCTGCATTGGCAGTGTGTTTGGGGTCATTGTCATGATTAAAAACGAAACTTTTGTTAAACAGATTTGCAGGTGGTATTAAATAGTGGATCAGACACACCAGGCTGAGTTTTCTGCTAATAGCTCTTTGGGAATCATCTTTCTGATTCTAATGACTCATAGGTCAGTGTTAAATTGCCTTTTGCACAGTACTACACATCCAGCTGTTTAGTTTCTGGGTCCATACTGGTTAGTGTGGCTGTTATCTGTTTACTTACTTCAGCAGGAAGAAAGACTATATGAAGCTTCTAACAACATGGTTTCCCTGTCTTCTGTGTTCATAAGTCATCAGTTTTGACAAAGATCTCTAACACCACCAGCTGAAATGTATCCCAAACCATGACAGAGCCTCCACCATGTTTTACAGATGGCTGTAGACACTCACTGTTGTCCCTCTCTCATGACATCACCTGTACAGACTAATGGTGATTTCAATTCATCGCTCCATCATATCTGTTGTCATTGATTTTCAGTCAAGTTCTTGCTTAATTTTGCATACCTCTGCCTTTTCTTCCTATTTCTCTAATAGCTAATATCACTTTGAGAAACAGTAAAAAAGCAGCCATTGTCCAAATAAACACTTAGAAAGAACCATTAGAACGCCTGGAGAACTATTGCTCAAGAGCACTTTAAAATTTACAAGAAAGTCTGGCTCCTTAGGAGCAAAATATAAAGTTTTGCACAGTACTGTAATCTGCTTTTAGGTGTTCAGCACTGGAGCTAGACGACTTTGGTTTCGCACCAATAACTTGGAAGGTTTGTTGATTTCAGTGAGGTAACGTAAGCACATTGTTATTTGAATTCTTATGCTAAAACCAATATCCAGCAGCTGGATCCTGGTAGTACTTTTTCATGTTTTAATTTGGTATTATGCAGAGGGGTGGGGGAGACTTTGAAAGAACAATCCTTAGTACCTTCTTAGTGCTCATAGGTCTTGAAAGGTCTTGACATTTATCCTCAGCAACCACAGACAGCAAAAATACCCCTCATGTTTACAAAAATGAAAGGACATTCCTCCTTCCCAGGGCTCACTAAAACGCAAGTGCTGACAACTAACAGCATTTTACGCCTACTGTTAAATACACGAGTCCAATTATGCTTGTCCTCGTTAACGTGACAAGATGTCAAACAAGCACTTCCTGTTAACTGCCTCTTATCTTAATTGGTCTAGTCTCAGAGGAGGGTCCGGCTCTCAGTGCGACTATGGTCACAGAGTCTGCTTCTCGTCTGGCTCAACCCAACGCGGTCTCATTTTGCTGTCACCGCAGCCCGCTCGACGATGAAACCACTCTGAAATGTTTTGGAGATGTCTAACTTCATCCAAAGTGCCAGCCGTACAAACATCAGGAGGCATCCGTGCAGAATTTCTAACAGGGAGGTGGGAGTCGAATCTTTTACAGAAATATATTCTCACCACCTCGCTCGGTGTTCTCTTTAGGGTTCTCGACTACGACCGAGAGCGGCTCTCTTAATAAAGCCCAAATGCAATCTCCCTCTAACCCCAATGAGATGGCGGGGCTCCTCAGCTCTTCCATAATGCACAATTCATGCTTTTTATTAATCTCTTTTTCCTCCAGCCATTTTTCAAATCACTCCTTTTGTTTACTCATGAATATTTTTCTGCCTTGTTGAGAGGGGATGTGTGTGGTGGGGGGGAGGCGAGGTAGGGCAGAACAACAGGGAGGGGGGAAAAAAGAAAAAGGCCATCAGCAAGGCGTAGGAATGGCCTGGTGGCGCTTCATCCGTGGGTAATTTGTGGCGGGGAAGCCTTGTATTTCATCACGGGATAATCTAACCTTAGAGGTGTTTTACAGACTGCCTCAGAGCCCAAAATAGGTCACTTAAGCAGGCTTAGCCAGCGAGGCCAGCCTGATACGAGGGCCCTGCACCCCAGGGACACCTATCTACGGTAATTGGTGGTTATGGCCTGGGGTTTTTATAGGCGATGAACAAAGTTGGCCCTAATGTCACATTTAGGACAGCGGCAGTTCCACGCCGGCAATGGCGTGGGCTCATTAACAAGCTCCTAATTGCAGATTGAATGAGTGAGAAGACACCTGTATGGAAGCTGTATTGAGGGAGGAGGGGGGAAGCAGCCATTTTTGATTTCTTATTAGTTCTGTGATGTTTCTGGCCGAGTCACAGCATCCTACTCTGTGTTTTTGATACAAAAGGATAGTGATCATAATAGGCAGTCTATAAAAAGTACCCAGCATTAGGCTAATCTGTCACCCATTTCCATTTTTCTCATTTTTTTAGATCCAGCGTGAGATGGAGAGAGTGAGGATGTGCATTGGAGGGGAGGAGGGTGCGGCGGGGGAAGGCATAATGAAAACGGCCTAAATGACAGTGGGTTGACAGTGGGATTGGCTGGTAAATGACTGCGGAGTGGCTCGCCTGCGGAGAGGGGATGGAGGAGGCTCCCAGTAGGCCTGATTAATTCCACTCTCGGCGGCTGCCAGGGGAGAGCCAGGGTTAGCGGCTGCTCGAAGAGGAGCCTATTACCAGTACGCCACTGAAACTGATATAATCAGCTACACAGCGACCCGGCCTTCCCCGAGACAAACTTTTCCAGGACTCGCTCCCCATTCATTCCACAGGGGGACTTAAATACGGTGGTGAGGAAGAGAAAAGGGGAGAGGGGGCTGAGGTAAGGGAGGGCGCCGGGTTTGGAAGAGGGGTACAAAGGATTTTCTTTTTGAAAGATGGTTAGGGGAGCTTTGTAAGAAATCCTCACTGCTCTTCTGACTCCACTCTCCCTCGCTCTCACTGTACCTCTGTATCTCTTTATCCCTATCTCTCTCCCTTCTTCTTCCCTCTCTGGCTGATTTCCTGCAGCTTTGATAGTGACAGACCCTCCCGTGTGGCAGCAGCTTTAAGTCTGGTCAGATATGAATATGTCACAGCTCTTAATCCCAGACGCTTCTCCCGCAGCTTCACAAACCGCAGAAAGTACGGCACTTTTTATCTGATGTGTGCTCTACAATATGAAGCGTCCTCTCCCGTCGTTCTCCTGAACCCCGCTCCTCCTGTTTTTTAAAGGGTTGACCCAGAATATGAATTGAATATAGGATAGCATAGCATTATCCAAGTGACACGTGTTCATCTATCTGCAGCTAGAGCCACATCTTTCTGTCCAGTGAGGATTACAGGATTACCATGGTTTTTTTTCTTTGGTGTAAAAATAACAGACTTTCCGAGATCCCGTCATGTTACAATGAAAGTATCTAAATTTGTAGTGAAGCAGAGGCTTGCTTACACGTGCCACCATATTGAAGACACTGTTGGCTGTCGATGGCCTTGACGTGAGCGGTTTTCATTGAAACTACTTTTTGCAGGAATGGGCGCTTAATAACTCACTTATGTATTTGCATCGTTTCGTGCCCTGGAAAACATGTGCAGCAGAAACTTTTACAAACTTACAGTTTTCGAGGTGCGATAACAAAGCTTTGTTACTTCGCCCATCAAAGCATTGATTTAATTTTGGCTGTTATACCCGTCAAGGTTATTTTATTTAGAGCACTCCCTGGAACAGGGGCGTTCCCAGGATTTTTTTTTTAAAGTGGGGTGGCACAAGAACAAAGCAGGGGTGGCCCGTGGGAAATCAGAATATTTAATCAGATATAAAATTAGTGTAGAAAATTGACATGGATACATTATAGGCGTGATCTCTGGGCTCATGTGAAGCCCCGTGTCCTTATTATGACATGAAAAAAGGTGCTGCACAAGAGTTATATGTATATGTTTTGTGTTGGATATTTGCTTTACCAACTTAAATAAAAAGTACTTAACTGTGTTTATTATATTATGTTACAGTACTTTATAGTATCGTTATTTATTATTTTTTACTATTTTTAACTTAAGTAAACATTATCAATCCGACTTACGAAGCTTAATAGTATATTATATATATATAATCAAAGTAAACCTACTTATTATGTAGAATGGCACTTTTCAGAATCATACATTATTTTAGTGGATCATATTTATTGATTATTTGATGTAAATGTATCTCTCTGTTGTAGCTGTTGATGATAATGATGATAATGTCAATGATTTCCATATTGCTGGGTAGCTTAAACTGTAACCATACAATGTATCTGCAAAATAATAAGTAACTAAAGATTTTAAATGAAAGGTGTGGAATAGAAAGTACAATATTTCTGTTCAGTATATAGTAGAGTACAGGCAGAAAGTAACACAATGTCGAAATACTCAAGTTTAATTTCATGCAAATTAAACTTGTAGTTAGATTCCAACTGGTCATGTCAATGGTCTTATCCACTGGGGGAACAATCCATGGGCCGGTGCCACCCCATGCCCACTTCTGGGCATGGTCCTGCCTAGAGGCCCTGTTCTGACCTTTTGCACTCAGCTTCTGCACCTTCACAATGGACCTCAAAGTTCGAACAGAATCAACGGTATGGTAGCAATATGCTAGCAACCTAAGTCATCTAAAGGAGGTTTTTGCCAACAGGCTGGGGAATACTCATTTTTCACTCACAACCATTGGTTGCCAGATGGTTGCAGGCCATTCTCTAGGCCTGTGTGACTGGGGTCTTATTTACTTGATTCACTGTCACCCTGGTCACATGTCCAAAATGGTCAACAAGCTAACATCACATGGTTAGCGGTCAGGTTTCTGCAAAACCTCAATAGGCACAGAACTTTCTGGTTGTACTTTTAATTTGCTGTCCTTACTACAATACTACGCCACTTTTTAAATATTTACAATCACGCCCTTGTGAAAAAAAAAATCCCCTATAGCAATTTCATACAGTTCGCACGACTGCTCAACTTCCAGCTGCTGGACAGCTCCGCGTGAGTTATCCAGCTCATCAGAGCTGCCCTTGAATCCGTCCTCTATGCAAAACTGCTCCACGAGGGCCTCACTCTTAGTTTTTTTGCATTACCTGCACTTCCATTCAAGCAAAGCGCAGATACTTCCACTATCTAAACAACATATTACTATAGTATAACGCATAAATTAAGTACACATACAGCAAGAAACAGAAGGCAAAAATTGGATCTCAAATCCAGAAGTATGGCAAAAGTGAGAGAGCAATTTTTCTTTTTTGTAACTTGGGTGAAGCAGCCTTTTAACCACGTGCCTCTTGGCTTGTGGTTGTGCTGCGGCAGTCAAGGATGCAGCCACTCTCGTACACCCACACATGTACATGCACACGGCCATTTGTGTCCATTACACAGTCCTATTCATGTCCCAGATAGAGCAGGCCTCCCCCTGCCTCAGTCTGAAAAATGTCAGCCCTCCACTCCATATTTCCCACCCATCCCCGCCTCCCCTCCACGCCGATAAAGGTCATGAATAATACATATTAAGCACTGCACTGAAGGCCGAAACTGAACTGTTAAAATATTGATCTTGGCCAATCATAATAAAGAGAAATTACTGAAAGCGATCCATCACCATAAGCCAAGTGTCTGCTACTACTCCGGGCTTAACTTGCTCAATTTCCCCCCTCCGCGTAGCGCCACATTATGGCTCAATAATAATAAAGATGATATCAGCGGCTGCAATTGCCGCTTGTGTGTGCAGTGAAAGGTAGTGTGTTGTCATGCAAATTAAGCAACAACAAATCCATAACACGACTAAATATATTTGGAGGATTACGTCCCGTTCATCTGTGGAAAGAAATAAATACTTTCAGTATTTGCCAGTGCTCGCTCATCTCTGCTCTCCAGATTCCAAATGGTGCATGACATTTGGAGTGTGGTGCGTGTGTGTGTGTGTTACATGTGCATGAGTAGGAGGAGTGTTTGTGTGTGCATGTACTGCGTGTGTAATTTCACATACAGCGTGAGGTTTTTGGATCGTGTGCGTACGTGTGTGTGCTTACATGAGAGTGGGCTAAGAGTAATCTTTCTCGTGTGTACACGTGTGATTCCAGATTGTAAAATATTGGATTTTATAGCTGTGTGTGATGTTTGATCACATTTCAGGCATCCGTGACGATGCCAAACGTTGCATTTGGTTTTACGTGTGCAGGGCAGAGCCCGTGCGCATGCGTGTATGCGCGTGTAGGTGCGGAGAGAATGTTTTCTCAGGTGAAACGCGGGAAACTGGTGGTCGGAGTCACCTTAAAGCGGCTGTGATTGGATCAGCCGTTCCACCTCCAAACCTGGAGACCTCGCTGACATTTCACACGGCCGTTAATAGCACCTAAAGGTGATCATACGAGGCCGCCTGCCCAACTAAGCGTGACGTTCCCACACTTAATGAGTTTTTAAATATTAAAAGCAGCACACATCGTCGTCACTATTGTGAGCTCTTAATTTACCAAGCAATTAGGCGCGGGCCCTCATTTATCAGCGTGTGTTCATTTGCTGAAAACCTAGTCACTTTTTATTAATCGATGCCACAGAAACAGCGAGGTGAAATTAATGTGAGCCCAGCGGAGGTCACGCCAAGCCGTGCAAGCTAGCTGCAGCTCAGTGGAACGGGAGATAAATAGGGAGCGTGCTTCGCTAGTTACACCGGAGATATGTCGAGGCGTCGGCGCAGCGTACGCCAGGGGAGCGGCAGCGGTGGCTGGAGAGATGAGGAGCGGTGGAGAAGCGCTGCTTAGCTTTGCTGCGACCATCTGTTTATTCTTCTGCTCTGTTCCCATGAAGGAGGAAAATTAAGCAAATGCCTTTAAAAGGAAAAACAATTATAGCTTTAACCTTGGTGCTGCTGTGCTTTCTATCACACTGCTGCTTACTATTCATATAGAAAAGTGGAAAAAGAAGCTTCTTTGAGAGGAATCCTAATGTTCTGTTCTTATATGTATTGCTTTTGTCTCATACTGACACTATGATCCATCCTATACAGGGCTGCGGAAGAGTAATCGCCCCCCTTGTTAAATCATGAATTAACTGTGATTAACCACATTTTTTGGAACGCTGCGTTCACACACTCAGGCCTGATTACTGGCAGACCTGTTGAATGAATAAATCACATAAATAGAATCTGTCTGATAAAGTAAAACAGGCTAAAAGGTCTCAAACACCAACACATCAGGCCACGATCTAAAGAAACAGCTGAGAAACAAAGTCAGTGACATCTGTCAGTCTGGAAAGAGTTACAAAGTCCTTTCTTAGTCGTTGGGACTCCAGTGAACCACAGTGAGAGACATTATCCACACATGGAGGAAACTTGGGACAGTGCTGAAGCTTCCCAGGAGTGACCGGCCAACCAAAATTACTCCAAGAGCTTCGATGGCTCATCCAGGAGGTCACAAAAGAACCAGAACAGCATCTAAGGAACTGAAGGACTCACTTGTCTCAGTTAAGGCCAGAGTTCATGATTCAACAGTAAGACAGAGAAGATCACAAAGATCACAAAGGCTCTTCTCATATTTACCAAAAACTTCTTGATGATCCCCAAGAAAATATTCTGTGGACTGACGAGACAAAAGCTGAACTTTGTGGAAGGTTTAAGTCTAGTTACATTTGACATAAAACTAACAGCATTTCATAAAAAAGATCATCACAGCAACAGTCAGACATGGTGGTGGTAGTGTGATGGGGCTGCTTTGCTGCTTCAACCATGAATTCTGCTCTCTACCAGAAAATCCTGAAGGAGGATGTCCGACCATCAGTTCACGGCCTGAACCTCAAGAGCACCTGGGTTACGCAACAGGACAGTGATCGGAAACACACCAGTGAGTCCACCTATGCGTGACTCAGAAAAACAAAATTATGGTTTTGGAGTGGCCGAGTCAAAGTGTGATTGAGACACTTTGGCGGGACCTGGAAAATCGTCCAATGTGTCTGAATTAAAACAATTCCTCCACAGTGATGTGAAACACTGATTTCCAGTTATCACAAACACTTGATTGCAGTTCTTGCTGCCAAGGGCGGCACAACCAGTTATTAGAGTCAGGGAAAAATTACTTTTTCACACAGGGCCAGGTAGGTTTGGATAACTCTTTTAAATAAATGATTTAAATAATTTAAAAACGACATTTTATATTTGTTCAGGTTTTCTTTTTCTGACAGTAAAACTTGTTTCATGATCTGATAATTCATATGCATATACAGCATTTGTAATATTAACCCACAACACCTTAGTGAAGGCAACCAGCCTCTATTCTCCTTGTCGCCATAATGTGCGCAGCAATATACTGTATATCATCTGACTTACACACGATCAAAATGCGGCTGCTGGTAATGAATGATGAGACACCTGCTCGGCTCATGTTTACAGCAGCATGCTAATGTTACTTTTACCCTGGGATAGCTATCCACTGTGATGTGCACAGGTGTTGTTTGCTGCATTGCCCCCACTGTTGTGCTGTCAGGCTGGCCAGTGCGGGATTCCTTAATCTCACCAGCGCGGCAGGAATGGGCAAACACTCTGTATGCACACAAGATAATTCCACTGCTGAGTTTGAATTTCTTTTTTTGCATTTTTCAAAACTATATTCAAAGAAGTAGGAAAGTCTGAGTCGCAGTGAAAAGGATTCACAACTTTTGTGAGCATCCAAGTCTTTGCTGTAAACTGGAAAAAAACTGCAATCTGAAGCCATCAAAGTGAAGACATGACATTGATATTTGGATCATTTGCAGGGTATTTTGGATTTTGTAGGTCTGATGATGAAATGCACAGACTGCAACAAGCTAACACTGCAAATTTTCGCCTTGTAAAACAAGAGGGGTTTTGGATTAATTTCATCTAGGTTTCTAAATGTACATTAAATGACATTCAGCTGAAAATTAGTTGAAATGAACACAATAGCTTGTTGCAAACCTGCTTTTAAAAAGCAATGGGACACAGTGTGAAATTTAATTAAGAACAATGCAAAGATTTGCATATTTAATTAAAGGCACTACAAGGACAGCATATCAAATGTTGAAACTGAGAAATTATGGTTTTAAATGAATATGCTTATTATGAATTCAGTGCTGGCAACAAGTTTCAGAAAAGTTGGATTAAGGGAGTATTTACGAGTGTGTTACATCACCTCTAAAGTATTTGGGAACTAACTGCTCAAAATCAACTTTTTGCCACATTCTTGCTTTATATGGGATTACAGTGTCTCGTCATTTCAGAGCCTGCTTTATCATATTTTCATTATAATAGCTTTTGATTCAAAATTCTGAAAATGCAACATACTTGGTTTTGGGGGGCAGGTGGTTTGTTTTATTTTGATTACAGTTCAGCACCATAATCTATCCTGACACAATGAAGAAGAAGAAGGATGCCCACAAGCGCAGGTAAAGCCATACATGGAACATGGGGACAACGGCTAATTGATAACATAGATAGTAACGTTCAGGGTATGGAAGTATTTAACATGTATTTTAGGGTAACGGTGCTAAAGTTTTCTTTGAGACAGTTAGCATAATTGTTGTAAATTACCATAGGCTAAAGGGTTTGCAGTGGCTAATGCTTAATGCTTAACGCTACTCTGCAGGACACAGGACACATTTCTTTCTGTGTCCTGTTAACAAATTATGTAAAACTGTTCAAATAAATGGTCTGCCACCACCATTTTCATTTCAGTTTTGTTTATAAAGTACCAAATACCAAACACACTGCCAATGCAGTAAAAAGTGGAACACTATCAGTCATGGATTGGTCTCCCCAGAGCCCAGACCTCAACATTATTGAAGCAGTGTGGGATCATGTTGACAGAGAACAGAACAAAAGGCAGAAACATCCAAAGAAGAGCTTTGAATGTCCTTCAAGAAACCTGGAGAACTATTCCTGAAGACTACTTAAAGACATGACAAGAGAGTTGAGACTGTGCTGAAGAATAAAGGTGGTCACACCAAATATTGACTTTTAAGCTTGTTGGAATTTTGCCTTATTTATGGGATTCATATTTGCACGTTTCAGTAAATCACAACTTTAAACAGCTGTCTACATGATTATAAATGGACTGACTGATTGTGTAAGTCCTGTGATAGACTGGCGACTAGAGCAGGGCGATATGACCAAAAATATTTATCACGATATACATTTGAAAATTTGCGATAACGATATAACTGATGATATAATTGACACTAGACAAAATACTTTACAACTCCACAACTTTATTAGTGCAAAAAACCCCATCAATGTATTTTCACTTAAACAAGCAGCTATTTTTTATGTGCATTAAAGTTATATAAAAATGTAACAGTGCAAATTCCTTGCGGACAGTTTAACCAAAAGGCATTTCCAGTTTCCTCAGCATAACCATGTATAATATCCACAAAACTTAAAAAGAGGTTATACACACACAATACGGTAATATTATGTTGAAGCACAGTACGTATCACTCCGCGAGGCTCTGCCTACGATAGCCGTAATGCTCCGACAATCCATCAAGCGGTGCGGCTTCGTAGCTTAGCAAAGTCGTACTAAAACATTTGACAGATTTTCGAGCTCCGTGTACCACATAAAATCGTTTTGAGGTCAGTAAACACAACCAGAATTCATACATAAGGCACACGGGATTATAAGGGGCACTGTCGATTTTCAGAAAACTCAAAGGATTGATTTTAAGTGTGCCGTATTTTCCAAACAACACGGTAATAACGACGGCCCGCTAGCATGCTCTACCAAAAATAGTGCTTTGTTGTGTATCTGACGGATGAAAGCTAAACCAGTTCCACACCACTGAAGTTGCAGCATTTTTACAAACCAATTCTGGTTCATCCGTTTCGTTTAATGATTGACTTTCGCTCTTCTCATTCTGCGTCGCCGCCATGTGCGTATGTAAACATAGGCACTGCACATGCGCGTTTTACCCACATTCTATCGCTATATTTCATTTTCCTATCGTTGCCCAAAATTACACCGGTATTACCGTGAACGGTATGATATAGCCCAGCCCTACTGGCGACCTGTCCATGGTGTACGCGGCTTCACACCCTATGACAGCTGGGATAGGCTCCAGCCCCCCGAAGACCCGGATAAGGATAAGTGGAAGAGAATAGATACATGTAGATGATTGATTATTGAAATGATGGATCGGGTGGTGGAAGCAGCATCTTATGTAAAGTTTTAGTCTTGCTAAAAAAGAAAAACTTCAGTCTAGATTTATAATCATGAGATGACCCCCGTGTCGTGGTTATATCTGGATTCATTTCCCAACATTCCCACCATCTTCACTTTCCCCGCATAAAATCCACCCCCGTCCCCACGTGCCCCTGATCCACGACCCTCAGGGGTGTTTGCGGCAGACTGTGATGGGGCTGTGCCAGGTTGTTGTTGCTGCTCCAGCCTCGGCCCCAGCCCGTCCTAGGCCCAGGCCCGGCACTGCGCTAATATGCTCCCATTCCTCATCCAGACAGTCCGTAAAGCACTGGGGCAAAATATTCTGTCTCCCTGAGCAGCTCCTAATAAATTGTCCTTTCATCGACGCGCAAGACAAATTTTGCCTTCTCTCCTTCCTTCTCCTCTCACCCTCCCCTCCCCTCCATATCTCACAGCACTCTTTCTCGCTTTCACCATGCTCTGGATCTCCCTGCTCCTCTGCTCCCTGCGGTTTAGTGAAACTGGCACACTCGCGCTACCTCTCAATAAACTACAAGGATGCCAGGGGTACAGCTCAGTTGGCCAGAGTTCTCTGCACACAAAAAAAAGGCTTGTGGAAAGGAAAAGGCACACAGGAAGCAACTGTAGGATTGGAGGGAGGATAACAAGGTAGAGGGGAAAAAAAGATTATAAAAAAAAGAAAATGAAAGGAGAGAGAGGGATATCATTGTGCACCTTACTCCTCTCCTCTCCTCCATGGCTCTCCCCATGCTGCCACAACACGGTACTGCTTCCGCTTTGTAATTGCGCAATTAGTGCCACAGCCTGGTTTTCATATATCACAAATGGCTAGCCGCTGCTATTAAAGCAGCCCCAGCGCCGGGCTAGCGGGCATGGCTAGCCGAGGTGCATTAAGGGCAGCGTTTTGTAAAATGCGAGCCAATTTATCATGATCTGTTTTTCACTCCCACCCACTGCTAAAACGCCCCTACTCCCTTGTCTTTGAGCCTGACCTTGCGCTGAGCTTGTGTGTGTGTGTGTGTGTGTTTGTGTGTCAGTGTGTGGAGGTTCAATTTGCTCATTGTTACTTGCTTGCATAATTTCAGGCGGCTGGCTCGGCACAGAGCCTCACACTGAGCCACACACATGCCCGCAGTTATGCACACAAACATACCTCAGTGTGCGCACACACACACACACACGCACGCACGCACACCTCCGCAAAAACACGCCGGCCACTGATTGCTTGCGCCGCCACTTTGCCTTCCTCTGTCTCTCATTTCACTACTCTCTTTTCCTCTCCAAGCAAAAATCCACTCATTTATATGCCGAGGCTAAACGGCATTCATTTGTAAGATGGCAAGCGGTATAACGCTGGTAATTCCTCCTCACCAATTTCCAGCGCACTTTCCCCTTTAGCTGTCATAAGCAGTGCATTAAGTGAGTGAGGCAAATCCGCTCCCTATTCTACACCACCTCTCCCCTCTCTCTCTTTTTTTCCCTTTCCTTCTTCCTGCCTGCCGTTCTCCATCAACCAGTCGTCACCCTCCCTCCTCCATGGTTGCATGTTTCTGCTGTGGAGATTTACAACACATGCCTGTTCACTCAACCGTCCCCTCTCTCTTCCTCCATTTACCATCTCTCTCTTTCTCTCTTCTTCTCTTCCCTTTTATTTTTTTTTCTGCCGTGTGGTGGAAGCTGAAGATGACACCCTGAGCTCATCAGAACCCCGCCGGCTTTTCACCCCGGAGAGTCGCCCTGAGCGTCAGCCGTGGCACGCTGCTCAGCAGATACCTACTCTGCTCCGACGTGCCCGTCCCCCCCACCTGCTGAGCAGCCTTTAGCCCAGAGTAAGGCTGGAGCCTTCAGGCAGGAGATGAAGCTCTGGGTAGGGGCTGGAAGAAGGTGGATGAGGGGGATTTGAAGGTGGGGTTACAGAGCAGAGAGGTGGAAGAGATAAGGGAGGGTAACAGGGAAGGGGTTTGGTGGGGAACGTAGAAGTTGTGATTTACACCGCCGCACATGAATGCTCGCGTAATGCCTGATTTATGCTTCAGTGGAAACTCTACTTCGGACCTCGTTACCCTACGCTGTAACCCTCTACGTAACCGGATGTGCATCACCCGAGGAATGTAACTACACGTTGGGTCGACGGAGCCCTTAATGACTGAATGGCATGGAAGGTATAGGGTTAAGAGTGGTCTGTGGTTGTCCTTGGTAAGTTAGGAAGTAGATTTCCTGCAGAAGTCTCAATCAAGCTTTAGCTTTAATTATATGCTGTCCGTCCGCTTGGGTTCTAGTTACTCAACGACATCAGACAGTGAGCGCAAGAGGTGTTTTTGTGGCCTGCGGGGACTCATCTGCGGAGAATTTACATTACACCAGCTATACGTGTGACGTAGGTGGTGGACTTCAAAGACGTATAACAGGAATGACAACCTGGATGTGATGTCTCTAGCTGCCTGTGTCCACAACAGAGTACAATTAAGGTTTTAGGAGTCCTTGGCACCACCTTAAAATACGCTAAGCGCCCTTAACAGAGTAGATTTGGCCACCACTCAGGGCTGGCTCCATACAGAAGTCAATATAAAATAAAAGTATTTACAGCCTGCTACATAAAACAGTGGGTGCCCTTAGCTAAATTCTCCCTTAAGAACTATATGGCAAGTGCATATCTATTTATCTATCGATCTATCTATCTATCCAGTTAAACTGTATCAAGGTCTAAAGGTTCATATTATTAGGGGCATGGCTGTTTTGACTGTCAGCTGCATGCTGGGATTTTTGGGATGCACGTCATTCCAGTTGGAAGGTTGGTATCATCATCAAGTATCATTGGACAAGGACCATGAGTTGCTCCTGATGTGTTCATGGGAATGTGTATATTAGATAGGAAGAAAGAAAGTGTTTGTATGAATGTGTGTGAATGGGTGAATGTTTGTAGTAAAAAGCACTATTTAAAAAACAGTTAATTTACCATTTAGGATTCAGATCAGCTAATCTGAGTCCAAACATGGTCTCTTCTGGTCCCCAAAAACAAAGATCCTGAAGGCCAGGCTCCACAGTGAGAGTTCACAAACAAATGGACGGTGCTGCTCATATTTAGTCTCTGTCCTCCTTTAATATCCCTGCAGCTCGTGCTTCAAAGCACACCTTGTACTTGTCTCATGATTATGAAGCAGTTACTGATTTACCGTATTTAGAAATGACTCTGGTATTCATTCACTCATATCTAATTAAGCCCAGCAGTTTAATTAAGGTGCCTGTGGAGCAATCATGACAGGGTGTGTTTTTGGGCCATTTTAGCCTTTTTCTGATAGGACAGTGGAGAAAATACACAGAGTAGATGGCTTCAGGGCAGATTTGAACCTCCGCAGTAGTCTTACGGCGTAAACCAGCAGCCCATGACGGGATATCTTGAATTTGGACTTTATATTTTTTGCGTCATCTTGGATTTATTCAGAAATAGATCCAGTTCATACTCAGCTAACCTTTCCGAAGCAGCTACTGAATTTTTCTTAATCTAAGAGAAAGCATCGGCCATAATTTAAGAGAAGAGTGGGAATGATGGTGGAGCTTGTAGCAACAGCGCGCACTGTTTGTGTATTAACTAAGGTTGGTTCTGGACAGAGAAAATAGCTGCAGAGGATGGAAATTCTCAGATTTAGGCTGCAGGGTACGAGGCCTTGAGCTGGAGCTGCACTTAAAGAGCTGAAGGCGAGAGGTGGAAGTCGAAGCTGAGCTCAGCTCCTGGGCAATTTAATATAAACCTGAGAAACACTGAATGTACCGGCCGCTTGCTACTCTGCTTTTCCCTCTGTCTGTCAGTCATAGGGTCACTTCTTCTGTTTTTAACCCCCTCCTCTGGCTCACTCACCCACTCTAAACACGAAATCCTGCATATGTTGTAGCGAAACCTTTTCTAACGTCTCCGTTATTGCAGGTCTGCGTGAGCACAGTTTGTGGTGCTGCTGACAGCGTAATTATCAGGTAGTTAGTCCTGTAGTTGGCATTATTCACAGATAACAGGTTGTTTCACGGCAATTTCCACAATGTGTTGAAAAGACAGGCCCAAACAGTCCAAAAAAAAAAAAAACCTATCAGAAACAAACACGTGCTGACCAACACTCAGCCGCTGAGCTACCATTTCTCCCACCTTGGTGTTAATGTGTTTGTTGCTACTTGTCAAACACCCACTTGTTTTAAATTTGCCACAAGAGTCTTGGCACCTCTGCCTCGTAGCACCGGCAATGCGGACAAGAGAGCAATCATTGTTTTGTTGTTTAGAGTGCCACACGAGTTGCTAACTTTTTGGAGGACTTGGCAAGGGTCCCTATTTTTATTTTTTTTTTACCTCACCCCCCATTTTGATAAGTGGCCAACTACGAGCTCAGAAAGAGGTCAACGCAGGCCAGCGGACTCAACCATTTCCCTCTCACGCGGGGGGTGCAAATTGAGCAAACGCTGCGAGGAAATGAGCTCAAACGTTGCGTCCATTCATCTATTCATGGATTCAAATTAGCCTTACAGGGAGCGAGTTAATTTACACACGAGAGACGTTCGGCGAAGGCTTCCTTTTGTTAAAAATTTCTCTGCAGAGCAACAGAAAAAGCTCAGGCTGTGGTGTCTCCTCGTGTGTGCCAGCAGAGAGGATGAGCTGGTGGCAGAGGGGTTATATGAATGGGTGTTTGGCTCAACCAAAAAAATACGGTTTTTCCTGCTAATAGTGATACCATTACTGTATAATTGCTATGTTTTGTTGATTTTTCAGCATCTTAAAATGTGATTCTTCTCATCATGCTGTGAGAACCATTAGAGCCGATTTTATAGCATTATGAACCACTCCAACACAAAATAATGAAATTCTATCATACTAACCAGCATTTTTAAAGGTAGTGCAATCCACCCGTACCTAATTAGTGAGCTGTATCAGAGCAACACTACATGACCGGAAATGTGTGGAAAACTGAACTTTACACCTACGCTTGTTGTAGTAAGGATCACTATAGCAAAAAGTATGATCGTTATTTCCATCTGCAATAATTTATATTTTCCAGTATAGCTCTGCTCTGGAACCTCCCTGCCCTTCCTTGTTCATACATGGCTCAGATCCAGCTCAGAGCAACACAACATGACATTGATTAAGTCCAAGACACCATTAAATGCAGGAACATGGGTTGGAGGTGGGTTGCAAAGCAGCTTGCAGAGGCAGAAGCAACTGTCAGCAGGCTAAAGCTGCTTAAAAGTTTCTTGATGCATGCTCAATCATCCAGGTAAGTAAATCCCAAAAGGTTGGGTAGGAACTGACCTCACAGCCCATTGTTCATTCAGTGGGCTAGGTTCAGTTATTGTGCAAATGAACTGTTTACAAGGTTGGGGAAACCCGCAGTCTGCTGAGACTGAAGAAGTCACTTGGATGAATGATGAAACTTTTCTCCCACTGAAAGTGCTACGTTCAGATGAACAGAATCAACCTTTTGGGGCTGCTTAAAAGTTGCATTCTGTATAAGATTTCCCAACAGGATGCATGGAAGGATACTGGAGCTGGCTGCAGGGATGGAGGTTGTGCAGCCTAGTTAAGTTCCTCTGTGACTGTGGCATTCCTATTTTGCAACTTCGAAAAGCATCCACAGCTTCAGTACCTCTAAAAGCTTCCGCTTAAAGAGGAAAAATTATGACCAAAAAAGGTTAAAAGCCCAAGCACACGTTTCACATGTGTGGTGGCTGTGGCTTTAGAGCGTAAGGGTGGTAGTTCAATCTCCAGCTCCTCTAGTCGGCACGTGGAAGTGTCCTTTGGCTAAATACTAATCTTGATACTAAACCCAAGTAAACTGAATCTACAACAGGACAGATACACTGAAGTTACAGTAATATTAAATATATGCGCTCTTAGTGATGTGAGATAACATTGTAAGAAAACTTGAGTCAATTACAAAATCAGTAGTCCCAGTATTAGCACCACGATTCTAACTTGAAAAACGAAAGCATTCTAGGTGCTCATCAAGAGGCCTTTGATTTTATTCCCACCTGTGGTATTAAGACTAGCCTCTTGTTAGGGTGATGCTCTTATCTACCTGTTGCAGCGTGCTCAGTCTCACCTGGATGGTACTGGTGGCTTTTTCTTTTCTTTTTTTTTTGGAGTGCTAGAGAAGCCACTCTATGAATGTCTCCACTTTTACTTTCTGCTGGATTGCTGATTATTTCAATACTTGAAATGTGAAATTCCCTTGTATTCTTATTCCTATTTATTCTATTTATCCCTTTCGTATATTTTATTTATATATGTCTCTGTATTTATATATGTGTATATATATATAATATTCTGCTCACGTTCTGTAACTCCTGTCGGTGCTGTGCTTTTGGAAACCGAATTTCCCTGAGGAACCCACCCGAGGGATTAATAAAGTTTTATCTTATCTTATCTAATCTTATCTTATTTGTCAGAGAGGCGCAGTTTGTATGCAGGGGGGCTCCCTGTCTGATGTGGTGGTCAGTAACACTGTGACATCACAGAGGATAGTCCTATCTCCATTCCTGCTCACAGCTACAGATACTTGGGTGTTCACCTGAATGACAGACTGGACTGGGGGACCAACAGCAACACTGTCCCCAAGAAGGAGATGAACTGACTCTACTTTCTAAGTAATTTAACTTTAATGTGTGCAGCAAGATGTCGGAGATCTTCTACCAGTATGTGGCAGCAAGAGCCATCAGGATCAACAAACTGATCCACAAGGCTGGAAGCATCATTGGTCAGAATTTGGACAGAAGGTCACTGAAAATACTGCTCTCCATCACGGACGACTCATCACCAGTGATGGGCAGTAACGCGTTACTGTAATCCGATTACTTTTTTCAAGTAACGAGTAAAGTAAGGGATTACTATTGCAAAAAAGGTAATTAGATTACTGTTACTTTGCTGTAAGCACACTGCGTTACTGCGTTACTAAAACGTGATTTTGCTTGCGAGAGTGTTTCATGACAATGACGTAAGCGCGTGCGACGTTTGTGGTAACAGACGTATGCAGATCTGCTGTGTTTTACTTGCATCTATTTGAAAGAGTGAGTGTAAACACAAAAAACTATTTTATTATATATGCTGGAATATGAAGAAAATAGGTTTAAATGTTCAACAATGTCTTCAAGACAAAGACTGTTGTATATAATTTAATTTTTGCTTGATGCAATGTGCATAAAGTTAAAAGATTTACAATTTTTAAAAAGAGACTCTTTCATTTGATTACATTTTATATGATGGATTATGCAGAGAAAATAGAATTGGGCTGAA
Source organism: Oreochromis aureus (assembly GCF_013358895.1). Taxonomy (NCBI): domain Eukaryota; kingdom Metazoa; phylum Chordata; class Actinopteri; order Cichliformes; family Cichlidae; genus Oreochromis; species Oreochromis aureus. The sequence continues at coordinate 21,803,735 of NC_052963.1, read as the reverse complement.
AGGTCTATTGCTTTATTACCTATTCAGGTTGTGTATCATGTTTTTAAAAACTAAGTAACTAATTACTTTTGAAAATAAGTCATCAGTAAAGTAACAGGATTACTTTTTTGGAGACGTAATCAGTAACTAATTACTAATTACTATTTTCAAGTAACTTGACCAAAACTGCTCATCACACGCGCTCCACTCCACACTTCTGAGGCAGCAGAGCTCCTTCTGCCTGAGACTGATTCAACCATCATTCCTGCCTTTCTCCATAAAACTCTATAAGAAGTCCTCATTTGCCTGACAGGTGAACACACCTGTCAGGCAAATGATACCAAACACATTTTTTTTATTCATGCAGCTGTTTGTCTCAGATTTATGGTGTACATATTATTTATTAATGCAATTTGCACTTCTGTCTTACACAGTGTCAGTCTTAATTTTATTTTTGTTACAGTTTTATTTAACTAACTTCATTTTACTTTTCTTTCTTTCTCACAGTGTAAGTCCCTCACACTGCGCCTGTGGCACTTTTACTTTAACAATGTTGTTTATTTGTTATATACTCTACTATTTTTATTCCTTATCCTGCTACTGTAACACAATAATTCCCCTTGTGGGATCAATTAAGTATCTATCTATCTATCCATCTATCCATCTATCTATCTGTCTGTCTGTCTAATAGTGATCTGATGAAGGTTGGTATCCAAACCTTTATGAGTTTTAATTTGTATCATATTTGCTACATCTGTTGTAGAGGTCTCAAAAACCCATATAGCAAATATGATAGGTACTAGGCATTCAGGGGTTAAATAATTCCTGCTGCAAGGATCTTTAAAGCAAGGAGATGCTTTATGTCAAACATAAGGCCCGAGAGCCAGAACTGGAGCAGCAAAGACTCTGATCTGGCCCACTGGATGCCTGTGAAAAATATGAAGTAAGGCATAAATGTTTCAACTTTTAACTATATTTTAATGCATTTCACACACACAACCACACACACACACACACACACACACACACGCACACACACATGGCCATTCATACTACACCAAAGTAATTAAGTAGCAGATAAACAATGAAATAACAGAAATATTCCTGTTTTTTTCACTACAGGCTATCGAAATGTCTAATTTTTCTGTGAATCAACAGAGACTTTTCTGTTTTACAATCATAATTTATAATCATCTGGACATTTATGGCTTACGGTTTAAGCCCAAAGAGCTGAAAGATTAATACAGCAACGTTTCTTTAGCGTGAGGAGAAACTGACATGTGCTGCTGAAATTTCACTTCTTTTTCTTATGTTAAGATGTTTTGGGGATTAAACGTGTAGTTCAATTTTTTTTCACTGACAGAAAGTTTCTCTGGTCCAGTCCACTATATAAAATTATGCTGATATCTCTGCTTTTGATGAACTGCAAGACATATTATCATAGGCTATAATATAAAACAGTGTAAAGTTGTTTCTCTGCTGCTGCACTTCAAAACGCTTTAATTTAACTTCACATTACATTTAAAAACAAATACGTTGTTGTCTTGTGGAAAACGGTGGGTTTCCTGAAATGCAAGGTGTTGACGAGGTTTTACCGTCATGTCCTGACAAATGCAGAACGTGTGGTAAACGCACACGTTCTGAACACAAACTGATTTACAACCTCAGACCTTTCACATACCTCCAAAGAATTGCAAAAACACACACCTGAGGAAGTGACACTGCAGATAATTGAAATTTATTCCCAATTACGCATCACCACAAACAAGCCTCTCCTGGTTTCTTTCTTCTTTTTCCTCCTGCGGTACTTCCACGCTCAGTGAGCGGCCATCGCCGCACTGCTTTCCTATGGGAGGACTTAGGCTTTGGCACTGGGGTGTAATAGCTGAGAGAGTTAATGTAGCTGAAAGAGCCAAACTAATTGTCCCTGTCTCTGTCATATTTGTCTAGCTGAACACTCCTAAATACCACAGCGATTAATTACCACACAGCCAGGTATTTGGGGACAGCATCTCTCTCTCCCTCTCATTCTTAGCTGCTTGTGAGTGTGTGTGTGTGTTTATGGGACGGCGTTTAAAATGTCTGTTTACTCTATATAGGCGTGTGTGTGCCAAGCCAAGTGTAGTCAGGGGAGTATTTATTCCTCCTTACCACACAAATTAATGCGATGACTTATTTTTGCAGGAACTGTTTGATGTAAGCAAGTGGTGAAGCTTAATTCTCTGTTTCTTATCTTTATTAAAGTAATAATGTCACGTCCACAGTAGCCTTTGTTTTCCTAGTTTTAGTGGTGGCATGTTTAGTACTGATGCCAGTCATCAGGAAGGCGCTGCGTGGAGTTTGCTTGTTTTCCCTGTGCTGTGTGGGTTCCTTTCAGTTACTTTGGCTTCCTCTCACAGCCCGAAGACACGCTTGTTAGATTAACTGTAAAAACTGTTGCAACCTGCCCAGGATCAACCCCAAGTCTTGACCCAGGACAGCTAGGATAGGCTCCAGCCACGACCCAAAGTTCGATAAAAGGTAGAGATGGGCTGATTGATCCAAATATCGTAGTAGATAGTATCGATGCCAACGCTGATATTGCCATCAGATCTATACTAGCGCAACAGGATGCTGCTTCTATGCTCTGAGTTCAATAAGTAGCCCACTGAACTGTTAAAAAGATATACCTCTAACATGCACAGTGAAAAATGCCTGAACTTATTTTGCGTTGACTGTCACGTCTGTTTTATTTATAACCTATAGCACATTTAAACAGCAGGAGTGCTTTAGAGACGGGTACGTTTACATTCCAGGTCTCCAAAAAAGTTTCAAAATCCATGAAAAGCTGAAAGCTGTGTTTTGTTTTGTTAACTAATTAGTGCGGAAAGTAAAAATCTGAGTGATTTAGTGGTCATTAAAATGTGTTCAGAATTTGGCAATCTCATAAATCATGACATGATACACTTTCAAAAGTGTATAACAGCAGCTTATGATTCTTTTAAAAGTATCCATCCAAGTATCTCAGGGTCTTGTTCACAAGTGAGGGGAGAGTTGTGTTGGCTTTAAGTTCCACTCATCATAATTCACAAATACTTTGGCCAAATCTATTCAATAACCCTGAAGTTGGTGCCCATTAAGTCTTCATTTCTCAGCAGCAGGCTATACTCGTTTTGAATTCCAAGAATTGCAGCGAGTTTCACATCTTGAGCTGACAGATCAGCTTGTCCTCCATCTGCTTCCTTCTTTTTCTTCTGGTCTGTTATTCTTTTCTGTTTTTTATGAGAATTCACCAGAACCTCATTCGGTGCCTTTTTTCTTTTTTTCTGTCAGAACATCTGCACATTTTCTCCATGATACACATTGGACAAATGCATTTCCTTATCTAGATCAAGCTGAGGTGTTGCAGTATACAGATTGCAGACAATAAGCCCGTCAGTGATTCAGCATATTATTTCTAGTACATATGGAGAACATTTTATTGGCCATATTTGAAAATGAGGCCCATCATGAGCGCAGTTATAATGAGGATGTATGTTACTATGTTTCATCATCATGAATTCACCAATGCTGACTTTTAAAAGATTTCACCATTTCTCACAAACTTTCTGTTATGCTATCATAAACATCTAAGAAGTAACTATGACCTTGTGACTTGTGAAAGGGATCAAAACACTGAAATACTGACGATCAGATCAGATCTCAAGTTTTGGAGGTGATAAATTGTTCACTTTTAACGTATCTTGATTTAAAGCATAACGTTTCAGCAATAATTTGTTTCAATCAAAAACTTCTTCAACATTTAAACCATTATCACATCGTTGCAGCGAGGGAAAGAGAGCTGACTATCCTACTGTGGCCTCTGACACCAATAACTCACTGCTTACTGACAAATGTTTCTAGCTACATAATCACAGTTGGTTTCATAATTCATTTGTGATTACGTGGAAAAATCGCTATGGGATGGGGTTGGTGAGATGAGCAAGAGGCTGTCGAGCAGGCAGCAAGTCATTAAAAATCTCTGATTTGACACCAAACCCACACACAATGATTCCAAATACGCACAAAAAACAACACATGAAAGCAACTCATGAGCCACAATAGAAGAAAAAAACCCAGCATGTGCTTGTCCTGATCAGTCATGTTACAGGTAGTACTGACAGGAGACAAAGTAGGACCATACAACAAAGTGCACGTCTTCTGTTTGTTCCCATCCCTTGATCACTGTAAATAAAAAATGATGTAGCAACTATGATGCCACCCACTGGTTTCTGGACCCATTTCGAATCCTTGTTTTAAACATGTTAGGATTTTAACAGCTTTACTAGCTTTGCTAGCTTTACTTTCTAACAGGTTGCTTTTACTCCCCTAGCTGCATGGTGTACATGGTAATGTTTATGACTGTTTGCAGACAAGTTGGAACCTGCTAGTAACCAAAGGTATCAGAGGGAAGTTTTTGCTTTGCTTTACACTGTTTACAGTTTTACGATCACTAGAACAGCAGTTGGTAACTGTTTGCAGACAAGTCGGTATCTTACATGCAAAACCTGCAACCACAGCATCCTGCTATTGACCAAAGCAATGGCAAACAGGTACTAACACCATATGCCTCTTTGTAACTAATTTCAACAGTAAGAAACCTCCTGCAACCATTTGCCAAACAGTCTCATTTCTCCCTAGCAGTGCTTACCATCACTAAGCAGTTTCTAAGTAAATGTGACTACGGTAGTGACTCAGTAATCACCTACTGGTTGGGGAATGCACATTTTGTTCCTAGTGACTAGATGTTGCCAGGGAGACACGAATTGGTCTCTAGGCCTTGAGCCGTAAGCTACACTCATAAACTGTATGGGTCCAGTGGACAGGCACAGATACCTGCTAATTAATGCTACATAACTGACTAATTATTATTATTACTTCAAAAGAAACCAACACAAACATTTAAGAGAGGTCCAATTCATCGATTGGGATTCAAGGACATAGCAATTAAGCCTGCAGTCAACTATAGTGGCCTATGTTGGCACATGTTCTCAACCAAAGCAGCCACACGCCTAATAAAATGCATATGAGCAAGTTAGTCCAAAATAAATTTTTGTACCAGGATGCAAATATGGTTCATTTCAGGTGTCAAGGTGGGCATTTTAAAATGGGAGTATATGGGGGTTTCCTTCCTTTTGGGGCCAGCCTCAAGTGGCCATTAGAGGAACTGCAGTTCAGTTTTCAGTCCCCTGAAACTGCCCCTCACGCTTGCTTCGCACACTGTTCCTCAAGAGTCTTGTTAAACGGTGGAAACCAGTTCAAGTCTCGCTCCAGTCACCCCTCTTAACTACAAAGTGAACAGTTCTCGAGATGGATGATGATCAAAAGGATATATGGTTTGTTTTTTTTTATTCTAATTACTGCCGCGCCTTTGTGTCAGAACTGCTACAAATGAAAGAAATCACATCTGCACAGCTAACTGTGGGATTTCATCCAGACTTCGCACTCCAAAACAAGTCAGTTTGCGAGTAGTTGGTCAGCGTGTTTCTGCTCGCACGTGCACGTCGCTCATGCCTACGTGTTGGGGCTCATTTGCCAAGATCAGAGGCAGGCACCCCGGGTGTGTGAAGTATTCCCATCATGCATCTCTCCATGCCTGGGCAGCCCACGCCCGCTCATCATCCCCACATTAACACTTATCTCTCTCCCGCTATCTCTCTCTCTCACGCACACACGCTCTCTCTTTTTTCTTCTTTCTCATTCTGCCTGTGTTCCTCCCGCTCTCCCTCTCTGTGATCTCTCTGTTTATCTTTGACCTTTTTGCCGTTCTGCACCGGCTAATGATGGTACAGGGATAGCAGGTGTGCTGCATTAGCCGACTTCTGCCGTGGCGGAACAAATTAGAGGTCCGCCGACACGGAAGGCCAGCCTTTCACCAGCGATGCTCCCCGTTAGTGGCCACGAAAACAAACACACCCACGGATGCCCACACACTTTTCACCCAACGCAGGTAGATATGCAAACAGACAGCAAACGACAGCAGCTATTCACACACACACACACATTCACACACATGCTCACACTCTCTCTGGGTTGTCAGGTGTATGCAATTTGAGTAAAATGACACAACCCAGCCACATAATCTTCTCACCTGGAAAAATGGGAAAAAGAGGACAGGGGAAAGTGTGGAGGCCAGATATATAATCATGCTTTGTTTGAACAGCTAGCCCAGGTTTACAAATACTATACTCTGCTGATTTTGCATAACCAGATGACAGCACTGCTTTGATTCCCCCCCCACCCCTTTTTTTGGTCCTCCTGCATAGCTGTGCAGTGCATTTGGATTTGAAGAGTGAAAGACAGAAAATCAGAAACACAGAAAAACGCACACATGCACCCTTCCCTGTGTTAATAATACACAAAACACCACCTTGTCTCCCACTGCCTTCAAACTAGCTGCTCCAGTCTGACTTCGCAGAGTCAAATCCAACCAGGCCGTTCTCTGAAAATATCAAAGGGGGAACATCGGCTTGATTTGGCCCCCTGCTGCTGGTGAAGATTTGTGTTTAAGTGAGTTTGTAGCTTTGAATGAGTACAGATTCACACTCATGTATAATGTTGGCTTTCAGAAGGCTTCAAGAGAAAAGGGGTTGAATTGTCTTTAGTGATCTTAATGTGCATACAATACAGATGCCTTTTATTTTACGTTAATCTGATCAGTGCAAGCATCTCGGCACCGCAAATCCAATTACATAGTGTGGAAAACCCATGAAACATTAAAAGAAATTGGCCTGTCTGTTTTGTCTTGCTTGCCAAAAATAATAACTACGAATTCCAATTTTGATAAGTTTCACTCCCAGTATCCTAGTGGCGCAGTAAAGTTCGGGCCCAGAAGTACTATAAAAAAGTCTTAAGACACCCCTCATTTCTTTATTTTTTGCTTATAAGGAGCCAAACTTGTGATTTATTTCAAAACAGCAATATTTCACCAGCCTTTCTGGAGGCTTTCTTTGGACACTGGCTGCTTTTTCACTAATTTTCAGTCTAGACACTGGATCTTCCTGTCAACATAATCGGATGAATGTAAAGTACCATCACATTTTCACCCACTATGCAATGCCATCTGGAAAGCATCTGATGAACGACGCCTTCACTTTTCAGCATGACAATGATCCCAAACACACTGCCAATGGAGTAAAAACTGGAACCCTATCAGTCATGGATTGGCCTCAAAAGAGCCCGGACCTCAACATTATTGAAGCAGTGTGGGATCATGTTGACAGAGAACAGAACAAAAGGCAAAAACATCCAAAGAAGAGCTTTGAATGTCCTTCAAGAAGCCTGGAGAACTATTCCTGAACACTGCTTAAAGAAATGATAAGAAAGCTGCCTAAGAGAGTTCAGACTGTGCTGAAGAATGAAGCTGGTCACACCAAATATTGACTTTGAAGCTCATTAGAATCGTGCAAATTTAGCTTTTGCCTTATATATAATATATAGGTATATGTTCTAAACTTGAAAATTGGCCATAATGGATGGCATATCAGCACAAATAACTCATAGCAGCTGTCATGTTAGAGGAGTGATGATTTGGGTTTGTTTTGCAAACCCAAATCTTAAGTGGGCACCTTGCAGTCATTCAGTTGACCATGAACTCCTCTGTATACCAAAGTATTCTAGAGTCAAATGTGGGGACATCTGTCTGACAGATAAAGCTTGACCAAAGTGAGTCATGAAACAGGACAATGATACACGCACAGCAGCGAATCTACAACAGAATGCTTGAAAAAGAAAAGAATCAAAGTGCTGCAATTGTCCAATCAAAGTCCAGACCTTAACATGACTGAAATACTGTGGTGGGACCTTAAGAGCCTTATAAACCTCAAGGAACTGAAGCAATGCTGTAAACAAGAATGGGGCAAAATTGCTCCACAAAAATGTGAGAGGCCGATAAAGTCACACAGAAAACAATTGCTGTTAATGCTGACAAAGGTGGTTCTACAAGTACTGAATGATGGGGTGCACTTAGTTTTTTACATGACTGTTTACAAACCTAACTGTAAAGCAAATACTACTACTAAATAATACTAAAATTAGTACTAAAACTGAAAGCTATGTGGTTTAAATATTTTATAAAAAAGAAGTTTAGTAGTAGGAGTTGGCTGTTTTACCACCAGGAAAATTGTGGACTGATTTCTGAATCTAGACTAACCTTGTTTCTAATACATCTCTTTATCCTTCTGTGAAGCTCCTTTCACGTATACAGTACGAGCAGGAATCTCCGGGCGGTGTTGGCTGGACAAAAGAGGCTGTGACCCATCACTAAGTTCAAGAACACAAAGACTCGAGCATGTGTGGATGTTTAAGGATTACTGGTAATGGCCGAGGGGAGGCCTCCACCACAGAAATCGTACAATCAAGTGAGATGTTAACATCAATTGTAGCCTTCAAGCGGCCCTGAGGGACGAGTAAAAAAAAAATTAAACACACACTTGATGGGAGAGAAATTGCCCTCCGCTTGCAGTGCTGCAACCGTTTCACCTCAGCAAATGAGCACCTTTAGCTGAGGGACAAAAAGACAGACCTCTAAAAAAAAAAACCTGGAAATCTGTTTCCCTATTTCCCTCTCTGTCAGCCTCGGCCAACGTGCTATTCTGTTGTCTGTCATCGGGCCTGCTCTATTACTGTCATTACGGCAATCGGCCCCGGTGGTTAATGTGTTTGTCTATGTACACAAGTCGCTGACAGCCTGTGGTTGAATGACACCCAATCTACATGTGGCAGGATTGCCTTCAGTTTGGAGGGAAATGGGAACCAGCCTTCATGCTCTTAATCAGACACCTTTGATTGATCTGCTCCTGCTGCTGCTGCTTCACACACACTTTTGCTTGCTGACATGCAAAGAAACACCTCTCTGACCTCGCCGTCCTCCCGTAATAGCTATAAAGATGTGTTCAGTCGTCATGCTGAGTGCTGAGGACAACTGAAAAGCCTGACAGGCCAACTCTTGGCCTGTGGGTAAACACACATGGCTGGGCTGACACGCTTGCTGCTATTTGGAGCGTCACTCTGAACCGCAGGAACTTGCAGGCTCCGAGATGAAAGGCAAACAGCAAAGACGGGCTCGCGGTGCATCTTTTTATTCTTCTCTTCTGCCTCTCAAGGTTTAGATCTGAGGTACGCTTCTGGAAAGTGTTCTCGTCTGTCCGAGGTTTCCTCGTCCTCCTCGACAAGTTGATTCCAAACGCGCGCAACACACTGGGCACACTGTAAGAGGAATGGTGTGTGTTTTCCAAGGGAATCCAGTCCCTTAGGACTCCAGGGTTTTCCAGGCAGGCAAGTGGGCTTTCCACAGATTTGTATGTTTGTGTGTGCGCTCATGCATGGGGGATATTTTTCATCCACGCAGGCCTCAGGAAGCAGTGGTCTGGCTGGGGATCAGCGGGAGACACCTCTATGGGAGCAGTGTTTGGCCACTGGAACGAACCTCACACGCACACTTTGTTTCAGTCGCCACTTGACATCGGTACACATTTAAACACACATAAACACACTAATGGACATGTGCACACACTTGGATTTACCTCTGGATCGCCATCCAAACACACACATACACACATGGAGCCCAACCACAAGCCATTTATCAGATTACAGCACCTCCAATCGAGTCTGGATCCATGAAAAAAATCTGATATGTGGCTCAGAGGTTAGCACGAGGGTCTCGGTGTTACCAAGCGGAAGCAGACTGGAAGTCCAGCAACCAACAGGTCTAATTTGTGCTAAAATAAACATTTAACAAGTCTCTTTCTGAGCAGTGAGGGGGGGCAGAGGATGCAATAAATCCTGCGACTACTAACTCGATAACAATTTTGGAAAACATCAAATTAATTTCTTTTACACTGGAGAAAAGTTTGTGTTGCTTTTCAGTGTGCACAGCTGCATTTCAGTCCAGCGGGACCAACAGATGCTCCAAATAAATCAGTTCCACCCTCACACTGGCAAGAATTATGAAAAGTGACAAGACTGCCAAGTAAAACACCAAGATATCCAAAAAAAATACTGGAGAAATATAGATGTGCTGTGTGCCGCAAGTCCTTAGTCTCGTGGCAGAAGTCTCGTGACAACCCAACTATCTCTGTCATTTGAACAAGTCCTGCTGTCTGTCATAGTTTACTGAATGTTTTTAAAAGGTCCACAGGCCTTAAAACCGCCTGCTGACCTGGTGACCAGGGGCATTCTTGGGGCAGGATGACCCGCTGAAGCTGCTCAGGGCTGTGGAGGAATCACTGTGGCTTGAGAGTGAAGACTCATTAAAAAAATGTAAAAAACTAATTAATTCTGGAACAACTAATATTCAAGCTTTTTCTGTAAGTCATTATCAAGCCGAATATTCACTAGCTTCCAAAGTTTTTATTGTTTTAACCTAAAAGTTTAAATGTTTGAGAAAGTTGGCTGGAAAGTTAGTTTAAAAACAAGCAGTTTGGTTTTTTGGGTTTTTTTTTTTTTTTTTGCCATTTTCTTATAGGTTGTTAGTCATTCCAGGTAAAACAGAATGCAGTGGCTTAGAATAAAAGGACACAGTGAAAATTTAACATCTTAAAATGATGCCATGTCTGTGCTCTTCAACTCCTCCCTGCATTTGGTTCTTTTGAGAAATTCTTGTATTTCCTGTACATTTTATCCATGCAGTTAAACACTTAGCACTCCACTCCTTGTTTAATTACTTTGGGCTTCTAATAAAAACTGCCTGGTAACAGTCAAAATACTAAACCCAACAACTGATGTCACATTATCTAATAGAAAATCTATAAAAACCACTCATAATTGTAACTCTTCAAACCCCAGATTTTCCACAACACTACTTTTTATTCATCTCTGGCTCTCTCCCACAGTGTGTCTTTCTTCTGTCTTCCTCTCCTCACCCCCTACTGGTCACGGCAGATCACCTTCCCTCCCTGAGCATGGTTCTGCCAGAGGTTTCTTCCTGTTAAAAGGGAGTTTTTCTTTCCCGCTGTCACCAAAGCGCATCCTTATAAGGGGTCATCTGATTGTCAGGGTTTTCTCTGCGTTATTGTAGGGTGTTTACCTTACAATAAATGAGGTAAAGACAACAGCAACTGTTGTGATTTGGAAAAAAAATTAAATTGCACTGAATTAAATTTCTGTGCAAACCACAAGTGTTTGCAACATTTTATTAAACTAAAGTAATTAAGGTGAAAATATCTCAAATCAACTAACGGTTACATATTTAGTACCATAAACTGCTGTTTGATTGCTTTTCCTCTGCTTCCACTGCCTCAACAGGCAAACACAATTCCACACTGAGCCCTAATATTGATATCACACAATTGATATTAATAAAAACACATGAACTGCTGCAGCTGCAGCGGCACATTCATCTGCTGCAAATGTACGAGGCATTCTCTGCGAAATGAACCAAAGCCGAGCAAGCGCCTGGAAATTAAATGCTATGATTTGTTTGCGGTGCAATGCATTACACCTGATTGTGTGTTTGCTCATGTGTGCCGAAGACGCGGCTAATGAGGCATTACTGGCGAGGGAAACCCAATCGATGGCGTGCTGTCGCCGGACAATGCTGATCAATTGTACTGTATTGACTGCATTTCCCCCTCATTAGCTCCTCTGGGTTGTTCTGTGTGTGTGTGTGTGTGTGTGTGTGTGTGTGTGTGCATGGAGCGGGGGAGGTAGCATGTGTTTTGGGTAAACACACTCAGGTGGCAGTGCAGGCCTGTGCCATGTCTCTGCTGTGCTATGTAGGCTGGTAGCAGGCATGGGGGCACTGATTACTCTTATTAACACGGAGGGTGTCAGGCACCGGTCCAAATGGCACCACAGCGACTGTTAACTCCCGCACACTCGCGCACACACACACACACACACACACACACACACACACACGCACACTCGCACAGCCTGTTTGAGTCAAGAGCCTGAGCCAAGAGTCCCAGCTGAACCCTGCCGTTAGGCCCTATGTGTTGCCATGAGCTCAGGAGGAGATCTTTGTAGAGAGCTGTCAGAGTTTTAATGACTAATATGTTGCCTGGTCGCTCTCTGAAGCCGTTGTCTGCGATGCCATTCCAACAAAAGCGGAAAAAAACACCTGCTTTTTTGCCAAATCCCGCACAGAATATTCCAGTTGGAAAAACTAGAAAGACAGTGGTTTCTCATTTTAATATTTTGGGTCAGGGATACCTTTCATCCTTCTTTTTCCAGCCTCCTTCAATCACCACCTGCAGCTGACCATTCAGAAACCAACACATAAAGCCTTTTAGAGGCTTTTTGGTCCACAGCCAACTCGCACAAAATGCTTTCAACTCGGTGAATTCAGTGTAGCACTCAGCCTGGCAGATACCAAGCCAGGGTTCATGAATTCGTACTGTTCAGTGTGTTGTTTTATTATTCTTTTATCTGGAGGGTTATAAAGTGGGTGTTTTATCCTTTCTGATCTTTAGTCTCGCTTTTAAAGTGTAATTCAAACAGCTGTATCTGGCAACATAATTTCCTTTGTTTTATCAGGGTTTAGGAGGTGATAGTGTTACACTCTCTCATTTTGTTGTCAGTCTTCCAGTATGGCAACATGGCCCCCATAACCATTTGTACTCCCCCCGTGTTATATAACTCGCATCACAAAATGTGGCCTTTTTTCTTTCTTTCTTCTTTTCTTTAGCTTGCAGCTGATGACAATTAGCATGTTACTGGCGGCGACAGATCTTGGGAGTTTGTCTGTCATCATGGCAAAATGTTGCACTAGAGATTTACTGTAGTTACTACTACAAAGGCACAAAACTTTACAGATGTGTATTTGACATTAAAATGAAGAATGGGTCTGTAATCCCACTGGTGGCATGAATGGTGTGACACAGTTACAGTCTATTTATCACTTTATTTAACACAGCTAAAATACATGACAACATTCTACTTGTCAAATTTTAAAATTAATAACAATTTTTGAGACCTACAGAGTAAAATTATATCTTTGTACATCAGACTAAACTTAGGTAGTTACTTAAAAGGAAGCTTGTGACTTATGACCTGTGTTCTTTCTAATATGGGTTTTTTTTCCCAGCAGGTGACGCCCATGGTGTTTTTCTAACGAGTTTATGGTTCTATAACCAATATTCTCAAGTTTTATTTGATGCATTATGATTGTGATTTTGCAAACTTTGGTCCCTTTTAGAGTGAAAGAGATGAAAAACCAGAGCCTGTTTTAGGGGATGTCCAGCCAAGCTGGGCATGTTCTAAAGGTCTATGGTTTTGTGACAACTGACAAAGTCACAAACTAGATGTCCATGCAGTTTTTTGTCACAGGTGCATTCTTTGATCATCATGACCACCTTGAGGCTGGAAAACAGCAGTCCGCAGAATACACATTTAGTTCACGGTCATTTTCAGTCAAGTCAGCATCTCTTGCACAAACTAACAGTGACCGCAGCAGTTTTTTCAAAGTAAAAGTTGTGCATTCAAAAGATTTCAAAAGGTACAACTTTTACTTTGAAAGGAAACTGTTACGTTTTCCTAGTTGCAACATGCTCGGGGAACAGTTGCTGAGTGTTTGCAGAAATGTACACTATGGGGAGCTGTGGCAATCTGCACTTACTTGTCAACCAGTTAGTGAATAATTATATTTCTCTAATGGCCTGTGGTTGCCAGCGGGGCGCTGACTGGTCTCTAAATAAATATGATAGGGACCTTTGCTGCAATGACTCACATTCATCCATGTTTGATCACCTAAATATGTTTGCCAGTGAATTTTAATCAAATTTTCAAACTGTCTTCATCTAGACTGTAAGGTGAGATGATTAGAATAACACTCTCTTTACAAGCTTGTTGAAAAAATAAACCTTGCTGCCACTTTCTGTAATTAATCCATAGCCAGTCCAAAAGGTTTGAGAACACTGTTTTAGAAAGGCTTTTTAGGAAAAAGTAAGATATCAGCTGCTTAAACAAAGAGAAACATTGGTAAGTCAATAACTACACATAACTCCTCCTCTGAGGGGAATGGCAGAAAATGATGGCTGTGCCTGGCTCCAAGAAAGCATGAGTTCACTGGGAAGGTCCCTGCAGGAAAAGGGTTTAGCTGAGTGTGAAGTAGAGCATTTCTGAAAATCAAGCACACATTACTCAGCAAATCTTTCCCAGGGAAGCGAGTAGACAAAGAATTTTCACAATGAGATGTTCCTTCCTGACTCCTCCACGTTGGCTCCACAGCGCCTGTATCAGAAGAGCCCTGCTCCCCGACTGCAAGATGATTGGCTTCCACAGAACTTATTAAACATAATTGCAAACTAATTAGTACAGCGATGGCTTGGCACCTCCGTCTAGTGCCAGACACTCAATGTGGGTTTACAACATGCATTTAAATTTTACACTAATTACCAATCCCTGATTAATTCATGACTGGGGTGTGCTTTATAATAGTTATTAATAGGCCTGTATAGATTAGATTAGGAATTAATTTCAAAATAAAAACCTGGCATTACATGCATGGAGAACACCATGTGTTGCAGAGCGACCTGTGCACGCTGATGTATGTGTCATGTCACAATGCATTGGCAAAGCACTTTGATTTAACAATCAGGTTTGCTTTTGTGGAACGGCAACTTCAGCCTGTGCCCCTAATGAGCGTTTCTGTGGGATCTGCTGTTGAAACGACTGACTGCACCCACGTAACGTTGCTGATAATGCAGTGAGAGGTTTGAATCCCAGTCTGCGCAGACCGACCTGCAGCAGACCTTGTAATTGTAATGAGGGCTACTTCAAACACAGATTTTACACAACGTATCGGCCTGTCATCAGCATGCTCCTCCCAAGCTGGAGGGTCATTAGTTTGAAACCCAAAAGGCCCTGTTGGAAGGTGACCTGCGAGGTTCTCCATCTTTCTCATCAGGGATTAATCCTGGCCCACACTCCTTGTCCTTCTTTCCAACAACTAATGGTCGCAGCATGGACCTCACAATGCTTCCCTAATTTCTGCTAATTGAACGGTCGTTAGCAGCCATGGGGCTTGGCACTGAAGCACGCGTGGGTGTGTGCATGCGAGTATACGGATATGCATGTATGCATCTAACTACACGTTGGCTTCCACATGCACATTTATTTGTTCTGCATCAAATGGCCTGGCACCATTCGGGTTTGTAAGGGGTGGGGGGGTGAAGGGCACCGGTGGCACAGGGAGATCATTAATTCGCCCTGCCTCTCTGCACGGCTTATTTTGATGTTTTTGTAATGAGCGCCTGCTAGGGAGGGTAAACAGCGAGACTCGTCGCAGCCCCTTTGATGTCAAATGATGTGAGAGGCGATGAGGGTGGAAAAGACGTGGAGGAGCGAGTCTGAGGAAGGAGTGGATGCTGAGAGGCCCGCAAGGAGCGGCGAAGATGAGGAGAAATCGCTCCTGGGTCGAGTGGCTGCTGGTGATATCCTGTCACACGCGCACAGGAAGGTGTGAAGAAACGGAGTTGGGTGTATGTGCCTGATGTGGCTTTGGAGTAAGTGTATCTGTGTTAGCTCTGGCTTCAGACCAAAAGATGCCTGAAATCTTATGGATACAAAATAAATAGAGATTAAGTTCTGTGATATTTGGTCATGATACTGCTGAGTGGAGCTATGAATAAGAGATATACTAGTGTCATGTAGCAGATTAGAGAACCAGTTAATTACTAGGGTTTGTATGGAAAGGATGCGATCTGTTAAAGTATAAGTAAAACTGGATATTCATGCATATTAGTAAAGTTCTCTTGATTAGCCACTGATGCCTTATTCTACATATTACAATATAATGTTGGGCCATTTTTGGTCCAATAACCAACAAAATGAGACATATTCAATAAGAGTTTCCCTTAAAGAACCTTTTAATTAATGTTTACTGACACTGAACAAGAACTCGTTGAACATAAATCGAGATTCTTTGCTCATAAGATGATACTACCACAAGAATAGTTCCTTTACAGCTACAATGTTGTGCAAAAGTATTGAGCCACCCTGCATTAAAAATATATATATATATATTTCCTTTGGTGGAGCCAGGTGTTTTTGTGATTTTTTAAAGTGAGCTTAAACAATAGATTTCAAAATTTTTAAAATTATTCTTCGGACATTAGCTGTTTTTAGCAAAGGACCAATTTTAGACTGTATATTTCAGGCACTTTGTTAATAGCAGCCTGTCAGAAAAACGTAACTTGTTCTCATTTCTTTAGTTGAATCTATGAAAAATGTAAAAGATGATACAGCTTGCATCAACAAGATGATCCCCAAAGAGCTATTAGCTGAAAACTTGGCATTTCTCAGCTTGGTGTGCAACTGTGAGGAAACTGGACAAGTAGAGGACTTGCAGAGGAACAGTATCTGAAAGCCATGTCTTTAAGAAACAGGAAAAAATCCAGTAAAGACTAGACACAGGACCTGAGAGATGAATATGGACCTTCAGCTGACCCATCTACTGTTCACTGAAGCCACATCAGAAATGGTCTCAGTGGAAGGATGGCTGTCAAGAAGCCATTGTCAATGGCAACAGGTCTGATGGAGCGATGAGTCCATATTTGGCAGAGGAGAGGAGAGGTGCAACAGTGAGTGCCTACAGCCATCTGTAAAACAGAGTGGAGGCTCTGTCATGGTTTGAACTGCATTTCAGTCAGTAGTGTTGGAGATCTTCTCAAAACTGATGAATTATGAACACAGAAAAGTACCATCAGATAAACCATCTGGAAAGAATTTGATTAATAACAGCTTCATTTTTCCAATGACAATCCCAAACACACTGCCAATGCAGTGCCAATACCTGAATAGAAAAACACACAGTGGAACACTATCAGTCATGGATTGGCCTCCCCAGAGCCCGGACCTCAACATTATTGAAGCAGTGTGGGATCATGTTGACAGAGAACAGAACAAAAGGCAGAAACATCCAAAGAAGAGCTTTGAATGTCCTTCAAGAAGCCTGGAGAACTATTCCTGAAGACTACTTAAAGAAATGACAAGAGAGCTGCCTAAGAGAGTTCAGACTGTGCTGAAGAATAAAGGTGGTCAGTGTACAAACTTTTTTTTTCTGCCATATATACGTCTGTTTGTACATGTTTCGATGAATCTCTGCAGCCATTTCCCAGTTTCCAAGCAAAGTGAGAAATGACAAGAAACTCAAAACTTTTGCATAGTAATATTAAACTTGGCCAATTTTTAAGTCTAAAAGTGCCTTGTGTGGATCATGGATGTTATTTTGACCCGTAGCATTTTGCCATTGTTTGATTTTTTTTTAATACTGATTTATCCAAAAGTAAGCCATCTGTCATACATAGAGTATATCTGCGGATGCATTGATGCGTCTGTGGGTAAGAAACGATAACTTTTTCTGCCACATCTAACAAATTTGTTAGTAATTCCACACACATGCCTGCACAATAAATTCAAAGTTCCAAGGTAAAATTGCAACATTCACTTCCAAACTCTTCAAGTAAACAGCTCCAAGGTAAGCAATAATGATTATTTAGAGCGGGAGATTGACAATTTTCTGATGCTAAATTTGTTTCACCACTTTCTGCCCCAAACTTGCGTCTCAGCCGAGCTTAATTTGGGGTTGGAATACATCAGTGGGTAAATTGGGCTCTGGATGCTGGGGTGACTCTCAGAGAAGGATCTTCTTTTAATCACTTGTCTACTGCCAAACAACACTTTGCTCCTTTTCTCATTCATTTTGCTTTTGATTTCTCACTCTGTCAATTTCAAAGCATTTGTATCTTTTCTTTAGCATCTCACTCTCTTCCTTCTCTTCATCCTCACTGAGATACCATACACCACTTCTCCTGTTTACCAGTGTGGTGCTGAGGACCCAGCCGAGGATGACATTTTGACAGTTTCCTGTTCTACCACAAACAAAAGGACCTTTTTGAATGATGAGCTGTTATTATGTAAATGGCTTCTGACTGATACTGTCTCAGCACGGCAGAGTCCTGCGGTCCGGTCAACGGTTGCGGAGGCTGCTGCCGTGATAGTGATCATTTTCATGATTGCGGGGAGCTCACAGAGGGGCGAAGAGGGGAGAGGTGGCCGGTGTTACGTTGGATGAGTAGGTCTGTTTACTGCGTGGTAAATGACCTCCATATGGAAAACATAGCTTATGTCTTTTCTCTCGCTGTAGTGGAGAGACTTTGGCGAGTATATCTGAGACATGCTGGCGCTCAAGGTTAAGAAGTTGTTGCTTATTTGTTTCATGGGAATCACATGCGAACATAGGCTTTATAGACCCTTTTACTGGTGTATTCGTCTCAACGCTTCGAGGCTTTATTAAGCCCCTGTGCATTAGAAAGATTACATTTAACGATGCAGTGTACTTTTTCACCAACATTTCAGCTTTTTGAAAAATTGCATATAGCGTCTTCTGTGGCGCTGGAGGAAATAACTCTGATGATGTCATAATGATCTCATCACACTTCATATGGGCTACGCTTGGAGGCTACATGTTTACAAGAGACAGGATGCATTACAGAGTCTGACATTTACTAGACAGAGTGGATGAATTTAAAAGGGCTGAATTGCATTAAAGGGTCTCAGCACTTGTATGGCTTAACTCCAGAATATCATCACCTTTAAATTTAGTCCATGATTTCTTGCAAATTAGTCTGTTATAATCTCCCTTTTTTGAAGTTCTATGTGGCTGAAGAAAACGCAGAACCAGCAATAAAGAGAGGCTGCTAAGAGTTGCTAACGTCTTACTCATGTAGTGTTGCACCTGTGACACATGAAGCTGTGCACTGTTTAAATTCATGCATTAGCTTTCAGCTAATACGTTTTCTTTAAGCTTAAACACCAAACTATGCCAGAACAAAGACGCTCACGGGAGATTTTATTGCTAGACCTTTCAGAACTACTTTAATTCTTTATGGCATAGATTCAAGAAGCTGCTGGAAACATATTGACACAATAGCATCACACAGTTGCTCCAGATTTGTCAGGCCCACCACATCCCAAAAGTGCACAATTAAACTGGTGACTGTGACCATTTGTGTACAGTGAACTTACTGAACTGAAAAAAACAGTTTGAGCGTGATGCTCTATTACTGCTAAGGGATCAAAATTGTGCCAGAAAATATTCTCCAAGATAGAGAAATGTTGCTCACTGGATATTTTCTCAGTTTCAAATTCATCTCTAGAAACCCTAGATATGGTTGTGTGGGAAAATCCTACCAGAACAGTTTCTGAAATAGCAACAGCTATGCTACACAGTCACACAAAGGCGCTCAAATCATCTTTTTTCTTCTTTTTGATGCTCAGTTTGAATTTCAACAGGTCATCTTGACCTCATCTACATGGTAGCAGCTATGTGACTGAATGATTAGATATTAGCATTAATGTGCAGCTGAACATATGTACCTAATGATGATGATAATGATGTCATTTCCCCAACAAAAAAACATTTACTGTTAGCCTTGTTAGCCTTACTAGCCTTGACTACGTTTGTCATGCTAGCTGTCATATTTTCACTGTGAACTTGTCAAGCTTAGGAACACAAATAGTCCTAAACTTTTCCAAAGTAAAGAGAATAATTTAATATGTATAAAAACAACAAGCTATGCCACATCACATGTAACTTCAGAGCCAATTTCCATAAACACCACACTGTGCTAAACACATTTACGCCGAGTCAGGGGAGGGGGGCAGTTTTAGCAAGCTAGCTAACTAGCATGTCATGTCATCATCAGCTCCTTCTGCTTAACCAAAATGGCCAACAGTGAGGGTGAGAAGCGTGTCTGCTCCATGTTCAGCATTTTGACCTTTAAGAATGCACCATGATATACTCATGTAGTTAAACTTGACAGTGTGAATTCTCTTATACACTCAAAAAGAGCAAGAGCAACTGTAGAAGGATCTATATCACCCAGATTCATGTCAGAAAGCAGTCATTTACCAAAATTTAAGAGGAAAAACATTCTTTTCCCTTTCTTAATCATGTCACTGCCTCTCAAATTGAACTTAAACTCTGGAGGTGTCATGATCCTCAGGCTGGCAACCACGGCTTTAACTTTAGTTTTTAGACTGGAGCAAAACTTCCAGCTCATGCAAAAGTGCAACTTCTCTAAGAAGCACAATGCCAGTATTTTTAGACGAGTCTGGAATGAGACACATCAGGATGACACAATAGTATCATTGCTTCATCCCGTCGGCTAAGAGCTGTTTTTAATTGATTTTCCGTAAATAAAACCTATGACACGTGTGCACGCATCTAATGCGTCTTTATCAGCATTTGTTTGCTTGGGTGAGCTTATTTCGAGGTGTATATGCGCGTGTAGGCCTGTGTGGTTGCAGTGACTCACTCTCCCTACCATTCTGACCTCCACGCTGCCCACACACGCACAAACAGAGAGCGAAGTCCGGCGCTAGCTTTGTGCTTTCTCATCAGCCGACCTCTGACCCCTGCCAGCAGCCTCTCTGACGTGAGCTGAGCCGTATTAACCCGGGCCTCCTCTGTTTCCAAGCACAATCAGCAACCGTGCCCGCCGAATCCGTCGCACCGCCGCTCCCCTCCGTCGCACGGGGTAGATGTGTAATAATACATGCGTGCTCACACCACAAATAGGCGCCTCGCCGCTGTGCTGCACACCTTCGCAGAGAGATCAGAGAAGAAGAGAGGGGGCGGGTGATGGATATGAAGGGGAGAGGGGGGTGGGTAGTGAATAGAAAAACCATGAGGGAGCGAGCGTGAGAAAGAGGTGTTGTTGCAGACGAGGTGTGTTCATATTCTTCACTTCATTGGGTCTCATTATTCCCCAGCATGGATGTTTTGAGCATGTCCATGTATGATTCATCCAGGAGCAAACCTCACCCCCCCCCCAGGCCCCAGCATGGCTCACGGAAATTACCCTGAGTGCTACACACATACACAGTGTGCAAAATGTTAATAATATTTACTCTTTCAAAGAAACAGACTGACCAGGTGAGTCCAGGTGACGGTTTCATATTGAATTTGTCTGTTAAATTCACTTCTCTGTATGCAGCTGAGACTAAAACTCTACACTATATTTCTTGTTAACTAGATACTTTCATGCTATAATGGCACATTTTTCTCATTATTATTACGAAATCCCAGCTTATCTACTCCCAACAAAAGACTTTTATTCTTATAATACCAACTTATCGCGTTTTTAATGGAGACGAGAAGGTTTGTTTACACTATTTTTAGAAAGTAGCGACAAAGATTGACTGCGAGCAATGCAGGACTGGGAGACGGACTTTAACACACTAAACCGAACAGTTTGGTCTCTTGTTTCTGCATGTTTCACTCTGTTTGTGACATTTGAATAAAATGATGTGCTAAAAATCGGCTTTTAGATCACAAAAAAAATGCATGAAATCACGTATTCGGGATGGGTAATACCATTTTTCAGTAAGAATTCCATACAATACTGATTATTTATACCATTTGTGAAAAATGATGGTAATTTCTTTACGATGAAATATAAACAACAGCAATAATATGTGCTATATTATCATAACATACAGAAAGATTACTAAGATTGTTTAAAGGTAATTTGAAGAGCCATATTTTGTACTTATATCATTTTATTGTCTATATTTGATTACTGTTGAAGTATTGATTCTGCTGCATTGATCCTCCCATCCCCATCATGTACCATATAATGATGTATGCACCATGGAAAGCTGTCAGGGTCATGTTTATGTGTAGAAGAGCACGGGCAGTGCCTACTATGATGCATGTGATTGGCATTTCTATCAAAGTAACTGGGGGTTATGGCAGCGGATACCATGATCAATGTAAAAGCTGCAGTTCATACCAGAGTGGTTTCACACACAGGGGCAGACTAACCACACATGCGAGGCTATTTGGAGAATTGTGCTAACACGCAGTTTTGTCCCTGTTTAGTAAATGTAGTTCTTAAGGATTCATTTATAGCTGTACACTGTAAACTTGTAGATGTAGTTGCCTATGAGGAATGGTAAACATGCTCCTTTTCAAGCCTCCAAAGTCCCACCAACATGATGCTTGACGTAGATGACGCTGTACGTTGGTTAAATGCTGATTGGTTGATGAGGAGGCTGGAACAAGGGAAGGGGATGACAGCAGGGATTGCCGGGAATAGGAAAAACACAAAAACCCCTTTAAAGTTGACTTGACATGACTTGACAGAAGTCATACAGGCACACATTGTCTATGAGGTGAGCTGTTGCTAGATAAATAGCCATACTGGTCACTAGATTATAAGAAAAAAACTGTTTTCTGTTCTCTAAATGCAGTGTACTACTCTGCCACTGAGTCCAGCTTAACCATCCACAGGGCTGGGTACTGGGTGAAGCACCTCTGTCCAGTGTTGTGCATGACCTCTTTTGCATGTGTTGATTTTTGTAACCTGGCGTGTCGTAGCAGCTGGGTTCGAGTGTATGATTGTGTTGTTTTTTGGGGGGTTTTTTTACCAACATTTGATATGTCAGTGCAGAAGCTCAGAGATGAACATGTGTACATCTTCATGTACATGTCCATGTTTCAACAGTTTGAAAACATTAGACTGGGGAGAAAATCTTAAAAAAAAAAAAAAAACGCTCTGCAATATCTTTGTGTCCGGTTTTGATTTCTTCCCCTCCCATATCAGCGCTAATGTGGTGGTACTATCTGTGTAGCGACACCTATTTTTCAGGAGAATCCTGCAGCAGCTTAAACAGAAGTTACTGTATGATGATCTTGCAATGGCACAATGGCAAAGCGATCAATGCACAGGGTATACTGGAGCCTGATTTGCACATGTGCAGTTGAAGGATATATGATGGATATGCTGGACAAAGGATGCTGAAGGTGGAGCAAAAAATAGAGGAAGACCACAGAGAAGATTCATGGCTGTATTTAAGGAGGACATCCAGAGGAGGATGTTAGGGATAGAGTGAGGTGGAGGAATAAAGAAGTCTCCCTGCACAGCTGTCCTCAGTGGGAGAGCTGGACATAAAGACCCAAACCATTTACTGTACCAGACTACAGACATGTCTGTATCTATTTCTGTGTATGGGGCAAACTCGCTTTTAATGACAGCCTCAAGTGGCCATTTGGGGAACTGCACTTATTTCCCTGCAGCGTGTTCTTGGCACACAATACAAACAACAACCAATCAAAAAAAAAGAAGAATTCATCAAAACAAACAGTTCCCACACATCCACGGCACGCTCGCCCGCTCGTCCTCCTCCACTCGGCAACTACTGTTACACACCTATCATCTTAAATACTGAAAACACATGGACCTGGACGCCTACAGTAACAACACACACACACACACACATACTCTCACTCTCCAAGCCAGACCAGTATTTATGAAGCTGCCCGCCTGCCTATCTCTTCCCCAGCCTGGGCGAATGATTTTCTTTGAGTGCTGTAACTATCATGTCACACCATGTTGTCATTATAGTGATTGCCGACGGCCCTGATAACCTCCCCGCGGTGATTTGTACCATTGAGGAGTAGTTTCATTTTTCTCTCTTTCTCTCTGTACTCTCGTTCGCTCCTCTCATCTTGATTGCGGCAGCTCCCATCAGCACCCTCGCCTTGTTTGTAGTTGCCGGTGAAAGAGATCTCTCCTCCGCGTACAACATTTCATCTGCCAGCTGAGGGGAGACGCGCCTCCATCATCCTCCCGTGCTCCTTCCACCACCACCACCCCCACCTCCTCTCCTCTCACGTCACTCTTTTTTCCTAGTTTTTTTCCTCTTTTTTTTCTTCCTCACACACTCCAGCTAAGTCATCGCTCCCTCCTCCCAAACCTAAACTCTTTACCCCATACCTCAAATTCCCTCTGTCTGCCTCTGTATCCCCTTTTCATTTCAGAGAAAGCATCAGCCATCTCCTGGCATGATACGGTTTGCCATCAGCACTGTTTACCGTCCGCCTTTGATAGAGGAATAAGCACTCCCCTCCTTTGCTCTCCCTCTTTTTCTTTGTTTTCGCCCTCCTTTATTTCTGCCCCCCACCCCCCATCCTCACGTAAGTTGTCATTTGTTGCCCATTGTCTCGTTGGTATTTAGTGGCGGGGAGATTAGGCAGCTGTGAATGGACTGCAGCTGTCTGTGCTGGATTAGGGGAGTTTAATCAAAGTATTTTCTAATGCGCCTCGTAATGATGATCCATAGGGACGGAGGCTCTTTAACAGATAATGATAGCTAGGCTGGCTGCTGGAGATGACTCGCTTGGAAGCACCACTGTCACCGTCTTATTGTTGCTTTATATAGGCCCGGATCTGCTATAAGAACGGTCGGTTAGCCAAAATAGTTTGCTTTCAGCAAAGAACGTGAGAAAGTTTGGACTCGGCGAGCTCCAAATGCTTTGTTTTCAGAATAATTGGTATTTTATGGTTAAATGTCACATTTGATGCTCTGACACGGTTTTCTTTTTTTCAATGCGTAAGCGCGATAACACTGAAAACAGGTGTTGATTGGCCCCTTCCAGTTACAACTCTGGTGTTAATGATATGCCTCCTTCACTTGACACAACCACACTATTGTTTGTTCACTTGGCTTTCTTCTGGACTTGGCATTTCCCCCCGTGTGGGTGTGCATGAGGCGTTCAAGTCAGCAGAAGATGTCACAAGTTTTGAATCCTTCTGCGGCCATGTTCAGGTTTGGACCCCTTGACTCAACAGATTAAACCCAACTGTGTTTAAAGTAGCTAAAAGCAGCTCTACCCCAGTCAACAGTATTTCTGTAATTCTCCTCACATGTGGATGACAGTTTGATAATGTCATCATAGATTAGTCACAATTTACTGGAGAGCCAGTGAGAATAATGTTTTCTCATAATGTTTTTCTACTTCACTGACCAGTTTTCTGAGTTATGGAACATTTTTTCCAGTGTTGCCATGTTTTTCACAGCCATTGGCTCCTTAGAGATACACAGTAAGTGTGCTTTGGTGTCATTGCTGTGATGGACTTTGTTAACTCTATAGTAAAAATGGTCTCACTCCTAATTTATCACATATGAACACTTTTTAACCACCCTCTTAGGTCACTTTCAGGTCATGCTTGATTTAGACTTCTCTAAGTGATAACCAGAAACTCCTTTTATCCCTGCGCCACAACCTTCCACACCATTCAATAGATTGTAGTATGCGTCAGCTCGACATGCAGTTGCATTTGTTGGGAGGTGTATGTCAGGTTACGGCGTAGGGTTAAAATGAGTTTCCAGTTACGCTATATTTGAACTCAAACCATGATCTTTTTCTACAACTAACCAAATATTTGTGGTACCTGAACCAGCCAACTAATTTTGGTCTTTGGTGGCTAAGGCTACGTCCACACTAGCCCGGATAGATTTGAAAACGGCGTTTTCATCTGAAAACACTCCGCGTCCACACTAGCGTTTTCAGTCGTTTTCACAGAGTTGTGCGTCCACATTGAAACGGATGAAAACGCTTACGTTCCAGTACTGCGCATGCGCAAAAGCGAGTGAGAATTAAAGAATTTGAAGAAAAGCTATCTGGAGCATGTACAAACTGATATTCATCTTTTTTAGGGCTGTCAAAACTGAGAGCAATCAAAACAACTGCTGTTAATGCACTCCGCTATCTTTGTTTATTTGGTCACATGACTGCATCACATGACTAAAATACGTCATCATTTTAGAAAGTCTGCGTTTCCGTGTGTCCACACTGCGACGGGACAGCTGCGTTTTGAAATATATGTGTTTTCAAGAGCGTTTTCAAAACGCTGCGTTTTTCCCTGAGGAAAGCGCCGTCTCAGTGTGGATGGGAGGCCAAAATGGAGAGAAAACGATACGTTTTCAAACAAAAACGCATTAGTGTGGACAGCCTAAATGTAATGAAGATTTGATCCCTGATCCAATGAAGTGTTAGTTGGTTCAGACATCAAAAATAACCCAACCAAATTATTTTGATTCCTAAATCCAACAAAAGTAGTTTTGGCACTTAAACAATAGTCAGAGTTTTGGTTTGGTAAACACCAAAACCAACCCAATCAAGTTTTTTTTCCAACCAAATAGTTTTGCTGCCTGATCCTAACCAGGATTTTGATGATAAACACTATCCATGTTGCTGTGGCGTCTAAAACAACTAAGTTCTGGTTGTTTCTTTTTTCTAAAGTAAGCAAAGTAAGTTTGGTACCTACACCAACCAAGCATTTTTTTTGTTTTGTTTTTTGCCTAAACCTTATTGTGGTGATTAACCCTATTCATGTGGTTTTGGACCAAAACCTACCCAACCAAGGTTTTTATATTTCTAAATCTATCCAAGCTGTATTGGTGCCAAAATCTGACCAAGAGGTTTTGGTGCTTAACATAACCAAGCAGATTAGTTATGTTCCCTAAACTTACCCAGGCTACACTGGTGCCTATTAAAAGTAGTTTGTAGTGTCTAAGTCTAACCATGACATTTCGGTGCTTAAACCTTTTAAATTAGTTTTGGTGTCTAAACCAATTAAACATTCAAACAAGAGATTTGAAAAAGAAGTGGGTGAGTTATGTGAGGTTCATATTGTGGACTTTGCTGCCATTTAAACTGACAGCTATTCATTGAAGCAGCAGGGCCTGTGGTATTTGACAGAAAGGTGTTATTTGAAACCTTGTGATGAGAACAGATCTAAGTTCCTCCTCCACCACTGACATTTCCACTGTTGCAGAGAGCAGTGTGGTACTTTGTATTACTGTTGCAAAAGACCAAATCAAGAAGTCATTTAAAAGCAATAAATTTGCATTCATGTAATCAAATCTCCATTTCAACTTAACCTCAGAGGGTGTAAGTGCAGAGGGCAGAGAGAGCAGAATCATTTAAAAAACAAAACTACATATTTGAATACAGTTGTCAGGCTTTTGACACTGAAAAGACTCATTTGGCTCAGATATTCAAAATATGGGAAAGGTGTCAGAGCACCTCTTGAACTAAAGTCTGGCCCAGTTAAACGATTTTAGTGCTGGGGGTGAAAGAAGGAATTATTTTTGCTTTCTTTCTTAAGCTACTCACATGTGATGGGCGGTTTTCATCCTTGTGTTGTCTTACTTCATGTTTCAGACAATTTTAGTTTAGATTTTTTCGCCTTCTGAGAATTTTTGCTCAAGAGCAGTTTGACAACCTAACTTAATCTACAGCTGGAAAGAGCTGTAGATTAACATATAAATTGCTAGAAACTGTGTGCTGGAGAGATTCTGTGGAATTCCCAACAGGAGCGATATTCAACAAGAACGCAGAATTCTTGGATATTTAATGTCAGCAAGTCAACTGAATTTGTAATAATGATGAATTTGTCTACAGGAAAAAAAAAAAAGCTGAAGGATTGTGAACAATGTTTCTTGAATAATTAATGAATATTTATGCGGGTTTGAAAGTGTTCTATCCACCAAAACGTTGCGTGGTAATCAACATTTACCTGTCACTGGAAAACAAATAATAATAATTTCTACCAAGTTACATTTAAAAAAAAAAAATACACCTAACAGTTATGAACATGCAAGACTGAAATAGGTTTATTCGAAGCTTCATCCAACACTTACAACTTAGAATTTGGTTGATTTCATTATTTTTCCTTACAACCTGTCCAGAGTTCTCTGCCTCTCGCCCCATGGCAGCTGGGATAGGCTCCAGCCTTGGGTAAGCGGAAGAGAATGAATGGATGGATGCCTTAAGTTGAAAGAAGCCATAAAAAGAAACAGAAAAAGTAGATGACATAGAGTAAAGGTCTATTGAGGATCAGAGGTGATGGTATGAGCCATAAATATCTAGCTATACAAGCACTTCATGTTCTAATAAAACTAGTTTCAATTTCAATTTTATTTGTCATATGAAATTTAGCACAGGCTCAACATGACGAGATTAAAAAAAACACGACACTCAACATCTGAAAATTTCACAAGATAAAAAACTAAAGATAGAAATAACATAAATAAGATTTTAAAATAAAAATTCTTGAATTTACACATGTACGTGGGGTGGGTGGGGATTTGTTGTATGCAGCATTATTACATGTTCGATAGCTGTAAGCAGCACTGGGTGGCTGTGATTCTTGAAAATACTGTGGGCCTTACACGGGTACCACTGGAGGCAGATCTCCTGTCATGCAGTCCATCAGCACACTGTCGACTTTTGTAGAAGGTTGAGAAGATGTTGGCGCTCTACTTCTTTTTATTATCATCTCTGGTGTTTTAAGAGAGAGGTTTTTGTCCTGGCACCAGTTGTTTAGTGCCTAAACTTAACCCAACTAACCCCATGTTTTCTTGAAGATCGTACCTCTTTCCTTAGATGAAATTTTGCTCGTCGTACTCCAGTCTCTCCCACAGTTAGTTAACAAATTTTACTAGACACATCTACCTCTTCAAGGACACAGAGTTGTTCTGGCTAGCAAACACTCAGGATGCTTTTGAGAGTCAGAGAGCCTTTTTTGAATGTGTCCATACGAAGGTGTGGTTTTAAGGACAGAATATTAGCATAGCACACTGAAGCAATGTGGCGGGTATCACAGACAAAAGTTTATTTTTTTATTTTCTCCCCCACTCAAAACTTGGATATGACGACTCCACAGGGGTTTTTTGGTCATCAAATTAGAACAACAGCTTAAAAGCATGAATTTTAATATATTTATTCAGAACAGTTTTGTTAGAAAATAATTGCAGCCCGCGAGGGAGAGAACTTTAAAGGTGCTCCAAAGAAAAGCTCTCTGGATATAATAGTCCTTTTTCATTGCAGACAGTTTGACACGTCTTGGCAGCAAAAAGCACAGGTGTGGTATTATAACATGAATAACTGGCTTACTGCGACACAAGTGGATTGAGCCATCATCGCTGTTAGTGGCTACACCTGTGCTTTGATTAGACAGAAGTTCGATATGTACTTCCACACTTTTTTTCAATAAAGAATTGTGCACGATATGCTCTGTCTGTCAGCATTTGGTTGCTTTGATTGTTTACACCTGACTGGACTATAATGGCCACTTACAAGCTGCAATAGACTTTATTCACAGCAGATATTTTGACTTTTCAGAGCAGGGAAAGCCACCGTGTCTCACAGACGTTACGTCCTTAGTTTCCCAAATTGCATGAACGAGCGGCACAATCACTGCGTGGCTTTGCAGAGGAGGTGAAAATTCTGGCTGTACTCTGGATGGTTTCTCTTTTCTGTGATCATACAGCAATCAAGCATCTGACTGTGCACTTTAGGTTTGAGTGAGTTTTGACTTTGCTAGTTAAAGAAGCAGCTCACGCTGAAATCAAATATACATGCCTATAAATTGATTTTGTGTGACTCATCCAGTTTTGGAGAAAGATATGTCTTAGTACTCAGCCCTTTCTCATTCCCAGAGTGTCTAACACTGTCATAATGTTGCACACATACACTGAAGCTGTCCTTTGGTGGTTTTCAACCTAGCCAAGGGACAGCCACAAGCCAGTTTACTTCTGGTGCCAGTCCCAAGCCTGGATGAACAGGGAGGGTTGCATCAGGAAGAGCATCCAGCATAAAATCAGCAAATCAGCTGCAGCTATTTGATTCAAATTCACTTTTATAAGAGACAGAATAAAGATCGAAGAGCAAGACAAACTAAAAATGTAGCTACTGGTACTTAATTCCAGGTATCTGTTGTTCTTTTAAAATAAGTAGTTCTCCCATTGGACATTAGGGATGGATATTTGTGAATTACAGTCTCCTAATAAGGATTTTGTAGCTCCTTAAGAGGACCATTATCTCTCAGCATTCAATAATGCCACAGCTGGTGCCAACACCCAAAGTCACTTTATGCATATCTCTGCAAGATCGGGGTAACTGGCAGCGCTGCGGTATCAAAGAACCTGGCATAGGAAGGTGCTTGGCTGACACGGTATTCTGCACAGTCAGGTGTAGTTCAGTAGAAAGTGTATGGCTTTATTAAAGGTACGGCGTGCTTATTTCTCCACACTAGCTGTCAGCAGCCGGTTCAGTTTTCTTACCCCTTGCATTTCAACTGCATACTGCCAGCTATGATGGCCGCTGTGGGGAAAATAACTCTGACCAGCATCCATCTGTATTAAGCATAGGCTGTCAGTCCACTGTTTACCTCAACTGTTTTTTTACAGCTGTTAACTGCTGTTAGCCTCTGCTAGCTGCTGTTAGTGGAACTTTCTTTGAAGTGGATCTAACACTGTTGGACTCTGATACTTCGCCATTAAACACTCCTAAGATGTTCATTAGAGGGAAAGTGTGATTTTTTTAAGGGCGTGATGTCAGCTTGTTGTTGTTTAAATAGATCGTTGTCAGCTGTCCAGAGACGGGAGGATCACATGTTTGATCTGCTAAAAATAATATTCACATAATATTGGGACTAAATAATCATGTTTACGCACATTTTCTTGTGTTAGAGTCCTGACTTCGGTTTAGGAGATGAGGCTTGAGGTGGATGAGCTCGAAATGAAGGAGGTGAGAGAGCAGTGGTCGAAAGAGATGATGAAAATATGCACGTGCAAATGTTAAATGGTCTTACATGGTCCACATGTACATACACAAAGCACAATCTTGTCCATCTTTGCCACTGTATTCAAGATGGGTGGGCAACATGGCGGCTTCCACAAACCGGCATCTGCTCCTGTATGGTTAATGGATGAATTCTGCGTTAATGAGAACGCATCAATTTGTTAAAAGCTGCAATTACACACTAATCAATGTATATTTATTACAGTACAACATTCTTTTTTCTATTAAATGACCTAAAAGAAACTACTGATTGTACCTTTAAGTAGCCGGGTTGTGCTTTTTCTTTATAAAAAGACATTTCTGAGGTTTTCACATGTATTTATTTGGCACATTGAGCACCATGAGGTGAGTGCCATTTAGTTCAATTATAGTCAAGAGAAGGCAGACACATCTACATCTCAAATCTCCGAAACACCAGAACAATCTAGTTGGATTTAACTAGCACTGCAGGCAGGCCAGAGGAAAAATATGTGTATTTGATTTTGTTGTGAGCAGCCTGTTTAAAATGTAGAGTCAACGCTCTGCTTTTCTGCATCCTCTAGTTCCTTGGACTGGGTTAACTGGATGAAATAGCACCCCAACAGAGCTAGCATATGGAGCTAATCATCTCACAGCCAGCTGACTTCATATTTCTAATCATTACAGCTAAAGATGGAGATGATATGCATCTCTCATCGTGTCTATTAACCCCGCAAAGGTGTTTGTTTTCCAAATTTTCTCCCCACAAACACACATGCGCGACTTAAGCATTATTTGACAGGGTTTTTTTTCCCTTTTCTTCCATACTCGAGGTATATTTTCCAGTACTGCCGTGTGTTTCCACTCCCTTTCAAATGAAAACAGAAGAGGTAAGTGGTAGTGAGATTTTCCTAACATTCAGGACAGCTCCTTCGTTTGCCTTATCCGGCGCCGCTATTTTGACAGTGCGGCGCAGTGTGCCTCAAAGAAATTGTGTCTGTGCAGAGGAAGTGGCGGGGAGCTGGCGTGTCTGGTGCTAAACTCACAGCAGAGCACGTCGTGTTGTGATATGACCCGGCGCTGACTCGCAGATGATGGAAGACAAAAAAAACTCACACTGAGACGGGTGACGGAGAAGGTGGGGAGAGAGAGAGAGAGAGAAAGGGTCTTTTTCAGCTCCAGCGTTGCCTCCCAAATAATGAGAAAAGAGAAAGAGAGAGAGGAAGCAGAGATGAAGGGAAGCCGGCTCTCCGTCGCTTCCTCCTGCCTCGCTGCCTCTCCCTCCCTTACGCACGGAGGCCCCATGCTGCTCAAGACAGATGCTGGGGGAAACAGTGAGGCATGTTGCTACTGTGGCTTGTTTCTCAATCAGAGGCTTAACTCAGCACCCAACACACACACACACACACTTGGCACAAAGATGAAATTTGTGTGCAGATACACACTCACACACCCTGATAATATCCGTTGAGATGTGAGATTACAAACACTATAGCTCCACCTGTTCTTTGCCATAACAGGTGCCTGTGATAATTATTTCACCTCTCTCTGATGAGCCTGTCTCACACTAAACAGCATGCAACTGTAGCAACCAGAAATTTCATTAAACTATCGCTTTGTAATTACTGTATTTGATTTCTATTTGATCCTTTTATCTGTGCAGCATAGCTCGGTTTTTTTTTTGGCTTTTTTTTGTGGTTTAAATGAACATTGCAACAGTTAATATATATATTTCTCCCCAGGAGACGACAGATGGTCAAGTGTCAGAGGTCACTGTTTGGCTCTGAGGCAGCAGCCGTCTTTAGGAGGGTCAATCTGTGTGTTCAATAAGCCAGAAACCTGGCAAGTGCGCAAAATTGATTCAGTCCTCATCGGCACGCTGCTGGGATCTGCACTCCCACGGCTCCCCGCTCGTCTCGGTTATCTGTAACCGTTATCGGCGCTAATCGGATGTCGGTCCCGGGCTGTCTCGGACAACAGGCGATCAAATTCAGCATGCAGAATGGGACATGACAAAAAGGTCATGGGGGTGGTCACATGAGAACAAAAGTATTTATGTTGTAGGAGGGCTGGTGTCTAAGTCTTTAGGGCTGCCCTTGGCTTGAATGGCAAAGTTACAAATACATCGCAGGGTTGCCCTGATGGACCCACACAACACAACCACAGCAGCGGTGGTTAGGGATCCTTGTTTCATGTTATAGTCCAGCCCGATCCCAAAGTCACTTTGGACACAGACGTTACTGTCAAATTAATGTATTTCTTGTGTTTTCTAGCTGCTCTGATTGTATTTTCAAATGTCGGTCGCAATATAGAAAATTTTGCATCAACATAAACGTTGTAGTTTAACCCAAACTGAGAAAACTCACCCCTCAGATCTTTCTTTTTCTGCGTTTGTGATTTGTTTCCATGTTTTAGGAGGTTTACACTGCAGTATCACCCATTGTACTTCTAATTTGTCATATGCTGTATGTCCATGTATGCTTTGTACATGCTTTAATAAATCGCAGCACCTATTTCCTATTTTCTGAGCAGAATATAAAGAAATAATAGGTGGCTCTTGACTTTTCCACAGTACTGTAGCTGTGTAGTTTTTGGTCACGATGAAAGTAGTAGTGACTTGTTGTCTTAAATCCAGTCTTCCTTCATTTCTGTCCTACTTATGTTTCACTGCACTTGCCTTTCATCAGAGTTTGTGTTGCTTCCTTAAAGCCATTTTTAACTCTAGTCTGTGAAAAGCACTATAAATACTGTAAGTATTGCTTACTTGCTTCCTTATACCACCACTTCCTGTGTACTTTGGTGCTCTGTCAAACTGGAAGTACTGCAGTTTGGTATTTCATGACCTGCCCTCAGATTCTTTGGCAGCCATTTTCATGTACAAAGATACACTGAATATTTGTGTCCATGAGCAGGAATAATAGACTGAATCTCATATTTCACAAGCTGGCTTGAGACTCTGTTGCGTACCAACCTTTTTTTCTTCCTGCATTTCCTCTCCATCTCTGGTACAGCTGTCAAATAAAGGCGAATGGTGCCAAAAAATAAATGCAACACAGAAAAGAAAACAACATATGATCGGTATTTTTCCCAGTTGATCTTTTCTGGAACAGAAAGTCCTCTACCTGCCAGATTTTTTCCAGGAAACTCTCCAAGATCTGACACTCCTAACCTATCGTGATATAAGATCCTTTATTTAAGGTGCTGTCAGTTGTCTTTGGTTTTTTGTCACACCTCACCTGATATTTGACCTGCTTTTCTAACTGGCTTTCTATCTTTCCTCCTTTTTTTAGCAATAGATTTCTGCGTTACCAAACCATGCACTGGCAACTGCGAGGTTGTTTTAATCCAACCTTTTTTTGGAGTCACCCACCGGTAATCATACACTTTACTCAAGCAGCCCAGAAAATATCAAGTTCCAGTTCAGTCAGGATGATTTGAGTTGACAAAGATAGTTTCAATTTACAGAAAATAGTATTTGGTGATGTATTTCACAGCAAGCAATATATGTGATGTTTCATCAATAAAAGTCTTTGTGTCCTGGAACTGCTTCGGCATGTTTGACATTTAAACTGAAATCAAGTACGTATAAATTCGCTGGACACTTCATTAGGTACACCCATTCAACAGCTTGTTAACATGAATATCTAACCAGTTAATCACTCAGCAGTAACTCAGTGCGTTTAGGCACGTAGACATGGTCAAGGTGACCTGCTGAAGTTCCGACTGACCACCAGAATGAGGAAAAAAGAGATTTAATTGCTAATGTTGCCAAACAGGGTCGTCTGAGTAGTTCATAAACTGCTCATTTATTGTAATTTTCCCACACAACCATCTATGTCCTGTCAACCGCGATTTTGCTTGTGAGAGTGTCTCATGACAAGGACGTAAGCGCATGCGACTTTCGTGGTAACAGACGTGTGCAGATCAACAATGGATAGTTTGGAGTGTGGGAGAGAGTACAACTGTGCAGCGTTTAAAGCTTGGAAGTACTGACCTTACTTTGAATTTGATTCTGTAAAAACTGACAAAAACATTAGCGTCTGCTGTACTCTGCGCGGGAAGAAAACATTCTACAACTTCAAATCTGAGCAAGCACCTAGCCCACTGCCACAGGAACATGAAATTCAGAGAGAAATCCCCAGATTCCCTCGTTGAAATGACCGCTCCAGCACCGGGCAAACCTCCACCCGTCCCACTCCTGCTAAACAGGTGAAAATAGATTTAAGAGCGACAAGACTTAGTGCCGCTGAATCTTTGATTTTATTTATTTTTTCTGCATCTATTTGAAAGAGTGAGTGTAAACACAAAAAATAATTTTATTTTATACGCTGGAATATGCAGAAAATAGGTTTAAATGTTAGGTTAGGTTTAAACTTCTTCCAGTCAAAGGCTGTTGCATATAATTTAATTTTTGCTTGATGCATAAAGTTAAAAGATTAAAACTAAAAAACCAAGTTTATAAAATTAACTTTTTTATTTGATTGCATTTTATATGATGGATTATGCAGAAAAAATAGAATTGGGATGATAGGTCTATTGCTTTATAATGTATTCAGGTTGTGTATCATGTTTTTAAAAATCACTTTTCAAAATATGTAATCAGTAAAGTAACAGGATTACTTTCTTGGAGAAGTAATCAGTAATTAGTAACTAATTACTATTTTCAAGTAACTTGACCAACACCGGTTACAACTAAGGTATGCAGAAGAGCACCTCTGAATGCACAGCATGCTGAACCTTGAAGCAGATGGGCTACGGCAGCAGAAGACCATACAAGGTGTCACTCCTAAACGCAGGAATTCATGGGCTCATTAAATTTAGACAATAGAAGGAAAAACGATTAGAATTTGTTATGACAACAATCTGAAAGCATGGATCCATCCTGCCTTGTATCAACAGTTCTGTCTGGTGGTGGTGTGAAGGAAAAAGAGGGTCCAACCTGGTACTAGCAATATGTAGCAACGTAGTAAAGTGACAAGTGAGTGAATATGAAACTCCCTGTGATAATGTGTCAGGTTTTTAATTTTTGATTATGTTGACTGACTTCTCGCCCCTTCAGTCTCCTTTCCTCGTATTCAAGTCTCCTTTCCACCATCTAACAATTAACTGTCAGCACACACTGAAGACGATGAGGGCGTTGTGTCACCACAAACCATAAAATATGTGTCAAACGAAGAACTTTGCTTTGCTGCTTTTTAACCCTTAATTTGCTCCACTTTCACTTTTCCTTAAATGCAAGCTGAAAGGAGCTTATATGGAGGACTTTTGCCAGCTGGGTTTATTTTGATGGGCTTCTCGTCTAAAAGCCTCATTACTTCACTCTTCTTCATACGCGACACTGTGACTTTTTTCCTGCCATAAAGGAGCATATTTTTTCCTGGCGTCTCCTAAATGAAACGCCTGTTGTTTCCTGTAGGATGAACAGAAATAACAAGGCCACGGCTGTCTTCACTCTCACTGACCCGCCGTCCTGTGTGCGATTCTCCAAATAGAATGAGATAAAGAAAGCCCTATTTTTGTGCCGGTGGAAAGTTTCAAAAATAATCTCTCGCAGGGTTCCTGTATCAAAAATCATGGCCCGATTTTCTCCGTGGGCTGGAGTCTGCACTTACTTCTGACTTTTGGCTTTTGTCTGCGTTGATAGATGATATCAGCACTGGTGGTGGGAAGTGCACTCACAGAGGGGAATAGCGTTTTTTTATGTATTTTTTTTTCCCACAAGCTGTAGCGTTGATGATATACATTATAGGACTAAGTGTGTGTGGAGTATGATCCCGGCGCTGCCTCATTACTGCAGGATTACATGTGCATCCATCGGCGAGGGGGGCTTCAATCACTCTGCGCACACCTCTAATTCACAGAATGATGTAATTATCCCCTTTTTCTCTCTCCGTGACACCTCGCACGCATTCTCTCGAAGCACAAAAACATTCACAGGTATTTTCTCCAGCTCTCGGCCCCTCTCTGACACACACGCACGCTTGCAAAGGGAGACCGAAGGCCACTCCGTGACAAAAGAGGAGCATTTTGTGCCTTTGACATGATCTCCCCTCCCCACAGTGGACGAGGGCCCACAAAGCCCAGGCAGTGAATAGGGGGTCAGCTGCAGCCTGGCCCCTGGGAGCCTCCCGTCGAGCCTTTTAATGAATGTCATTTTCTTGCATTAACCACCCCGATTGTTGGATAATGGCCTCCCAACAATAACATTTAACCAATTCCCCTGTCTTTTGGGCTGGCTCATTTGGGCCACAGCAGGGGGTGGTAATTGATTGTGTAATTCCAATCAGAGCTGTAAACAGATTGGAGGTTCCTTCAGTCCTTGAGCACCCCCTCCCCAGTGTAAAACCTCACATACAGTATGTCCACACCCCCCCAGCTCCCTCACAGCAGATGACATCAAAGATTCTTGCAAAATTACCTTTTTTTCCCCACCAAAAGGAAACTTTATTCTTTATCTTTACCAAAATAATAACATGGGGCTCCTGAGTGACCCTGGCTCTGTTGTGTGCTAACACCCCCCTGCTACCCCATCCCTTTCCTTTTCTTTTTTTCTCCCACTCTTCTTTTTTCTCACATTGATTGTAATTCTCTCTCATGGTCTGCTGCAGAGATCCTGAGTCTTAGAAGCTAGCTGAGGAGGAGGAGGAGGAGAAGGAGGAGGTGAGGGGGTTAACTGCACTCGCCAATTTAGATTTACTGTGAGACAAACACTGGTTGGGTAAGAGGGGTGGGGTTGAGAAGGTGGGGGGGATTGGTGGCAATAGGACATGTTGTCTCCATGGAGATGAGGGGTAACGGCGCACTGTGCGTGTTGCGAGTGTGTGCGCACATGCTCAGCCGCTCATTTCGAGACAAGCTCAGCTAATTGTCACCAGAAAGCTATTTATTTACTAACTGGCGTTCACAGAGGATGCACATTCCCCCCCGCGCACGTCATTCTATTCATTTACCTTAACCAAGGCCTGCAAGTGCAGCTTTTGTCACCTCTTGAGGTCTTTCTTTACTGATATGTGCAAAGCAAGCTTTACATCCCTTTTGCGATTAAAAGTTTAACACGTTTTTTTCTTTTTCTAGTAACTTTCTCTCAACCTGCCTCTTCAGCTACAGTGAGTAAATCGCTGCATTTTTCCAGGGGTGACATCTGGCAGAGCAGAGAATGAGTGTGAATTTGTTGCTTTCAGCTGTGACTCATATCAGCCTGTTGAAGCTGCGTGTTACCTCTACCACAACAGATTTCTACTCCTGAGTAATTGTTGGTCATTGCTCCCAAAAGGGAAAATATGCCTGGTTTCAGATTCAAGCTCTTTTTTGCTTTTATTCTGACTTTAACCATAAATCTGACCTCTTTTAATGAAGCTTGAAGAGTGCATGGAAGTAAAACTAACTTAAATGTCACTGTTTTTGCCTGGACTTTAATTATTCTTTTATACTGTCTTCCTCCAAACACCCCTAACCTGCCCCCCCGAGCTTTGTTCTGCCAGAGGTTTGTTCCTGTTGAAAGGGAGTTTTTTCTTCCCACTGTCGCCAAGTGTTTGCTAAAAGGCGGTCAGCGGATTGTTTGGGATATGGATAAAACTGAATTGAATAATTTTTCCAAAATTGAACTAAAATGCACAAAGATTCAAGTATTTTTAGTTTTTGTGCACTGAGGCTGTTCTGGGTCCAATTTTAATCTATTTAGATCTATTTAGAAGCATGTTTCCTCCGGCTTCCTCCCTCAGTTCAAAGTCTGCGTGTTAGCTTAATTTTTTTTTTCTAAATTTAAAATAGATCTGAGGTAGATAAAGTGCTTGTAGTGTTTGGCATAAAGAGCTGTATGAATGTATAGTTAAGGTGAGGTGATGTTGGTGATTTCCTCTGATTCGCCTGATAAGACACTTTTAGTTGTGACTTGTTGCCACTTAAAGCTTTAAAACAGTCCACAAATGATGATGTTCAAGTTTCTCCATCCATATCACAAATGATCTCTATGGCATAGACATCACACTGAAAATGTGTCAGAAGTAGTGAGCTATCCCAAGATAGCGCATTGATTTAGCTCTCTTGTACATCTGTCTTTCTCTTTCTTACCAACGAATAATTTAAACAGAGTGGATCAGTCCATATTCTCGCTGACTTATTTCAAAAAGCACTCATGGGACAAAGCATGGGAGCAAATTTCTGTGACTGCCAGCAAGTCATGCTGCACATAACTGTTCAAAATGTGCTAATTTATCTTCTCGTTTCTTTTCCAGGGCTCATATAAGATCACCTTCTTGGCAATTATGATCAGACTTATTCCATTATGTTCAGAATGATTCATGCACATCCTTGTTCTTAACTCGGGTTTTCCTTGAAGACCAATGCTATAATAATGTTATATTTGACCCCTTGTAATAAGCCATTTAATAAGTAATAGGGCTGTAATACAGACATTTTAAGGCACTTAAAATTATGTTAAAATGAGTATGTGTTAATGTTAGAATTATTAAATGTTTACTGTTACTGGTTCCTATGAAAAACTAAGTTCACATTTTCTGCTTCCACTGAAATTAAGAGGGTAAGTAGCAGCCAGCTGTTGCGAGAAGCTGGTCAGGGACTTCATCTGCTCTGCACTACCCGACTCACTGGACCCTCTACAGTTCGCATACCGCCACAACAGGTCCACTGATGATGCCATAGCCCTGACACTCCATGCTGCCCTGTCACACCTGGAGAAGAGAGACACGTATGTGAGAATGCTGTTTGTAGATTACAGCTCAGCATTCAACACCATCATTCCCTCGAAGCTGGACAGGAAATTGCAGGATCTAGGACTGAGCAGCTCCCTCTGCAGCTGGATCCTTAACTTCCTGTCTGACAGACGCCAAGTGGTCAGACTGGGCAGCACCACCTCATCCCCCATCACACTGAACACTGGTGCTCCACAGGGGTGTGTACTGAGCCCTCTCCTGTACTCACTCTACACCTACGACTGCACGGCCACTAACAACTCCAACATCATTGTGAAGTTTGCAGACGACACTACAGTGGTGGGTCTTATCACCAACGGTGATGAGACGGCCTACAGGGAGGAGGTCAGCGCCCTCAAGACAACCATCTCACCCTCAACGTCGCAAAGACAAAGGAGTTGATAGTGGACTTCCGGAGGTGCAGAGGAGTACACACCCCCATCACCATCAACGGCGCCGCTGTGGAGAGAGTGAGCAGCTTCCGCTTCCTTGGTGTACATCTGGCTGAGGATCTTACGTGGTCAGTACACATAGACAAAACAGTGAAGAAGGCGCAGCAGCGCCTCTTCTTTCTCAGGAGACTGAAAAGATTCGGCATGAGCCCCCGCATCCTCAGGACCTTCTTTCGCTATGCCATTGAGAGCATCCTCACTGGATGCATCACCACCTGGTATGGCAACAGCACCGCCTACAACCGCAAAGCTCTCCAGAGGGTAGTGCGGTGTGCTGAACGGATAATTGGAGGTGAGCTTCCCTCCCTCCAAGACATCTACAGGAAGCGGTGCCTGAGGAAAGCGGGGAGGATCATCAAGGACTCCAGTCACCCCAGCCATAAACTCTTCAGACTACTTCCATCAGGAAGGAGGTTCTGCAGCATCCGGTCCCGTACCAGCAGACTGAGAGACAGCTTTTTCCACCAGGCCATCAGACTGCTGAACACGTCATAGACACCTCACCCTCACTACTGGAACTTCAACATTATGCACTCCATACTGTACATTAATGCCACTGTTTTGCACATACCAACCTCTGTATATTTTATATATCTTATTTTATTGTTTACTTTATTTCATTTGTAAAACATGTATATACACACTATATACACACACACACACTGTCACGGCGGCGGACGGACTCAAGCGCAGACGAGGCAGCTAAAATACAGTTCCTTTTATTGATACACGACACCAGGTGCGACTATATACAGGTGAGAGGGCAAGGGGGATCCAGGGCACAGGGGAATCCGGAAAAGGGGCTCTTCACACACGAGGGAGTCCAGAAACACCGCACACCAGCAACTAAGCACACCCAGGGCACCAAGGGAAAGGGATTCCTGTCCACAGGAAACAAGCGATTAATCACACGAAGCAACAACGCCAAAAGGCAACAAGAAACCAACACTCTGGAGCTTACTACCGAGGTTACTCAATATTCCAGCGACGAATAGCTCAGAGCCCCAGCCTTAAGAAGAGCCAGAGACCCACTGCAAATCACTCGAGATCAGCTGCAGGTGCGTGGGCCAAGGGCGGGAGCCCAGTCAGAGCTCCGCCCAGGCAGACAGGTAGGGGAGAGAGAGAGAGAGAGAGAGAGAGAGAGAGAGAGAGAGACAACAAACACTTGTGGCCACACTGGGCTGGCCGGGGAGGCACAGGGACCATGACACACACGTAGAAAAACATATTTAGTACACACGTTCAGTAATGTATATACCTTTATATATTGTACACATATTTATTACTTTTTAGATTAGCCATTTTTATATTTTGCTTGTTTTACGTTATTGTATTTTTGCACAACTCTGTTGCTTGAGAAGCTCGCACACAAGAATTTCACTCACATGTACTGTACCAGTGTACCTGCACATGTGACGTGACAATAAAAGTGATTTGATTTGATTTGATTAGTCAGATCTACTTGATTAACTGATCATCAGTACGTGTGAGCGCTTCTATAACAGCAGAAATATTGGCAGTTTGCTGATCTGCAGTATTCAGGCGTGTGTTTGCACAATGCCACAATCGGCCCACCAAATTCAGACCATGCAATTCTCATAGAAACTGCAAAAAACCCAAGAGCTTCATTTGAGACTCTACAGGCCTCAGGTAGCTTGGTAAACGTTAAAGTTCATGACAGCTCAATTAGAAAAAGACTGAACATGTGTGGCTTGTTTGGAAGGGTTGCCAGGAGAAAGCCTCTTCTCTCTAAACCGAACACGGCAGAGGAGCTTAAGTTTGCAAAGCTACATCTGAACAAAGATCAAGACTTCAGTAACAATGTGCTTTAGACAAATGAGACCAAAGTGGACATGTCTGGTCACGATACACAAAACCAAACGCAGCATATCAGCATAAACACCTCATATTAGCTGACAGCACGGTGGTGGAGGGGTCATGATTTGGGTTTGTTTTGCAGCCACAGGACCTGGACACCTTACAGTCAGTGAGTCAACTATGAAGTATACCAAAGTATCTACAGTCAAAGGTGAGAACATCTGTCTGACACTTAAAGCTCAATTCAAACTGGGTCATGCAACAGGACAATCATTCCAAAAATCTACAACAGAATGACTGAAGAAGAAAAGTATCAAAGTATTGCAGTGGCTCAGTCAAAGTCCTCAACCTGATTGAAATGCTATTTATTGAGCATGCAAACCTCAATAAACTGAAGCAGTGAATGCAGTCCTACAGAAATTTTCTTTTTCATTTTACTATAATTATAATGCATTTAATAAGAGTTCGCTCTCCCCTTTTATAGCCACCGGATCTAGGACAGATGCCTCATGATATAATAACAAGCATCTATACATCCTTGTACAAGTTATATTGACTATTAGAAAGTTCTTAATATAAAATTACCCAAGTGCCTTTTGTGTTGGGGTTTGTTTCCTAAAATCTAAATTTATGTTACCAGATTAAAAACGTACCTTGTTAAAATCACTGGTTTGTTGTTTGTAATTATTTCCTCATAGTAATGAACCACATCTTCATTCTCCCGCTGAATGTGTTTAAAGAGCCCGTGGTCTCTCTCCATCTCCGGCAGAATGTAGTGATTTTCTCTGTCACTGTCATGATTCAAAGCTCAAACAGCCTTCACAGATTTGTACTGTATGGGTACGTCCCACCAAAGTTAACCATGAAGATTTCTCAGAGATGGTTTCTGGGTAATTGTTTCCATGCTGTTTCATCATCAAAATACTGGAGTTATGAGATCAGCAGAAAGAAAAGACAGGCCTCAACTTATCCTCGCCCTCCATTCAAAGATGATTATATTATTTTATCACGCTTCAAAGACTTGATGCGAGCCTAAAGATTTATACTGGCGCCCAATCTGCCGGCGCTTAGTTGGATCTTGGTTCATTTCAGCCTCAGCCTCCCTCCATCTTTCTGCTGACTCTGTGCGATCCAAGGAGGGTGAGTAAATCTAATATAAAGGCGTTATTGATTTGCAGGTCCTTAATCACTTTGATTTGGCCCAGTTTTCACTGACCCCCACTGCAGCTATGAGTTCCCCAGGGGTGGGTCTTCGGTATGGCGGCAGATACTCGGAGGCAAATGCAATTTTTCTCAGATGCCAAAGAGATTTAGAAATCCTATCATCAATCATCTCATCACTAATATTTATACATGTGATGTGGCGATCGATAGTCCTTTATTCAGCTCATCGGTGTGCTGGAGGAACTTTATGCATAAGCCTGGTGTGCATATGTGTCTATACAGCATATGTGCTTTGTCTCAAACCGTGTAGTTTCTAAACCAAAGTGTCGTCTGGTTTTCTTATGACTTTTGAAGCTCACGTGGCCTTTGTTTTGGGTGAAATCCTGATGATGCTTTTTGGTCATGCTGGGAAGAAGCCAATTCACTAATGTGGACAGCAAAATATTTCCCCCGTATGTGTGACGAAAAGTCCTGCAATGAAACAAACCCGTCACTGCTTGTTTCTACCATCTGATCTGACCCAAGCTCTCCAAGAAACAAAATGTTAGGTTATATGTATGTAAAATGTATGTAATTTATGTAATTTAGTGAGTAAAACTGTGTTTCCATAGCACTTTTCAATATATATATATATGATAATGAGCTTCACAATAAAAAATATAGATCATAGAAACAAAAAAAAAAATCCCCAAAACAAGATCTCAGCCTTTCAACAAGTAATAAATGAGTTATAATAATTCAGATATGATGAAATAAAAGCAGGAATTGTAAACACGAGTGAACTGGTTGAACTGGTAGTCATACATGCCCATGCCATAACATGACCTGCACCGTGTTTGACAGATGATGTGTTATTTTTCAGATCTCAAGCTTTTTCTCCATTTCTCCACACTTTTTTCTTCCCGTCATTTTGGTTCATGTTCAGTTTGGTTTCATCTGTCTAAAGAATTTTCCAGGTCTGTGCTGGCTCTTCTAGATGGCTTTTGGTTTAATCTGGCCTTCCTGCTCTTGAGTGTAACCAGTGGTTTGCACAGTGGTATAAACCCTGTGCTTCAACCAGTGAAGGTTAATTGTAGATCTGACAGTGATAGCTCTACCTCCTGGAGGCTGTTCTTAACTTGGTTAGATGTTGTGAAGTAGTTTTTCTTAAGAATGGAAATAATTCTGTCATCATCCACTTTAGTTGTCTTGCATGATCTTTCAAACTTTTGCTTTCACTTGCTGTTTACCCTTTCTTTTAAACAGTCTGCATACTTTCAGGTAACAAATTTAATATACATAGCAATAAAAGAAAATTGTGTTTTTATTGCAGAGCTGATTAATAATGTTAAACAAATCAGAAAACACTTATTCACACAGTCATTACAGGTCTCTTAACTTTAAAATGTAACAGTAACTTGTAATAACAGCTTGTGTTGACTTGCATTGTCATATTCTTGGAGAGGACAGTCTCTTCACAAGGTTTAACTTGCCTTCTACCTTGAATTAAGGCTTCCTGACAAATTTTGGATGTCTCCAGTGATTTCCTCCCCATTCAGCTGCCACTGTCTGTGAGGTCCAGCACTAACTGGATTAAGCTCTGGCCTCTATGGACGTTCCATACCCACTTTCTGCCGCGGTCATTGCATCCTCATACCATAGCATCAAAATCACCTACACTTGTACAGTGTTGCACCTGTCTCTGCAATGTTGGATGCAGAGATGCAAGACTCCTGTTCAATAGAGCGAGGTAAGAGGTGAAGGGTGCAGCAGGGTCACAAATCAGGGTTCATGTTGCACGTGTCTTTTCAGTCACTGTTTGATTGATTTGGACCAACACTTGTCGTTTCCTAACTTGGGCATCATAGTGCAGAGAGACGGCCGTGTGATCAAAGTAAACTTCAAGTCTATAATTAATACCAATAACTTTGACGGGAAACAAACTCCATATATATTTTATTCGTGTCTCTCAGCAGCATTTACGTGTGATCCTGTGTGAAGGATGAATCCATTAGCTGTGCAGCTGATATCATGAACCAATTGTGTCACTTGGTAAACAATGCTAATTAAGAGAGACAGTGGGATTGCCTCCGTGACCCCTTCTCCCCCAATCCATGTTTGTTTGTTTTTATTGTTCATGCTAATTAGACTTAATCCCCTGTTCTCTCACTGTGGACTCTGACCGGGTGTGCATGCTGCAGCCAATCAGGTGCGTTGATACTGTAATGTTGAGATGTAGAGGAGAGAGAGGGGGAAACTGCTCCGAGGGCACATAAAGACGGGAGAGGAGAGGGAGTTTGAGCTTATAGCTGGACTT
The DNA here is from genome assembly GCF_013358895.1 of Oreochromis aureus. Lineage (NCBI taxonomy): Eukaryota > Metazoa > Chordata > Actinopteri > Cichliformes > Cichlidae > Oreochromis > Oreochromis aureus. The sequence goes on along the minus strand of NC_052963.1, from coordinate 21,758,957 downwards.
GTGTGTGAGGGAGTGTGTGTGTGTGTGTGTGTGTGTGTGTGTGTGTGTGTGTGTGTGTGTGTGTGTGTGTGTGTGTGTGTGTGTGTGTGTGTGAGTAGGGGGTATCATGTCGGGTGGAGCCCCTGGCAGCCATTGTCTTGCAGTACAATGATACGGCTCACAAGTGAGCAGTGGGCCAATAATGAGGAGGAGGCCCCACTGAACAGCATGTCCCTGCCAATTGTTCTGCCGCCACAGTGGGAAAATGGAGCTGTCGACACACACACACACACACACACACACACACACACACACACACACACACACACACACACACACACACGTCTACACGTACTCCTAACACCTTCTTTTGCTTTATGCCTACTCCCACTCTCCTCTTTCCACGCAACACACACATGCACTCCTCCCCCCCATCTCATATCTCTGACATGGGGAGTGTGTTCGCTAATGGCTAATTAAAACAGGACTACTATTAATGAATGGCCAAGCAGCAGACATGATAAGGAAACTTAGAGGGATGAATTAACACATCCTTAACATGTCATCCCAGTCAGCTGCAGCCCACTGTGTGTGTGTGTGTATGTGTGTGTGTGTGCATAGCAGTTATTCCCCTTGCACTTATTATATATACTGTAGTCATTAGCACACATGAAAACATGTGTATATACTTGTATATATGCACTATATATAACTTGTGATCCGCTTCTTTAAACTCTTTAAGCGTGAGAAGACATAATATGTGAGAGACTTGGTGTAAGTTTTCGGATAAGTGATGGATGCCATTACTTGTTGCTTCTTGGACTCGTTTTATTTGATTCATTTAGTACACAGAAGGCAAAAGTGGGTTTTATGACAGATTTTCTCCATGTAATGTGTGAAACTGAAAAGCTCAAAAAGCATCGTGTGTCTTAAACCGTGTTCACACAGCCCTAAAGATTGGTCAACAACTGCCTGACAACCCAAAATCTGACCTCCAGCAGCTCCTAAACAACTGGAATTAAAATTTATATTTGCGAGGCAGTTGGTAGAGAGGAATACATGCAACTAGGCTCTAGGCCTGTTTGACTGAGGCTTTAGCTAGATGGCAGAGAGAAGAGCCTTCATGTTGTCTTAGTGTTTGGATTTTTTTTTTTCAATTTGTAATTTATGATGAAAAAAATGGCATCATGGCTTCCGGTCTCCATTAGCTGCGTAGAGCTGTTTGAAAGAACACCTGCTAGCTAAGCATGGATCACTTTTAGGTTTGCTAAAGCTGTCACTTCAATAAAAACCAAGAAATATGGTACACTCCTTTTGATTAGTCAGTAAATGCAGTCAGATACACCTATAGCCAACAGGACAAGCTAACTGCAAAGAGGATGGTCATATTTGGAAATGCAAAAGTACTTTAATGAGTTGCTTTACTCATCAGGTAACGTTGTAAGGAGTACTCCATACCTTATTTAGGCTTTTTTCAGACATGAACTGGACAATATGTGGAAAATCTAAACTTCCTGTCTAATGTAGCATGCAGCTGGAGACGGTGCTCTTCAAACATGCAGCAGTAGTGGGAAGCCTCTGGTTTAGGAGAAAATGCTGCACAGGCAAATTGTCCTGGAGACAGGATGGCTTCAAAGGACAGTTTCGTGTGCTGTTCTTACATGGACACCAACAGATATGAGACTGACTCTGTACTCAAGAGAGGCGGTGCAAAGACCATTTCATGTCTCATCTGCCTGAATAGGACATTTGCATTCACACATGGAGCTTTATGGCCCGTTTATGCTTGTCTCCTTGGTCAACTGGCAACAGTCACCACTCAGAGAAAACTTTCACATCAGCACTGGTATGCGAGAAGAACAAGTTTAAACTGGAAGCAAAATAAATAAAACCTTTTTTTCCCTCATTTTAAAGACCTTGCTGAACAAACATCTGAAATATCTGAGCCAGTGTCATCACAAAGCTTTTGTAGTTTGTTGAGTTTGAGGAACTTCTTGGTAACAGTTTTAAAGAGGGTAAAAGGTGCCAGTAATGTATTACTGTTTGTTTTAGAAAGATCTCTGCAACCGTTAGCTCACACAGCTTTGGGGATCAGAGTGCTGGGAGCACCAGGGTGAGCTTCATGGGGCATGATGGGTCGCTGCATGCAGCCGAGAGGTCACCAGAAGCCATTACTGGGGGCAGGAAGTGGAATTATGCACAGCTACCTGTGGGTTTGTCCCTGTGGCTGTGCAGCGAGGGTCACTTATGGCTCAGTTGCTGCCCAGTGAGCCCTGTCTGCTGGTCATGGCGCTGGCGATGAAGCAGGATTGTAAAAGAAGATAAGAAGGTGTTGTGTTTTTTTTTAAACTGGACGTCAGAGTTTATTGTGAGGAAGTGAACATTAACGAGTGAGTCGCCTCCGGGATCTGTGTCCGAACGGAGCGTTACGGCTCACCGAGTTGCACATTTTTACTGCTAATGATTGACACTTTGCTGTACGACTCCTCCTCGCTGCCACCGTGTGAGATTCTGACACAGCAAAGAGGGAAAGCAGAGATGCTTTTTTTGAGAGCTCAGCAGATTTAAAGGGCGTGCAAGGTAGTTCTCAGAGCACACAACGACATACACACGCCCCTCTTTTTTCTCTTACAGTAATTTTGTCTCCTAAACACACACACACACACAAAAACTGTCATTTTCACACAAAAAAAGCATCCACACGGCGAGGCGAGAGACCGGGGTCAGAGATGGGAGAGATGAGGAGGATCCGGGGTGGATGGAGTGAGAAAAGAGGAGTAAAAAGTGCTGAACACATGAGATGAAGATGTGTAATGATTAGCTACCGAATCGGCTGGTATCAGGAGGCCGTTTGGGGCTTTGTGGTTGCCTTCATGCTCTGTCAGCTTAGCCACTCTGAACGGCAGGAAAAACCCATTTCCTAGCCCGTGGCAGTGTGACCGGTGTAGGACACACTCTGAGATTAATATGTCACTGCCGTATTACCTGCGATAGCTTAAAAGGGTTTCTTTAAGCAGCTGAGCTATGCTACCATCCTGCTCTGTGGTGTTAAATACTAAAACAGTGACATTGGTGAAAAGAAAATATCTGAACAGAACAAAAGTAAGACTCCTTGTGGTGAAAAAAGCACAAGTTATTATTTTTGTGCTCTTTTCTACTTTCAGTCGAAGCAGCCCACCCTTAAAGGAACAGTGCGTGAAATCTCACCACTAGATGTCAGTAAACTGCAGATTGCGGTCAAAGTTCACCTCAGCTGTCAACATGAGGGGTGTACACGTCCATTGAATCTGGAAGAGACTGGAAAACTTTGAGAAAGAGACCGGTACAAGTCGATGTCCCTGAAACTGAACTGAGCTTTCCAAAAAATGTTTGATCACAATTAATTTGTTATTTAACAACTGGTCCCAACCTAGCACCAGGTGGGTTGGTGAGGCCTTGCCCACAGTTACCAGTAGAGCTGGCTAACCTTAGTTGATCTGCTCTCTTGTGGGTTCAAAGAACAATGCAATAGAGGCTGAATACTTTAGTCCACAAACCAAGTGGTAGCATGATAGTGGCTGCATCCATCTTTTAGATACAGTCTATGGTTTCTCCTCTAAACCCAGCATGAACGCACACACCGACACTGCACATCATGCAGGTGATGGTGTTTGCAGCACCTACACTCAAATCTTACAATTCTTGAGCCTCTGGGAAGCACCTTAAACACGTATGCATTCACATGCACCTCTGCCTGTCGCACACATAAGCCTATGATTCACACAAACACACAAGCTTGTGCACAGTTTGTCACACACTCAATGCTGACACCCTTCTATCCCCCAAAGAATACACACTCCCACAAAGACTAACAGATTGGCCAAAGAGTGACGTGTGTTTCTTCTTGATCAGTAAAGCTGATGGATTTAGGCAGGTCTCTCCCCCGTGGCTGTTTTTTGCGAGCTACGGCTCAGCAGTATTAGCTGACTGGCTGCTACTCAGAGGTCAGAGGTCACCCTGTCTGTCTGTGCTCCCTTCAGTAATCTCCCTTTCCCTCGCCGTGCGTCCCTTTCCTCATATTAAATCACACTTGACACACCTGGAGCGCAGAAGCAGCCTCATCCATATTTTACCCCGGCGCCGTTTTTATAATACCGCAGCACTTTTTTTCCTTTTTTTTTTGTAGGGTGGTAAACTGATATATTTATTAACTGACCTGCACCAGAGCTGTGTGCGGGTGTGGGTGGGGTCGAGGGGGAGAGAAATAATCGGGTTTGTTCAGGAAATAAAATGAAAAGGAGCTGTGACAAGTTTATGAAGTAAGCAGAACGGCCGTTCATTACTCTCCCGAAAACCCCTTCGGCGGTTTCCCTGTGCCGGGCTGCGCGGCTCTGCGAGTTTTGGCGCGGCGGCAGAGTGAGCAAATTGTCAGGGAGAGTCTTCCCTGGTGTTATAACTTAGCCCTTAAAGGCCTATTATTTCTGAAGAGACCCTCCGCCCAAACCAGCTTACTGTCATAACTCAGGGGAAGGAGCCCCCCCGCCACCACCACCATCAACACCTTTTTTTCTTTCAGGTGGCAGGAGGAAAATGTTTATGGAGGAGCTAAATAATTCAATCGGGGTGCTTCATCGCGCAGGGGGCCACGCTGTCATTCACCTGTTCCGAGGCTTTTGCTGGTTTCTTCTCCGTTCGGCAGCGGAAGAGGATGAGTACAGTTTGCCCTTTTTTAACCACAATTTAGCAGAGTGAAGCCCTTTAAACATACGTGGAGAGGCAGGGTTAAGTGGGGGAAAAACAGGAAAAATACCCACTTGTGCAGTGTGTGTTTGGTGTGTAAGGTTACACACTTGTCACCTGCTTCACGCGTTCTCACCTAAAGTACTTTTTAGGGTTTTCAATGAATTATGTCTAAATATCCCGCCTGCATTGTTACCCAGCGTTTTACATATTTTATTTTCCTGTATTTCAGCTTGGAGAGGTTAAGAAATTGACGAAATAAAACCGCCATTGATGTTGTTGTTGTTGTTGTTTTTACAGAAACTAAGAGTGCACGTCAGGCTGATCCACAGAGATCACGTGGTTCGGTAAATCAGCCCTTAAATTTTCCGTCATCCTCCTCTCGAGCTCTCATTTCCTGTCCCGTTTCCTGTATTTTGTCCCCGCTTTTCATTCTACCCACAGCTGCCCTTTCACTGTCCCTTATTTTTTCCCCTCTCTCTCTGTGCCCATCACATTTTTCTCTCTTTTTCTCTGCCTCTGTCTCTGTGGGGAAATATAAGCAAATTAAAAATCCATAATCATTCGTTAAAGACGGTCTCGCGGCCTTCTGCAGTTTGCAGTTTATCCAAGCAGCCTTTTAGGAGAGAGACCTCAGAAAAAAAAAGAAAAATAATGTCACAAGCAGCTTGAATTTTTTGTCTGTGTGTTTTCAGGAGCTACGTCAGTAAGCGATCGGTCACATATTTGATGGCCTGTTAGCGAGCCAGAGCGAAAACTACAAGGCTGAATTTCACAACACTTGATGGGGAGGTGGAAAAAAGGCAAAGTAGGATAACGAGGAGAGAATATATATATATACATACACATATACATAAATATATATATATATATATATATATATATATATATATGTATTAAAAAATCTGTCTTTCAACTAAAAATATTAGTTTTAAAAGCAACTGATTTATTAACTATGTTGAGGAAGAGACTGATACAAGTCGACGTCTTTGACATTGAACCGAGCTCTCCAAAAAATGTGGTAAATCACAAGATTAATTTACGATTTAACAACAGGTGGCACATACTGGTTGCTACCTAGTGTCAGGTAGGTCAGTGCCTACAAAGAAGAGCGTACCTGAGGTCTTACCTACATTTACCAGTAGAGCTAGCTAACCTTAGTTAAACCAGCCACTTGTGGCTTCAAAAAAACCAATTTGATAGAAGCTGAACACTTTAGTTCAAATACTGTCATGTTACCGGTTACATCCATCATTTATATACAGTCTATGCTTTCCCCTCCAAATCCAACATGTTTAATGGTTAAAAAATTGTTAAAAAGCAAAACAAAACAAATAAACAAACCAAACAAGAGCATTATGATAGAACTTTAATGTTTTATGATGTTTTACTATAATATAATGACGTGAGGTGTTATAGGCTGTTACAGTGTCATTGTGGCGACGTAGGGTGTCGTATTGGAAAAATAAATAGTGTGTTGTACAGCTCTCTCCATGCCCTTTTATATGATATATTACTCGATATGCTTTCTTGAAAAATTTTTTCAAGGTCGACTTTGACCTTGGGCACTAACGATGAATGCGAGTGGTCGCTCACAAGTTGCACACATGGCTGCATTGATTTTGGTTGTGACGCAGTGAATGTTTTCTTTAATGTGATGGGTTCTTATACAGCATGCCTCATCCACCTATTCATACAAGCACTTTTTCTATGCTTTATTTTTGTACATAAGTGCTTTATAGCTAACATTCACACACATTCATACGCCAATGCATGCACTGGAGAGCAGGTTGGGGTTAGCATCTTGCCCAAGGATACTGGGCAAGACTGGAGCAGCCCGGGATTTAAGCAATCTTCCAATTAGTAGATGACCTGCTCTACCTTCTGAGCTACAACCACCCCTATTGCAACGTTAGACACAAATAACAAGGACATTGTCAATAACAAACCATCGGTAGGTACATCCCTAAAGATTATATTTTCTAAAAGTGCATGGGAACCTTGTGGGAACCTTAGTGGGTGTGTGTTGTCTGCTTTGCTCTTTTGCTGTGAGTGACTTACTGCCCACACCAGGTGTGTCATCCTCTAAGTAAGGTATGTGTGAGTCGCTGCAGACTGAGTGTGCGGGGTGTTGCGCTTAGCCTACATGTGTGCACAAAATTTATGAACGTGCACGTCGGACTGTCTGCATCCAAGTGGTGGGAGATTGAGAGAGAAAGTGACAACCGGCAGCTGCCGCCTCTCTCCAATAGTTCTCATAAATTGCTCTATAAATTCTGCCTGTCCTCCACTCTAACAGGGCTCTGGCCTACATTTGTACTATGTCCACTGATGGTGGAAAAAGTGTCTGGCCAGAAAAAGAGGCAAGCAAAGCAGACTGTCAAGAACCACCTATCGGCTACTCCTCACCGAATGCCAGAACTATCTCTTACTCTCCCCTCTCACTGTAAGAGTTCTGACTATGAGTGTTAAGTTTCACTTCAGCAACTAACTCTGACATGCTGTGGGCACAATGATATCCAGTGTAACTCATTCAGGCACATGGAAACTTTAAGAATAGAATGGCATGGGCACGGGAGAGTGAGGAGAATGAGGAGAGGCAGTCTGAAGGGAAAAAATGAAGAAAGACAGTCGAATATGTTGGAAAAATATAAAAAAAAATATCTATTGTATATCAGTCAATATGTACGCATGCTCAGGAAGAGAGAAGACTGGGAGCAAGCTATGCTTCAGATGAAAGAAGCGGTCAGAAATGATCTCTTGGAAACATAAACTGAGATACGAGAGATTTGTTCAAGTTGAAAATGTTAAAAGTAAAAGCCAGAGGTTTTACACATACCTAATGTGCACCTTATATAAATAAAGAAATCTTCCTACTGCTCAAGATCAGTCAGTCTTCAGTTTCATTAAGGCGTCCCATCATCACAATGTGTTCAAGCTCACCAGGAAATCAAGCTCAGCACACAGTCCCAATAGATCTGCTGATAACGGCTGATGGCTCATCTGATATCCAGCTGTGCAAACTGGCAAATCCCAGATAGCTACAGTACTGTGCAAAAGTCTTGAGCTAGCCCTCCTTCCTATAGATTTTGTTTCCAGACTTTTGTGTAATTTCTAAAGCAGCAACAAACTCATCAATTTGTTCCCATTTCTTTACTTAAATCTGGAAAATGTCAAAGATAACAGTTTGACATACATAAAGAGTATTTTTGTACCAATGAGGTAATTCCCAAAGAGTCAGTAACTGAAAACTTGGCGCTTCTCAGCAAGGTGTGTAGAAAATTCTCAGAAGACAGTCGCTGCTGTCTCTGCATGCCACTTTGCAACCCACCTCCAACTCATTTTGTCGATTCAAATCAGTGTCATGTCCATCGTCACAGATGGTCTTATTGTTTAGTTGAGGGTCTTTAGCTGGTTTTCATGTATGCACATGGAATATGTCCAAATATAAATAATGGAGGATAAAAAAATGTAACTTCCATCATAAAAACAAAAGCGACTAATTAAAAAGAGACATAGATTGACTTGGTTGTCATGGGTTTAGTCATTTCAAATTAATCCCAGACTTCTGTGTCTAAGACAGACAGAGACTTTATGAATAAAGCCAGCGTTTAACCCCAAATTAGTTGGGGATGATTTCCATTTGGCAGTTTCAGGTGAGTTACAACTGATTATTATCTGGACAAATGAAGCCTGGTGTCTCAGATGATTGCAGATTTCTGGCAGATCTGTAACTTCAGAGAACTATCTGCTCTTTGGGTAGTCTCACAGTCCAAGTGGCCATAAAAAATTTATTATACAGTGTATTGAGAATCCTTTTACATTAGTTTGGTAGTACTTTACTTGTACTGGCTAATTACAGTCTAGATTTACATTTCTTCTCCTTACATCTATTCAGAGAGAAGGCTTCAACGCGGCGCCGCCCTTCTTTCTTTTCTGCTGCACTGCTGAGCATGGAGTCACTTTATTTTCTTGACTTCTTGCGTAAACGTTCTCCCACTTCTCCCTGCCCAGACCTGAAGGTGACACACCTGTTTAAAATTCTTCAATAACTGCAGCCGATGGCGAGGTGTCGGCGCGGTCGGCAGGGGACCGTCAGGGCTGACGGGAGTTGTGATGAATCTCTAGCCTTTTTTCCCTCTATCCTAATCAGCAGTCATTGATTAATTGGATTAACCCAAAATGATCTTAATCACTGATCAATTTCCATTAGACAGTCCTTAAAAACATCTTAATGGAATTGGAGGAGTTTCAGGCACATGCTTGTGCTTGTGAGTCTGCAATAGTACAAGGTGTTTTCATTTATGACCGCAGATTGTCATGTTTTTGTAATGTTTTTTCTGGTTTAAATCATTTGAATGAGCATACTTTTATGTATGTTTACTTACTTGGGCTCGGTGTCTATGTGAACTATATGACGTTATATTTTATGTAAGAGAAAAAGTACACGAATGCTGGAGAATTACATTATGTGTTGCTAAGAAAATGGGAGATAGCTGCAGTGATTTATTGAAACATGCGAAACATGAGTTTGTATAATTCTAATGAGCTTGAAAGTCAATATTTGGTGTGACCACCTTTATCCTTCAGCACAGTCTGAACTCTCTTAGGCAGCTTTCTTGTCATTTCTTTAAGTAGTCTTCAGGAAAAGTTCTCCAGGCTTCATGAAGGACATGACTGATGTGTCCCACTGTGTGTTTTTCTATCCAGGTATGCTGCATTAGCAGTGTGTTTGGGATGTTGTCATGCTGTGTTCATGATTCATCAGTTTTGACAAAATGAAATCAGTGTTGGGAAGGTTACTTTTAAAATGTATTCCACTACAGAATACTGAATACATGCCCCAAAATGTATTCTGTAACGTATTCTGTTACGTTACTCAATGAGAGTAACGTATTCTGAATACTTTGGAATACTTAATATATTATCATGCTGTTTACAACTACATGAATGTCCTATTGCTGTGATTTATTACTGTTACTGCTATAAAGTAACTAGCTTTACTTTGTTGTCTGGGTCAACTTTGCTTGCGGGAGACAGAGAGAGGCGTTGAAAGGCTGCTCCAACGGAACTTATTTTTTCCGGAGGAAAACACGAACACAGTGTACAGTTGAGTCTTAATAGCTTACTTACAAATGGGCTCCTCAGGCACTCTTCTTGGCTGCTGTGGTTATTATTATATTTACATGCTTCCAGCTCCCGTTTTTGCTCCGTGACAGCTCGGACTTTTCCTTTCTCTCCCTCCCTCGCTCAGAGACACATAACGGGTATGGCAGTCCATTCTCCCTGCAGCACGGACTACACTGCCCATCAGGCTACATGCTTTAGAGCTATGCCTGTAGCATTCTGCCTTTTAGCTTAGCACAACAACAACAACAAAAAAGCGCTCTCTCACCCAGGAAACACGCAGAGAGAGAGAGAGAGTGTCACCCTGTAACCATGGCAACCGTAACGCTGCCGCCTGGAACAACAGAACGTAGCTGTCAAACAAACCCAAACAGTCCTGACCCGCGACAATATGAAACAGGAAAGTACCGCCGTGTATTCCATTTATTTCAACAAAGTAACTGTATTCTGAATACCACCTTTTTAAACGGTAACTGTAACGGAATACAGTTACTCATATTTTGTATTCTGAATACGTAACGGCGGTACATGTATTCCGTTACTCCCCAACACTGAATGAAATGCAACTCCAAACCATGGACCATCATGGAGTGATGGATTCATCACTCGATCAGACCTGTTTCCACTGATTTTCGGTCCTGTTCTTGTGTAATTTTCATACCTCAGCCTTTTCTTCCTGTTTTCCCTTCATTATGAACGGCTTCTTGACAGCCACCCTTCCACTGAGACCATTTCTGATGAGGCTTCAGTGAACAGTAGATGATCAGCTGAAGGTCCATATTCATCTCTCAGGTCCTGTGTCTAGTCTTTACTGGATTTTTTCCTGTTTCTTAAAGACATGATTTTTAGATACTGTTCGTCTGCTGTAGATAGTTTTTTAAATCTGACACTTCTTTCTACCATTTGTTTCCTCAAATGTTTAAGGACACACAACATGCTGACATATGCCAGGGTTTTAGCTAACAGCTCTTTGGGAATCAGCTTGTTGGTGAAAAACATTCTATTTTATGTCTGTCAAACTGTTATCTTTGGTATTTTTCATAGATTCAGCAACACTTTGGAAGACCTTCAGAAAGGAGAACTGTTGCTCTAGACCAATTAAAACAGTCTCCATGGAAGCAAAATATGAGGAAATGAGGGGGCGCCTTAAGGCTTTCACAGTATTGTATCTGTAGGCTGGAAATCTGTTCAGGTTACTCAAATACTTCCGCATTAAACTGGATGTGGAGGAAATAGAAACAGAAAGGTGGAAATACACTTGTTTCAAAGATCAAATGAACCCTTGTGGATAGTCCATCCCAGTGTGAATCCACAGTGATTGTTACAGCATGACGTTTGTGCTAAAGATGCAGCATGTCCTTCTTTTCATCTTAATGCGAGTAAACCTCCAACCACCTGTTGCTATAATTTTTTTTTCCTGTGCTTGCAGATAGAATAAGAAGTTTCTGCAACCCATCTGCCTCTCCCCCATATACACCGTGCAACTCATGCTTCTCCTCATGCTCAGGGCCACATATTTGTATCTAAAGCTAAATTGAAGCCATATTCTTTTAAAAGGAAACTAATTTTCACGGGTCTTTACGTTAGATCTAATTTTCTTTGCAGTATCTGGTTTCGGCAACCCCTCGAAACCAAGAAAAACCAGGAAATAGCCGTGTCCCTCCACCTCGTCTCTCCCCTCCTCTTTTCTCTCTCCCACTGTCTCTCCTCCCGCCCTCACTCCCTGCCAGCTACTCTGTGATCCCACTGTCTCCCTCTGTTGTTGTTCTAAACAAGCAGCAGGGGGTTGTGGGTAGAGGCCTACACTCACGCTGGGTGTGTGAGTCACCGGTTGGGAGGGGAGGTGGGCTGCATCGGTCCCCTTCTGTCTCTCATCCTTTTTTTTCCCTTACTGTTTATCAACTTCGGGGTCAACCACTCGGTCGGCGCGGGCAGGTCAGCTGACTCATCTGGACCCGTCACATGCACAAGAAGCACAAGATATTGCGCTTTTAATGCTAAAGAGGCGCACGGGAGGGAGGCACATACAGTTCAGCGTTGATTTACACTCTATAAAATCCACTTTAATTTACAAGTTTAATTGCACATACTGTATGTACACATTACACCAAGTGTAATCGGCCTCGCGCACACATTCATCAACAGAGACGCTCAAGCATAAAATAAAGCAACAAACACACACACACACACACACACACACAAGGGTGGGATAAAAACCATAAAGCACCGTAAAAAGCACGCTCACAGATAAATCTCCAACCTGGAAGCGGTGAAGCGTAGAAAATCTGGCGCTACAATGTAAAGAAAGAACAAAATCATATGGCATAACCCACAAACATGTAAACAAACTCCTACATAGGCAGCATTATAAACACAGGGATTCCTACTGTAACATGTTCGCATGCACAAAAAGTGTGTTTTACTGAAAGTAAGCTGTGGATCCATGCCAGGAACCACAAATCTGTAAGTTTATTTCGCGCGGAAAGGGTATTCAGTGGTGGAGAACAGAAGGAGACTGTTACTGAAAGAGGAAGTAGGAGGGTTAAATGAATTCACACAACATAGAATGAGATATATATCCACATATATATTTATATATATACATATATAGTTGTATCAAGGTTTTTGTGTACAAGCAGAAGAGAGGAATTTTGTGTGGATCCCCGTCGTACGCAGCTGCAAGCTGCACATCTCTGGTGGAATACTTAGCCAGAGGATTATGGGGCCGCCTCCATTTGCATAACTCCACAGAGTCTCTCTCTCTCTCTCCCCCCCCCCTCTTATGTGCCTCTATCTCGCTCGCTCGTGTGGAGACACCTGTGTCGGAAAAGCTATAAAGACGTTACCCCTGCGGAAAGCAGAATTACATTTTCTTTCACGTTTGCGCGAGACGTTAATCCGCGCTACAGCTGTGAAAATTGTGCAGTGATACAGAAAGAGAAGTACAGACTTGGTGAATAAGGAACGAAGGAAAAAAAACCACTTTTTTTAAGTTTCCCTGTGATAGCCCTGACTCAACATGACAAGGCTGATGTGAGATCGAGACTGATTAAAATGGCGCACCGGGGCACGGTTCACAGTAAAATCTGTCTTGGATACTGAGCAGAAAAACTGAAAGAAAACTGAAAAGCCATCTTCCAGAAACCGCCTTGCTGAAGGTCCCTTAAACAATCCACAGAGCAACTGTTATCAGTTATCAGCCAGTATCACCAGCAGGTGGTTTCCTCTTCTCAGTGGCAGGTAGTTATCACCTCATTTAATGCTGGTTCTCCTCTGTTAGGTCACTGGGTCTCAAACTGTGCGACGCTGAGTGAAAAAACATGAAGTGAAACTAAACTGAATTAAAATGAATTCCTTAAGTTTTGTGACACAATTGCGATGACCTTGATTTTGTTAAAATTCAACTTGGATCTTTTAAATTCTAGTTGATAATATAAAGGTAGAGTTACATCCAAAGTTTACTTGGTTTTACTTTACTGAGCATTAATGGTCATATGGGGAGAGAGAACTTACACCCTGGACAGGTTAGCAAGCTGCTGATAATAGTAGTTAAATATCTAAATTAAAAAGAAGTTAAATCTTCCATGACCCTGAATCAGATAAGTGGAAGAAAATGAATGGATGGAAGGTAAATGCTCCTTAGACAACACCTGACGGACAAACAATAGAAACATGACAAATCTGTGAATAGTGTTTTGGTCTATTTGTCCTATATAAGATCTGATTTTTGATTGGATGTTTTTGGTCAAGTGACCGTTCACAGGTGATTTAAGATGGCGCTGCTTATTGTTTTGGGTGCTAACTACTAGTGTTTGTGCAATGTTAAGGAATTAAGTGAAAATTAAGTAGGCTAATCGCATTATAGTTACAATTCAGTCATCACTTCTGTTGCGAAGGTTCTGCATGGCAGCCAGATAGAAAGAAACATGCCTTTTTCTTTCTGCGCTCTTGAATACAATCCGTTAATGTTAGTTAGTGAAGTGAGGACAGTGGTGGAGTGCTCTACAACTTTTGAAGACTAGAAAGATTTTATTTTTTATTGCGCGAAAGAACAAGAGCTCAATGGTGAAGTGCAAACTGTGTCCAGGACAGAAACAACTCCATCACGCCGATAACTCAACGTCGGCTCTTTGTGAACATCTGCATAGACAGCTGACTGAATGCTGACCCCAGCCCAGCAGCATGAGCCTGAACTTCAGCAGGTATCAAAGGCAGCGATGAGCAGTCGAGTCAGACTTGTAGCACAGTTTCTTTTACAGAATCACCGTGGCAATCACTTTGAAGTTACTTTGGACTGGCCTTAAGTGCTTTGTGCTCTTGACTTTGTGTACGTACGTAAAAACAGTTAAAAAAACATCTTCTTTTCTCTCATTAATGAAAGGATGTGAGTGGACATGTGCGACTGTAGCCTCAGGTTTATATTGTAGTGTAACAAATTACTTCCTCTGGGAAGTAATTCAGTAATGTAATCCATCACTTTAAAAAAAACCTCATTTTTTTGTGTAACGTCCCCAACACTGTTGACAACTATTGTTAGTTTAACTTCCTTTTATATGTTTCTCTAATTCTAAGCTGTTACTTAATTGGCACTTCTGTGTGCGTCTCCCTCGTCATCTTGGCCGTAAGGTCCGGTTCGTCACAATTGGGGGCTCATCTGGGATGAACCTAAGACCTCTTGCAGCTCGTTGCACAACATTAAACATGTACTGCAAAGGTCCATTTACCAGCTTATTACCCTACACTGGCCATAAGAGATATTACAGCACTTCTATAGCACATCAATGCCAGAATCCTTTTCCATTATCTGTGTTGCCCAACTGATTACGCTGGATGAACTCCTGAGGCAACTAGAATGTAGAAGAGGGCATCTACTAGTGAGACTGATCATTTTCAACCTTTGTACACAAAATCTCTAAAATTATGTGCAAGAAAATCTGCTTCGTCTACAGTCATCTCACCTTTCTGAGAAAGCCATGTGAGTCAGCAGGATTTCTTGAGAACTCTGGATTAATTTCTCGTGTGGTTTTTGAACAGCTCAGCCTTGGACCAGGACTTAATTGGACTTGCTCCGTGTGTCAGATCCTGCCTTTTTGCACTTCTTTGCCACAAGGAAAGAAGAAATTGGAAAGTTTTGTTCACTTAAGCAACAGGTTAAACTTCTCCAACCACCGCAGAGACATCAAGTGAAGCTGAACTATGTGGGCAGCGTGTCTACAGACTTGATGACTGAGAATTCAAATGCGGTTACATTGAAATATTGATCAGAAACAAGAAGAACAATGCTGCATTTTACCCTCAGAGCTATAATTAGTATTTGCTCTGATGCTGTTAGCTTGATGATATTAACGCCTCCAAGCATCAACCTTTCTTTCCTTTAAGACAATGAGATCAATGTGGCTGAGCTGGGTGTCTATAGATAGGCCTGCTGTGTGCGCTGCTAACGAAAGCGATGACCCAGAGGTCGCCTCCTTCCTCTGGTGTCTTTATACTGTCGGCCCCCGCAGTGTCCCCCCCCCTCTCGGCCACTTTCTCTTCCCCCTCGTCTTTCTTACTTCCCCTCTCCGACTCTCTCTTCTTCAGTGGTGTGAATCATGAAAGCGGGTCCTGTGTAGTCGATGGGCCTTCTTCCTCTGTGGTGCCTCGTTGCAGAGAGAGAAAGGGGGAGAGATGAGGTATTGATTTGAGAGCCTCTGGGAGGAGAACAATAGGTCCCTCACTGAAGCCACTCTGAAGCACAAACACCTTCCCTGCAGCCTCTCAGTGCCGGAGAGAAACCGGAGAGAAAAGAAACAAGTTAAAAAACAGCTTTGCTTTCTATTGCTCCATCTCTCTCCACTTGCAGCTCATTGTGGATAGCCCAGAGGGGAGGAATGATGAAGGGGGAGAGGAGGAGGAGGAGGCCAGACCTTGGCACTTCCAGGTCCCTGTGGACCGACTAGCTGCACGGGCCGGGACCCCGAAAACTCTGAACCTGCCCTGCACAGAGCGGCTCTGGGCCAATCCCGCGCACACACAGGGCCTAGAACCGTGACACCCGTGAGGTCGCGGGTTCAAATCCGATACCAGGACGCCCGAAGGCATGCTGAACTTTCTCTGCATGTCAACCCAACCCAACCCGACTGCCTCCCCCACCACCATCCACCCACAAACATCTGAATTTGGTCCGGGGTCGATTGTTTGCTCACTGCATTGGATAAAAGCTTTCAGATTTGACTGATTCACAGTGAAAATGGACCGAGCGGAGGACTTGGCATGATGTCAGCATGGAAATTACATGTGAGGTCAATGACATCATCAGTAGGAAACAGCAAAAGCACCTCCTCTGTCTCCTTGGTTTATGAGCCTGTTGTCTAGGGAGAAAGGGACACAGCATAAATACTTGCTGTCATCTTTCACTGTAGGGAAAGCTTGTGTGAAATACACCATCAGAGTCCACAGTGGTCCCGACATTATCAGAATGAGTACAGTAAATCAATTATGGTTAATCAATCAAAAAGATAAATAAAATAATAATAAGACACATAAAGATCTGCAACAGTTTCGCAAAAAGTTTGGCTGTCAAAATATCAACAAAAAATAAAACACAAATTTTCAATTCATTTAAGCTGTGTTGAACTGAAACCAATACAGAGATCATTGATTTTTAAATTTAACATGCGGTTTTTGAAAGCATCTTTAATCCATAATATCAGTAAAAGATTCAGAGAATATGAAGAAATCCTTGTAGGCAAGCAAAAGTAATCTCTGCGCCCTCAGGCACTACAGCATTACTCATTGTGTGTGTTTGTGCACATATATATATCTATATCTATATCTATATATATGTATATATATATATATTTATATGAATTACTATTACACACATTAAGTCCTTAACTTATTAGACCAACTCTGTCATAAACACAAACATTTAAGAAATCATTTTTTAAAACTTTTTTAAGATGAAAAAATATATTTCAATAATATACTATTATTTATTATTTAATATTCTAATTTTGTATTAAAAAATGATATTATATTTCCAAACAACAAACTGAATTCTCATTTTCATACCCAAATATGAGTCTCGATTTTTAGAGAAGTCATAAATTAATCAAGTGTAACATTCAAACACTAAAACTATTTAAATGAATAAACTGAAAAATGAAAACTACCTTTTCTGTTTGAGTACATAACTGCAGTTTTGCATCTTAATCAAAAATACTACCACGCTTTACTCATTTTCTCAGCTTTTTTGTGAAACATTCAATTTGAACATTTGTGGAAAACTGCAATAATTTTGTTTTAGCATTAAAAATATTATTTTGATAAAGAGGAGCTGTGGCATAAACATTACAGTGGGTGTTTGTCTAATAAATTTGTTAAGCACTGTAGATGCATACATACATACATATTCATACTTAGATGCAGTGCTTAACATTTTTATCAGACCACCTATCATACAAACATAAAAACAACAGTTATTTTATAAATCTGCCAAAAAGTCATTTAAGACTAAAATTATATTGCTGCTTATTAATTAAATAACAAACTGCATTCATATTTTTATACCAAACATTGAATGGGCACACTGGACGGCTCTGAGAAGTCAGAAATTAATGAGGCGCAACATTCAACCACAACCAAAATTAATTTTTCTCTTCAGGAATTCAAGTAAACAACTATAATTTGGCATCTCACTAAAATAAATGATCTTTACTATTTTTTCTGCTTTTTGTAAAAAAAAAAAAAAAAAAAAAAAAATTCATGCATAACAAAAATAATTATTATTTAGAATTTTAAATAACATTTTGATTAATGAGCTTGTGAATACTGGTGGATTAACCATTACAGAAACCTAAAAAGTTATTATTGTCCTTACCAAAACTCTTAATGTTTAATAAAAGACCTAATTTGTTACATACATAGATACATACTTGCACACATATATTCATTGTTACATACTAGGAAAACACATAAGCTTTCATTGGATAATTACTGCAGCGGTTAATATCTGATATCTGTACCTGGTACAATGACTAAATTCTACTGCTAAACTACCAAATGACTAGACGTGGGTTAAGAAACATCTGACACTTTATTAAAACATCGAAGGACAGTAGCAAGTCATCATCTTAGAGAACGAGCTTTGGACATTTGGTGAAATCAGATTGCAAAAAAAGCATCAGTAAAAGTCACAGTTATGTTTGGATTGAAAGTAAACAGCAGTGTGTGTGTGTGTGTGTGTGTGTGTGTGTGTGTGTGTGTGTGTGTGTGTGTGAGGGGGGGGGGGTTGTTTGGTCTGCTGAGCCCAGATTTACACTGGTCACAGGCACATCCTGGTATACTGTATACGAGTGTGGGTTCATTGATGTGATCTGGGGTTGCTTCAGTTGGTCAGGTCTAAGTTCAGCAACATTATGTGCCCAAAAACTGAGGTCAGCTGACTGCCTGAATGTAGTGACTGGCCAGGTTTTCTATCAATTGGTTTTTGTTAGGTGTGTTCAGGATGACAATGCCAGGATTCACCGGGAGAAATACTGTGACAGAATCTTTCAGGGATGCGTGAGACATAAGTTCCAGATCTTAGTCCAGATCTTAACCCCACTGAGGAGCTTTGGGATGAGTGTCTGACTCCCCCATCACCTACATAAGGTCTTTGGGAAAAAAAGGAATGCAACTCTGGATGGAAATAAAGTCATGATGTCGCATAAGGTCATTCCCACGCTGTGACGAATGTTCGCCAAAAGGTCCAATACAACATCAGTGTTCATTTTACCCAGTCTTCTAACTTTTACGTTTAAAATCACAAACATATAAACTAGTGCTTTATGTAATTTGCCTCCTCTTGTGCACAGCCTACCTTGGTCTAACCACGATTAACAGCACAGTGTGCACATTGCACAGAGGTGATGCGTTAAGCAGAAAATATTCTGTGAAATAAACAAGCCTCAGGAGACCGCCGCTCGTCTATCAACACTGGTAGGTTGAAAACGGAGGCGGGTCAAAACGCCCGGCTTTACCTCGTCTCCTACACAAATACACAAGCAACATGGGAGTCGCCGGGGTTGGTGCACGCTGTTTATCTTATTATGCAAAGCGGCTGAGGAAGGCGAGAGGCCATGAAACGGTATAATCTGTAGAGTTCATTTAGAGTCTCTCATATGTCTGAACATAGTTTTTATTGATTTGTGTTTAGAGGGCTGCTTTGGAAGGATCAGGATGAAACCGAGGTCAGTCGACGCTTCGTCCATTTCAAACTTTATTACATTTCTCTGTGTATGAATTTTCTAAGAAGCTACAGCAATAAACACAAGCTCAGCTGGCTAACGGAGGACAGGAAGATGAAGTTAATTCCAAACTTTTCTTCGAGAAAGTTGCCACTTCTTCTTTGTGGCGTCTGACTCTCCTTGTCTGCTGTCAGGTGATGGATGACCAGCCGTGATTCATATCGCCAAAGCCTCCTATATATATGTTTGCCCACAATGCACTGCACTTCTCAACAGGAAATGAGAAAGGCTCCCCTCCGATGGCACACACACACACACACACGGAAAAAAAAAAACAATTTCCAACTTTTCAATTTTGTCACTCTCTTTACTTTACTGGTCACTCCTGCGGGCGACTCACGCGGAGACTCGTAATGAATGTGTTTCATAAACACACATCACGAGTGACCACAGCAGCCGTCAACTTCAAGTCACTTCATTGTGTATTGCCTCCCTTCCCACCACCGCTACCGCCACCCTGCTTTTGCTTTTCGCTCCTTGTGCTCCATCATTTTGAGTTAGCGGTAACAGCCAGCACCTCACTAATTTCCTCTGCCTCCCATTCGCCAATGAGGGCTATTAATTTGGCGTAGCGCTGTTCCTCTTTATTGGATGTCAGCGCTGTCATATCGCGCCGGCCACATCTCTGCGAGCTCTCTGGGTTTCCCCCTCATTCTTTTTCTTCTAACCATCTTACCACCCATTATTCCTCTTTTCTCTCTACCTGCAGGTTACCCAAACATGTACAGTGTTTAATAATGTCCAGTCCTATTTCCCCCTAACAGGCACACCAGCAGGCACCTAGAGGCCTTAGAGGAACCCGGGGAGTCATTTCCTGCTCTTTTTTTTCTCCGTTCAGTTAGAAAAACCAAAACAGAGGGATTAATATCACCTCTGCACCCCCATCGTCTCCTTGTCTTACGCCTCTTTCTACTCCCACTCCCTCCATCGCTGACAGAGACTCCTCTCAGGCCTTTCCTTCCCTTCATTTCTCCTCGCTCGCAGGTACATCACAGCATCAAGGCGACCGGGAGAATTTTAAACGCCCGGGCTGAGTTGGTTGTCTTACGTAGCGGAAGTCAAATGGCAGCAGGAGACAAGGAGAAAGGGTGTGTGATGTGCAGCATGGCTGGAAAAGAGGCTCTGAAAGCTTGCCAGGGCTGCAAGGACGCAAATAGTGACAAAGAAAGAAAAAAAAGTGGCGCAGAAACTCATCTTCTTCCATCATATGCAAGGCTCTGGGAGGGAGGGGCAGCGGTGGCTGGGTGGGTGCGACTGTAAGGCAGAGATGGGTGGGTTATTAATTTCCACTATGCAGTATCATGCAGCTGGTGGCTCCAAAGCGAGGTTTAGCGGTAATGAAAATGGCCCGAGTCGAAGATTAATGGCTCATAAAGACGGAGCATTTAGATGGGACGGCCGCCTCAATCTGGACAGCGGTGACTAATCGCAACGGACGCATGCACGTGCAGTTATCACGCACACGTTAACATGCACGCACAGCTTCACTGTTACTTCACCCGGCATCTCTCTGAGCCCATCCCCATCCCTTCACTTTTAACCCCCCCCAACGCTTCATCTGATGTTGGTGTGAGTTGTGGTGGGGTCAGGGTTCAAGGTGTGCAGAGAATTATCTTGATTTATGCCCCCAGAGCTCTGAAACGGTCACGGTGTATAGCGTGGCGTGTGGTTGGTCGGTAGACCACTGGGCGAGGTTCCCCCCACCACCCTATATTTTTTTTCCCCATAATAGCAGCAACAGTGACAGGGCCACGGCATCATCAAGCCGGACAAATGGGCTCACCGAGCACCAGCAATTTTTCCTTCTCTGCAGCTGAAGGTGTATCATATATCTCTAAAACCACCCAATAAGGTTGCGAGAAACGTGTTTTTAAAGCAAATTGATTCGGATGTTTTACGATGCGAACGTTCGCGGCGTAATGGCAGCTGTAGCGAGGATGATGCAGTTGTGGTTTTAAATGTGATGCGTTTCAGCACCGGCAGCAGAAGCAGTAAAACAAGTGATTTTCACCCAGACAGAGAGTCGATCCTGTTTTATGCTATTAGACTGACATGTGTACATACCATATAAACTGGATGTGGGTCCAGTGGTGTTTGTTTCTCAGTGCTGATCCTGGCCTGAAGGTTTTATCACTTCAGTTAAAGTGTTAATTCTGACTTAATCTTAAAATTTCCCTCTTTTTTTGCTTGTTTTGATAATATTATGGAATGATATACAAAAGCTGTTGATAGGCCTTCAATGATAGGAACAGAAACTATGGATTTTTTTCTTTTTTTTTTGTAGATGTCATGTTGGCTTTTTGGAGCAAACTGTAGCTATGTGTAGTTTGGCACGGAGAATATCTTGTCATGTGAACAAAGCAGCCATGACACAACTGCAGAGAGACCAACTGGACCTAAAAATGAAAAAACACCCAAGAAAAAGTAGGATGAAGCATTGAGCAAATAGAGGTTGGAGACTACCTGCACCCCCTTCTTCAGGTGGTATGTGCTCAGCCTATGTGTGCATTAGGCTTCTGCAGGACCAAGGCAGGTGAGAAGTTAAGTACATATTTACTACTTCCAAAGGAATTCAGAGGGTAAGCAGCAGCCAGGTGTTGCTGATCAAATGCACTTCTCTGTTCATCATCAAGTGTGAACACCTCTGCAAATGCAGTGCAAATGCAGTTTGGTTGTCTACAGCATTCAGGTGTGTTAACACAATCTTCCCAGAATTGGACATCCCAGCGAATTCAGCCCAAGCTCAATGCTGTGCAATGTTCAGAGAAACTGCAAAAAAAACCAAGAGCTACGTCTGAGACTGTACAGGCCTCAGTAAGTATGTTAAATGTTAACATTCACGGCAGTACATTTAGAAAAAGACTGAAGTAGTGTGGCTTGTTTGGAAAGATTGCCAGGAGAAAGCTTCTTTTATTTAAAAAGACCATGTCAGCACAGCTTACATTTGTAAAGCTACATCCGAACAAACCACAAGACTTCTGGAACAATGTCCTTTAGAGAGATGAGACCAGAGTGGACATGTTTGGTCATAATGCACAAAATCAAACTCAGCATATCAGCATAAACACCTTATATTAGCTGACAGCACGGTGGTGGAGGGGTCATGATTTGGGTTTGTTTTGGACCACCTGAGCACCTTACTGTCACTAAGGAGTCAGATGTGAGGACATCAGTCTGACACCTAAATCTTGATCCAAACTGGATTATGCAGCAGGACAATGATCATCCTAAAAGTCTAAAACAGAATGGCTAAAAAAGAGAAGAGAAGTACAGATATGGCCTAGTCAGAATCCAGAGCTCAACCTGACTGAAATGTAGAAGGGTCTTTGTTGCAGACATAAACTAATGTCTGGAAACTTCATTGAACTAAAGCAATGTCTTAAAGAAGAGTCAGCCAAAATTCCTCCACAATGATGTGAGAGACTGAGTCATAGAGAAAACATTAACTTCATGTAAATGCTGCTAAAGGTGGTGCAAGCTCTTATATCAAGATCTATATTTATTTTTTTACAGGACTGCATAGAGTCTTGCAAAAACTTTCTTTTTTGCATAATTGCATATCACAGACAGATCTTTGGGACTAACTGAAGCCAACAAGACATTTACAGTCAGTTTATCTGCCTGTGGTCATCTTCCATTCTCCATCTTCCATGCTCGTGTCTGTGAGTACTGGCTGGAGAGAACCAAGAAGATGGTCAAAGGTGCCATGGCTCCCTCTCGCCCCATTTTCCATTTTTAGCCCAACTCTCCAATTAAGGTATCTTTATCTGGTTTATAAACAAAATATGTCTCATGTCAGGTGTGGTTTGAGAGCCCACACAGATCACACTGATGGTGTGGTTCCATCATAGGATGGTCTCTAGCTTTTAGTCATTTTTTTTCTCCTTTCTTCTCCTTTTTCATGAGCAGCCCTTTAGAAACAAAATGTGGGTCTTGGCCTAAGACTAGACTGCGGTAAGGATCTGAAAGACTAGACCAAGCTTAATCCTCCAACCTAAACACGCAGGCTGTTGGCATATACTGCTGCTGAGGAGACCCATCCAACTACAGTGTAACCTGATGGTTGCAGCATGGAAAAGAAACAAAACACTGCCAGGATTGGAAGAACACTGTCCCAGGATTATGCTCCATAGAGCATGGAGCTAAAAGTTTAAAAGTACAAGAGTCCTGGGTTTGGTTCCCCCCGAGGCCATCAATGCTTCAAATGTATAAAAGCTTGTAGTGATTGGTCTCTTGACACACAGCACCGCCAACATCTGATGACATTCTTCAAATAATCAAAAGAATCAGTTGCTCATTTGCCACAAAAGGGGGAAAAAAGCCATTGGCATAGATCTGATACATCAAAGTGAAAGTTCTCTGGAAATCTGGGTTCAAGTCTCACCAATTCTTATTTACTGTAAATAGAGTAAACTTTACATTCTCTCTCCTTCTTAACAAGACAGAAAGTGCAGAGTATTTCCCTTGACTGTAGCTGTCAGCTTAGGAGCTAGCTTGTTGTGCAAGATACAGAAATAATGACAAAGTTAAAGTGGAAATGCAGGCAAAGAGCAGTGTCTGCAAACAGACCATTTTTGGGCAGATATGTGTTGTTAGAAGGAATAAAATTCTACGTTTAAGCTTTATTTTCAATCCTTAAGTTTCTGTAAGAATGAAATCCTCACATGATCCGCAGCCTCTCCAAGTCTGGGAACTCATTTCATGTCATTTTTAGACACACATCGGCTGTTCCACATGACCTCAGTGTCCGCGGGTCTTTCCATGTGTATGCTTTCATATTACATTCATACCTTGTCTTTGCTTACACCTTTTTTACCCTGCCGTCGGCATCCATCTGATCGGGCACTGACTCCTGGGTAAGTGTTGGCTGTCAGCGCGGCAAATAAGAGCGCCCCAGTGTCAGATTTATCATGCCTCTAACCCCCCGCTCAGGCACAGATGTGTTTGAGGTTGGGGTGGAGGTTGTTCGGGAGGTGTGTGACATGAAAATCTATTTGGTTTTATGTTGTAAGAGGAGACCAGGTGGGGTAACTCCATCCAAACCTCATCTTCTGCAGTCCCAACAAAGTGCGAGACCCGACCACCACCCCTCTATCTCTGCGTCCTCCTTCTTCTCATGACTTGCCCTTGCACGTGACCCCCCCTGCTGGGGCCTGTCATCCATTTTATCCATCTCTTCTTCAGTGGTCCCATCATGCAAGAGGGGTCAAGGGGCTTACCTCCAATTTCAACGGGAGGGTATTTACTCTGAGCCTTGCTGGACTTTTACAAGGTAGCGTTAAGAAGATAAAAAGGAAGAAGTGCCATGCCAGGAGAGGAAAGAGAGACTGACAACACTGCCTCCTCGTTGGCAATGCCGAGGGAAGAGGAGAGGAGGGGTTCCCAGAACAAGGGGAGGAAGAAAAAGAGGGACAAGAGGCGCTGCTGATTCAGCACTGCAGTATGGATTTTCATTTCTCTCCCCCTACACTCTCTTCACAGGTTCCTCCTCCTCCTTCTCCTCGCTGCGCTCTCGGAGTAAGAGACAGTCCTGCCAAATGAAGTTCCCAGTTCGCAAATCTAATTTATCCCCTTTTCCTGGGGAAAACCTATTGAGGGGCATTAGATTTTCCCTGCCACATAATATCTAGCGAGCAGTGCCTCTAAAGAAATCACCCACTTGAAAATAAATGACAAATTGGGTTTGGATGTTGTGGCTTGTATTCGTGTGTGTGTGTGTGTGTGTGTGTGTGTGTGTGTGTGTGTGTGTGTGTGTGTGTGTGTGTGTGTGTGTGTGTTTACGTGTGTGTGTGTGTGTGTTTACGTGTGTGTGTGTGCGCGTGCGCGCACGAACCCTGACCCAGCCCAGAATCAAGGCGGAAAACAATTCCCACACATTTCTTCCCCGGCGCGTCCTCTGAGAGGAGAACTTTTCATTCTCATCTGAGGTGGTTTGGGGGTTAAGGAGGACTGCAGGGAGAGATTTACAGAGTTCGAGATCTGCAGATTTACACTCGAATTCCCGCACACGGAAAAAAACACCTTATTCGCACATAAACGCACGCAGGGGCTTGTAAACATATACGTCTACCACAGATGCACACGCCTGGTTGTCGCCATAAACAAATGCAGATGTGTGTATTAAATGCCGATTCCCTGCAGGCCCATGGGTTCCAAACCCCTGATGGATAAGGCCTCTCCTTGCTGATAACTGAGCGTCTGGGCTTGTGTGCAGCCGAGACTGCGCTGTCTAATTACCCCAAGCGGGAGCGGCGGTGGGTAGGGCTATTCATTTCCACGGTAAAATAGCCCCGATAATGCGCCTCTTCTTTTTTTTTTGTTGTACAGTATCGCTGGGGCCAGTGATTGAATTACAGAGCATCCCCCGGTGACTAAGAGGCGGTAATTACGGCGTAATTTAAGATTACATTATTAACCGGCTGACTTTATTAGAATGTAACTTCACCTCTGCAGTTAGCTACATCCTTATCATAAAAAAAGGGAGATGATTAAGGGAAAGAGGAAATTGCCACAATTGTCCTTTTGTAACTGCAAGTGCGTCTGGCTTATTAGAAGCGCGGCGTGGGGACCGAGCCACTGGAGGATTTCACGGCTGTGTTTTGACGTGCCTCTGCGAGGAAGTAAAAGCCGCTCAGGTAATATGTTGCTGAGCTGAAAGAGAGCAACCACCTATTTTCTTGTGCTGTAGGTGGCTGCAGAAATTGTTCTCTTTGCCTGTTCTCTGTGGTTGTTTAATGGCCTGAAAGACCTTTAAGTGTAGCTGTGATTTAGAGGCCTGTGTTCGGTCAGTAGCAGAAGAAATTGTGAGACCCACCTGCAGTTTGTCTTTTTTATTTTCCTGTTTGCTGTTTGTTGTTGCTCTCTTTCTTTTCCTCTCTTCCGCTTCCCCTCACCCTCCTGTGCCATCAAGGCAGATGGCCGAGCCTCGTTCTGTGAGCATCTTCCCTTTTCTCCCCGCTGTCATGTAAAGAGTCTACAGTAATGCAGAGGAAGCCTCATCAATAAGACGGCTCCCTCTGAGCAAGTACTTGGCAACAGTGGGAACGAAGAACTCCTTTTTAAGACAGGAAATTGAGATTCCATGGACATGCTCATCAATTCGGATTTGCCACTGACTGGCGAAGGGGTTGGTGAGCCACCCCTGAGCCTAATCACCTCCTTACCCCCGATGAGATACTCTGAGTTTTCTGTGTGCCAGAGGAAACCATACCCTTTTCTTCCAATTCACCTGAGCTCACCTGTGTGAAAACACAGCACCTGGAGCACTTTGGAAATGAGCCCAACATATCTGACTCAAGGTGGCTAACTGACTACAAAACCAGAGGAAGTCTAAACATCCCAGAAATATTTTTCCTACGATAAGAGCTTAACATTACAGAGAGTCTGTTTATGGTGTTTCAATATAATATTAATATATCTAAGATTAAAGTACCCCATGGCTTCTGTCTCGCTCTTAAACCCCTCCTACAAAGTCAGACTCTGGTCCTACTTTTGTTATTCAGTAAACATGAAAGGGCTTGAGTTCGCATCTTGCTTTAAATATGTATATGTTCGCCATCACTTTGTGCTTTTGTCTGCTCCCTTTTACCAATTGTGAGGATATCTGAGAGTTGTGTTTGAGTCTCGAGGTCCTGCAGAACTTACAGTCCTCGCATGAACCAAGAATTACAAACATTAACGAGGATTGATACACTCAAAGGTCATTAGTGCATACCTGTAGTCATTATAAATGCATAAAAGTGCATCTAAGTTGTTTGTTGATCATTAATAACTGGTTTGTACTCCATGAAATACTTTATTTAACATTTCAATCCATAATTTATGAATTATGAATATGCTGCTATTAAACATGTTACATATGAACTTATTGATGAAGAGCAGCTGTGTTAATGACTGCATACTAATGTAGATGTAATGCTTCATAAAAGACTAATATGTTCAGTATGTATTCTTACCTTACAGCGAAATAGTGCAAAGTTGCTAAACTTGTGTGAGAGTGAAAATAGCTGTCCTTTCTGTCCTGATCTTCAGCATATGACAGCTGATGGGCTACTTTGTTGTTTCCTCACACAAATGGGTTCAAGGAGACGTTCAACCATGTTCCTATTTTGAGGTGCCAAATTTAGTCGGTTGGGGATCAAATAAGCGAACATCTTGACTCTTCTCGGCTGTCAAACAGTTGGCTCACAATCTAAAATTCATGCATACATTTACGGTTTTCTGTTTTTATTTGCAAATGTTGTATTTGTGGAGGGAAGAGGATCCGAGATTGTGACCTGACAGTATCGAATCTGCACTTCAAACTGCGTTAAAGCTCGCCCAAATGTGCAAAAAAAACCATCCACATTTGCCCTCACGTGCAGTGAGAGAGGCAAAGCTCAAACCGCACACACCAAAATACTGCAGCCAAAAAAAAAGCAGCGCTGTGTCTAAGTTGACCTGAAACTGAAACAAGATTAACCCTGATCACTGGATTCGCACATAAATCCTCTCAGAGTGCAAAAACACGGGCCAGGCCACGGATAATGATTACACATCCCTTCATTAGCATCATATCAGTGTTATGGATTAAACTCAACAATAGCAGCCATTGTTGAAGCCGCTATCGAGCATCTACCACATAAGGGGGCTGAAGGAAATCCCCACTTGTAGGACAGTAGCCACAAAACAGAGCACAGTGACTTTTTGTAAGTGCAAATAGGCTCAGTGGTGACCTTCACATGAGAGATGTGTGATTCTGATTCTGATCTTTTTGAAAGGAGGAAGGCAAAGTTTTCTATGAGCATAAAGCTACGTAATAAAATGGAAACTCTTCCTTTTCTGAGTTTTCCTTTCTTCTCTACCCTAATGACACTAAACAGCTGTTCATCACAAAATTTAGGAGGCTGCTTAGTTTATACGTGAAACTTGTTATGATTAGGAAGTAAAGTTTTCTAGCTCTTACATTTTGTCTTTTAGCCTTGGCTGTAATTTATACATGTATCGTATAGACTCAGGTACATGTTATATACTGTTGGTGAAGAAACCCTCAACTCTTACTGCCCATAAAAATAAGAACTGTATTTGTCAAATACAAAGACAAAGGAAAAAGGTGCACACATTAAAACAAGAGCCAGTATTGTAACTTGTTTTATGATGTTTTATGACGTGTTTATTACAAAATGATGACATTAGCGTGTTATGGCATCATTGTGACCTCAGAGGGCATCGCATTGACACAATAAAAAGCATGTTGTACAGCTCTTTTATTTCATATATTACTGGATACGGTTTCTTGAAATTCTTTTTCAAGGTCAACATTGAGCTTAGGTGCTTACATTGAAGGTCAAGGTCAAATTCTTAGCCAGACTAGATACTCGTGTCCCCCAAGGCCTAGTTTATTGTTGTGGAGTTTAAAGACAAGCCTAAAAAAAACTGTGGGTAATATAAAGTTTTTACTGATTTTCCTAAATCAGCTCAAGTTTTTATTGGTATCTACCGTCACGCAAAATTTGAACATGATATCTTGAAAAGTGTGGACGCTGAACTGCTAACAACCCGACAAAAAGACAGAAAGACAGACAAACAGAACCGATTACATACACCCTTCTTCAGGAGGAGAATAACTATAAATACGAGAAAGGTTGTGCAGAGTAAAAAAGAAATGGTCCATCAAAATCTAGTAATATGTCTGATTCCATTAAGAATGACGTCTGGGTCCAAATTGGTGACTAAAGCCCCTTTTTCTTTAGTATATACTCGGATCAACTTGCCACGTAGGTACTAAAGGAAAAGAGGCTTTAGGGTCTAGATACTGACTGGCAATGACACCAAATAGCAGTTTTTATGGTTTTTAAAGTACACAGTCACTGCGATGTCAAAGCATTGTAATGACCAAATTCAAGTGTTTAGTAGTTAGTAGGGTAAAATGATGTAATGTTGTTGTTTTATACACAAATGGCCAAGATGTGTGCAACTCTCAACACTGTATATGAAAAGCAGATGGAAAGATTAGAAAGATTAGATCTCACATTTGGTCAGATTTGGTTAGATTTGGTGAATTTCAACAGGGCAAGTCCTCGCGTCTTAAAAATGGACTACACTCTCTGTTAATTATAAGGTTTTACATATCAGGGAATATTAAAAAATACATATTTTCTAGTCCTTACCAGGTCTTATGATGTGGTAAATACACCCTCAGATGAACATTACATGACACGTAGATAACAAATGTGTGAAAAACTAACCAATGATTCAGTAGTTAGTAGAACCACCTTTATCAGCAATAACTCGAAGTAATCATTTTCTGTGACTTCATCAGTCTATTACATGACTGCAGAGGAATTTCAGCCCACTTCTCTTCACAATATTGCATCAGTTCATACAAGTTTGCACATATTCATTTATGCACAGCTCTTAAGGTCCCACTACAGCATTTCAGTCAGGTTGAGGTCAATACTCATGTCTAACAACCTCATAACAGTATGTGCAATATCACATATGTATTTTATGTTGCGGTACCTTCTCTCATGTCATATCTGTGTGCAATAACGTGGAGACATCAGGTGCAATATTCTTATTTATGATCTTATTCATATAGTGCCTGACTTGATGCTCCTGTCGGAGCACTTCATGTGTTGTATGTGTGTGTGGGAATGAATGTAACTCCACGTTATGTGGCGTGACCGACCAAACACTTGAGTGTGTGTGGTTCTTATCTGTGTATTGTTACGTACCATGAGGTAAAGCGGGTTGTCTACTAATCGGAAGGTCAGTGGTTTGATTCTTGGCCCCTTTAGTCTGCATGTCGAAGCATCCTGTGACGAGATACTGAACTACTACTACTGATATTCATGAATGTAAAGCTTTTTTTCATCCTGATTTCTGCTTTAATTCACTCTACTAATCGAAACTCATCATTAGGATCAAAACCTTAAGCTTTCTTATACGTGAGATTCACATGCACAGCTCGAAACTAGAGCTAGTTTAATTTGTTAAATTGCAATGTGTGAGGCCAGAGGTTGCAGGTATTCACTATATCACTCTAAATGAGGGTGCAATGAGTAAAAGACCAGACAAAAAGAAAAGGAAAGCAGCAGGAGAGGAGGGGGGTCCACAGGAGAGAGAGATGAAGAGAATGCATGGACGAAGGGGAGAGAAAGAAGTGCGCCGATGGGTCAAGCTGTGTCAATAACTCTCCTTGCAGTTCAGCTTGTGTAAATTGATCTTTTACAATTTCACCTTGTGACAGCCAGAAAAATCGCTACACTTGTAAGTCCAGAGGTGAAGGGGGAAGAGAGATAGAAAATACAGGGTATTTAGGTCTATCCAAAGAAAGAAAAGGTGATGCAAGCAGAAGATGAAGTGGGAAAAGAAATACAGAAGGCCCAAAACTCAAGAAATATCGAGGCTCAGTACACCGCTGAGGTGAATTTAAATCTCACAGTTGTTCCTGTAGATTTTGGCTGATTTGTTTTAACTGACAAGGAAAAAAAGTTGCGACATCACAGCAAATACTGGTGAGTTTCTCCCAAGATAAGAAGTAAAAAATCTGGATTTAGAGTAACGGTTAATAGACAACTTGAGCCAGATTTGCTGATGTGTGTGCGTGTGTTTGTGTGTGTGTGTGTTTTCCTCTTGTCTTCAGACACTCTCATGCACTCTAATACAGTAGTTATGTTTGCAACTCTAAATGAACTCTAACTTGTCAGAGCTGCGGGCATCAACAGCTCAACAGCTTCTAAATATTTGGGGAGGAAGGGGGAGGGAAGGGTGTGTGTGTGTGTGTGTGTGTGTGTGTGTGTGGGATGATAGGAGGGAGATAACAACAGCAGCTTCTTCGCTTCTTTTGCTTCCCTGCTTCCAAAACGCAGGACAGCCCAGCCTCCTAAAGTTTATACTCCACTGCGGCTAAACTGCAGCTGAAGGCTGGTCAGACTGTTTTCTGTTAATGAGATAAGTAATCAGCAAGCAGCACATACATCAAGAACACAAAAAAGTCTATATATGGGACACAATGGGCCTCGTGCAACTCCAGATGCTATTATTATAAATCCTATTTGCTCATAAACTGAAGGTGTGTGGTTCTATATATAACACTACATAATGTGTTGAAATTTTCTGGGGCATGACCAACAAATGGAGAGACGCCACCAAAAAGAGGAGCTTGATTGGCAAATCAACAGATATGTTCAAATAATTATTTTAATGACTTTATCACCTGATGAAGTTGATTTTCCTTGCTCATACAGCTGCTTGCTATAGTCATAGCTCAATTCAATAATGAAGTTCTATGTTCACTCATCTGTCTGCTTTCCCTTGGTGTTTAGCTACAATTATATTCTTTACATCACTTCCACTTTCCCACGCTGTAAAACTCTAGTCCAATCATCTTTCTGCCCGCCCTCTTCAAGCCAATCAGCCTCAGCTCTGCGTACTTTAAATCGTGGCGCTCATCTCTCCTTCTCCCTTGCAGGCCCCTTCATGCAACCCATCTCCGCCTCACCCAAGTTCACAGAGTTCCATCCAAGCCTCCATCTTATCTTCACCACCACCAGTGTCTAGACTCTGGAGGAGGAAACCCTGCCCTGATCTTACCACACCTTGGATTCTGTTCTGCTGTGATGGGCCATCAGAGTCTAATCACCAACTAGTGTAGTTGAATCATGTATACATCAGTGAATCATGTTCAATTCCTTCTACTGAGCTCCTTGTTTAATGTTTCACTTTCAGAGCCCTGGACATATATTTTTGTTGGCAGAGCGATTCTTTTAAAGGTGTGTTAGGACGAGGAAACAGAGAAGCTGAAAGTTAATCGCAAACTGAGGTATGATTTCTTCATTTTTAAGTGATCTCAGATACTTGAAACATCTCAGCAGCCACTCACCTGGTTCATGCAAGTCTTTGGAAAAAAGCACACATTCTCTTCCTGAGTCCTGGATCACCAAACCCTCTAACAGCTTCCAAAGTATCCAAGACAGCATAGTCTTAAGTGAGATCAGTGGACCAGTATTTATAGCCCACAATGCAATAATCCAGTAATTATCATTACTCTAAAGCAAATTCTAATATAAATTTGATGGGGTGCATGATTTTCATGTTTATTTGATCTTCCTCGAGCTTAAAACTTTCTTGTATTGGACAAGTAAGAATGTGTCGACTGTGTTCTTCACTACTAATAATTAAGAGAACAGCAAGGATTTTAGTCAATGCCAGAATCCAGCGCATACAAGAAAGGTCAGAACAAAAAGCAGAGGAACTCTATGTGCTCACCATTTTTTGCACGAGGCTCAGTTTCATATTCTGCCTAATTCAAAGTACATTGTTTCTTAAACCACAGCAATTATTTTGAAGGTCGCAATCGTGGCCTTTGATACCTTCCAAAAAAATTGCCTTGCACTTAAATGTAAATGGAAAGCAATGGTGCTGTATAAAAACATGTTTTATAGTTGATACTGTTGTGCAAATGTAATATCATATGTAGAGTATTTGTGTTTAGGCCTCAACCTTTGACCTCCTCAGCGAACTCTCACATGTTTACATTTGTTTTGGGTTTTTTGGAGGGGCTTTTGTTAAGAAATTTTAGATAAATAGGAGGCTTGAAATTGAACTTTATTTTAATCATGTCCTACTCTTCTAATACTTAATGAGCATGTTTTTTTATTTACAGTACTCTGTGAAGATTTTTTTCCTTCATCTAGTTTTTTTCTTCAGCTTTCAGTTTAGATTTCTATTTTCTCTAAATACCTTTTGGCAGCTGTCAGAGAACAGGTGTAAACCAGTGAAACTTGTGTAAAAGTACAAGGAGAGCACAGCATGACAAGTTTTCCAGTTTACCAAAAGTCAGAAAAAGATTGCGGAGTCTTAATCAGCATGTTTCCTCACATGATGGAAACAAGGTGACTCAGTGAAATACAAAGAAAATCAGACAACGGTTTTGCACTGTAATTTGCTTGTTTTTGCTTTTGGGAACTGAAGGAGCATTGTGGCCCCGAAACGGTGAATAAAGTCAAGTAGATGGGCGCATGTCACTATTACGAAACAAGGAACCACTGACGTTATCATCCTGGTCAAATCTGATTGCGATAGGACAAAGACTTTGGCACCACAGAAACACAGAGGTTTATGTAGTTCTGGTTGAACGGGGCCGTGTTTGTCTATGTCTGTTGACTGCAGGCCTCATAAATGCATGGACGCTGCATGTGTGAGGGCACGCAGCTCTGTAAACATTACCTCATCGCTGTCATGCAGCGGGGGCTGGGGCCTCCCCTCAGCCCCCAAGTTCTGTGGGAACTGAAGCCCACTCTGCTGGCTGGAACAAAGGGCAGCCCTCCTCTGCCCCTCGCCCCCTGCCCCAGCCACCACTGCCACAACCCACCTCGCAACAAAAGGGGCCACGGGGCCTTAATTCCCAGGCAACGATATAAATGGTGGCCCCCGACTCCCGAGGATGAGACAGGGACTGAAAATCGAATGGGGTGGAGGAAGAGAAAAATGGCAAAGAAGTCATAAAAGAGTTGCACCCCACCTCCTCCTTCTCACCCAGGAGGTCCCATTGTTGGTGGGGCTGAGGGCACATGGGGGTGGATGGTGGGGGACCAGGGCGAGAAGAGACAAAGGACAGGTCGGAGAGAGTCACAGGGGTCACAACCTCCAGCCTCCTCCTCCATACATCCACTGAAACTCCGTATCAAACACAGAGATCCCATCATACACAATCGCGCTCGCTCACAGCCAGTTCAGCCGGCGACCTTTGGAAGGTGACAGATCCTTTAAGAGGAGACGGTTTCTCACACATTTGAGCACACATGAACCTACAGATACTGAAGTGCACACATTGTGCTGTCAAACTGAAAAACTAACCTGTGCACGCATTGCAAACTTTGTTTCACAGCATCAGTTGTCTCTTAACCCTTAAAAGACAGAACCGCAAACCATGAAATTGCCAGAAAATTCATATTTTTTGAAAACTGACCTTCTATTGACCAAGTGAAAAATAAAAAATATGTATTTATTTGCATATATGAGTTTTAATTTGTATCATGTTT
Organism: Oreochromis aureus; assembly: GCF_013358895.1. Taxonomy (NCBI): domain Eukaryota; kingdom Metazoa; phylum Chordata; class Actinopteri; order Cichliformes; family Cichlidae; genus Oreochromis; species Oreochromis aureus. The sequence continues at coordinate 21,724,837 of NC_052963.1, read as the reverse complement.
GCTGCAGCCGCCATTTTTGTACTTTACTGATTTAAAATGTACTGTCCAATTTCTATAGGTTTATTTATGCTTTTGAGGGGGGAGAAAAAACATGTAGACGTCTCAAAAACTCACAAAAACTGATGTATCAAATACAACTGACTAGATGTTAAATCCAGTGATGGGAATAACGGCATTATAAGTAACGGCATTACTAACGGCGTTACTTTTTTCAGTAACGAGTAATCTAACTAATTACTATTTCTATCGTTTCTACCGTTACTAACAAGAAAATGCGGTGCGGTCGCGTTACTATTTTTCAACAAACAGACGGTTGAAGCTGTCTTCAGCTTACCGCATCTTATATCCTTTGCATGGAAGTAGCTGTAAGTAATCTGGGCGCTACAGCTTTAAGCAGCTGCGCACACTCCCACGGGCGGCAATCACTTTCTGGCTGACGATCACTTTTTGGCACAACACCTGTAGCTAGGGGGCAAAACAAACGCATGAGTGCTGCTGTTTGACTGAGGAAGAATAAAGTAGTCGTGGTAAGCCAATCACATGACCACTTCAAGATGACAAAGCAACAAGGTGATATATACCAGTTTTTAAATTGTGTTGATAGGCCACGTAAAACCAGTCATGATAAACAATATATACGTGGCGTTTTATCCTGAATAGTTTCGTCATGTTTACTGTCTAAGGACAGCGCTAGCAAGCACTCTCTGCTTATGACCAAAAAATTAAAAAAACAAAACAAAAAACAGCCCTTTCGTATTGGTGAAAAAATGTCGACCAATCAAAAATGATATGGCAACATGACATTTGGTTGTTTAGGAAGAGGGGAAAGTTTTAGGAGTGACGGCGAGAGAGAGAGAGAGAGAGAGAGAGAAAGAAAGACAGCAGAAAAAGAGAGAGAGCGAGTTTTGAGGTGTGAGAGATTTGTTACGTTTAGCACGTTTGGAGTGTGTAGTTAATGTGTTTTCTCCCCGTAGAAAGCAGTTTCTTAATTTGTTGCACTGCTTGTAAAAGTGCTTTTGCAATGCCAAAGCATCATCTGAGATATACTGTCACTGAATTGCCCGATAACAGTGCAGGATTAATCCTTGCAGAAGACTACACATCGGCACAAAAACTGTTTAAGCTGAAAGCAAAGAGCACTTGACAGATAAATGTCGTTAGAGTGATTCTGCTATACAAACAAGTGGCGTTTCCTCTGTGACTCAGACTGGTTAAAGCCTACTGGTCTCTTCTTTCATTACCTGATGAAACTCAAGTTTTGGGTCTTTGGGTTGGGTTGGCACACACTCTGTGTATGATGGTCTGTTGCAACTAGTTTTGTGTTGCATTTGCACGTGTTTGGGAAGTTATGTTATTGTGCTTGCAGGAGTGGATAGCTGGTTTTTGGCCTGGGCCTTCCTTACATCCATCCATATATCCATTTTTTTAGCTGCTGGTGGGTGAACTGAAGCTGACTTTGGGCGACTCTGACCACCTGGTTCTCCAACTGTTGGATGTGGACCCCATTCATGCAGGCCTAGAGACCAGTCTGCAACCTGCTGGTGACCACTGGTTGCCAGAGAAAGTGTGTATTCTGCAAACTGTTGGCAAGTGGTTGCTGGGAGTTGCAAATTGAAATTGGTCCCTGTGAGCAACAGAATTCTGAAATTGGTCCTGTACTTCATAGGAAGCCGGTGCAACAAGTTAAGAATGAGTGAAATATGATCATGCTTTCATGCGCCTTTCAGCAGTCTGTTTTGCTCAATCCAAAATTTAACAGATTACATAAATCCAAACTAGATGTAATGAAAGCATGAATGACTTTCTTTTGGTCTTTAAAGAAAGAAATTAACTTGAGAAATTGAACTGAGAAATTGACTAACTTTAGTTAAAAGTCTTAACTGAAGAAAGTTGAGTTTAAACTGAGGTCTATGAAATAATGCCAGGGGCTCAAGATCTGAACGGATAGTGGATAATGCAACTGCAATGAATTTGAGAAAATGTTTTGAGAGCCAGACTTTAAGCTCAGGTAGGCAGCAGGTTAAAGAATTTGCACATGAGTTGTAGCCAGGTATAAGAGGAAGGTAAATTTGGGTATCATCTGCATAAAAGTGGTACGCAATGTGCATTTTTTAAATATCGGCCCAAATGATAGCATGTATAATGAAAACAAGAGATTACAGTGGTGGAGGATCCCATTTCTCAAAAGTAGTACACTGACCAGCCTGATGTTATCTAACTGCTGGGTAAGCATGCACAAAAAGATACCTTAATTTGGCAATGATGCCATTTTAAGAACAGCAATGTCATAATGATGAAGCTTTAGAGACAAATGTAACTTAAACTCAGTGAGTAATTTAAACCTTTTCACCTTTTGATTTTTTTTCATTAATTTCACATTTCAAGTCTTGCATCTAGAGGATCTTTTTTCTTTCAGCTGCTCCCTTTAGGGGTTGCCATAGAAGATCATTTGCCACCCTATCCCTTGCATCCTCCTCTTTTTCATACCAACTCTTTGCATATACTCTCTCTATATATCCATGAATCTTCTCTGTGGTCTTCCTCTTTTCCTGCTGCCTGGCAGCTCTATTCTCAAGGATTCAAAATACAATCAAAACAAATGTTTAGGGATTATTTTAGTGGAAACCTTTGAAATTTACTTGATTTCTTCTTTGTATTACATTGTATGAAACTTGGCCTAACTCTGTGCCGTGTGTTCCAGAAGATTCTCCATATAATTCCTGCTAAACCAGGATTTGCCAGGCTACACAGAGAGATAGAGGCAAGAAACCCTGAGAGCTGAATCTGTAACTCTTTTTTTTATCTTAAAGCTGTTCTACAATGACCGTCCTGGATGGGAAATAAACAGTTTCTAATGCACAGGAGACCAGAGGCTGGATGGCATCCATATTGATTGTAAATCCCTGAAAAATGGAAATGCCTTGTGATCAGAACACCTTGTCTGACATTATTTTCCTTCCTTGTGCATCTCTGTGTTTTGTAATGTGAGTACTGAATGTGGAAAATGTTGAGTCCTTGCATTTCTTTCAGGTTTTGTGATTGCTTGTGATAGTTTGTGCTTCGGGCGAGTTAAAAGCAGCTTTCGAAGCAGCTCACAGAGGCTTTGATGATGCAATAGGCTGATTCACCTGTGCTGCATTCACAATAGCGTTACAAATGTATGGCTTATATGTGTCCAAATTCTGCTTTGTTACATTCAAAGTTAAACACGTTTTCTTCATTTTTTTTAAAGCAGTACCTTCATAGCACAAAGACCGTCAGCTTTTTTTTTTTTTTTTTGCTGCGTAGTCGAGGCGGGGTGTTCGCCAGGTCGGTGAAGTGGCTGGGGAGAGTGCTGGATAATTGGGGCTATGTTGAATCTAGTGTCTGTAGCACTTCAGTACTGGGGGTCAGGGACCTGAAAACACTGGCTCAACAGTTACCAATCATTTCAAACCCCCAGCTGAAGAAAAGCATCGTGGGCCAGCTTTCTCTCAGGGCCACGGCCTGTGGAGGTTCAAAGGGACGGTGAAGCTTGCAGGCCTGCGTGTGTGTTTGTGTGTGTGCACTGCTTTTGAAAGGAAATAAGAGCTCTGAGGCCAGAAGCTTGAACAATTAGAACAATTTTACTCCACTTTCACTCCCTCCCTCTATCTCTTTTTCACACACACACATGGACACACAATCTTTAAAAGTCTAAAGCAACTTAGTGACCCACCAATCGTCCTCAAATTCAATGGAATGGGATAGCCTTCTTCTCCATATCTCTAATTATATGACATAACAAATTATAATCTACAAATAACAGGTATACTTCAAGCCACTATCGTACATTTACAATATTATACTGTCAAATTGCAATCTGGATAATACTAGCTAGCCAGGTGGTCTAACAATGTTTTCATAGCTGAAAGTTCTGCACCGCAACAGAACGGGCACTAACAAAAAGCAGAGGTAGAGAGTCTGGAAAAGCACCAAAATAACTTGTTATGAGTGCCGTGCAATACTGTAAAAGTAAATACAGGGCCAGTATTGCCAATATCAGCACTGATACTTTTATACTCTAAAGCGAGCTTATGTAGGGGAAAGCAGTGACTTAGTCAAAACAACCAAAAATATTTTGAAACTGGGTTTTTTGGAGAGCTGGAACGTAAATGAGTCTGTCACTAAAGCACTTTGGGTCATCTTCTGTTGTTTAAATGTGCTACAGGATATAAATAAACAGATGTGACAGTCAATGCAAAAAGGTTCAGACATAGTGCATGTTTGAGGTATATTTTTTCATGTATAGAAAACGATTTAACACAATTCATTGGGCTACATACTAAACTTAGAGGATACAAACAAAGTAGCAGTATCTATCCAATACCAATACCAGCATTGGTATCGATACTATCAATATTTGGATCGATCCGCTGGAACATATACCTCCTTAAACGACCCTCAATAAGAGGAATAGTCATTCTTCTCTACCGACCAGAGATGGCCAGGTGGTTGTGACTAGTCTCTGGGCATACATGAATGGGGCATTTAGCAATCGATTTCATAGCTGCCAGCAACCACTCACCAACCGGTTGGAGACCACACATTTTCCCCTAGCAACCAGTGGTTACTCCGTTTATATTATACTTATATGAGCAGCACTTGGTGACGGTGGGGAGTTTCTGCTTATTCATTTTATCTAACACCTGCTATATTATTGATTTTTTCAGATTCAGACCCCTGACTTATCATTATTACACAGCCTCTCCCTCAGAGGCTCCTCCTTCTATCACACATTAGACAATACGTTTAACTTCCGATGATATTCACCAATTTTCAGCGACTGGGAATTGAAGACACTCTTGAGAGTAAAAGAAGAGCAACATTAAAATTTAGTGGTGCGGTTCATGTTTAAGCTAAACATTTTACTGCCACAAAAAAGCAATAAAAAGCAAATTTCAAAGCCATTTTGCCCCGACTTCGCTGTGCATGTGCTCCCAGGCGGGGGTTTACCAAGGAACTACCCCCAACCAGTCCCCCGCCCTAACTTTTCCTTCCTTTCCTCTGCATAACACTGTGGCCACAGATTGTGTGGAATGCAATTAGAGCGCCTAAATTAAGTAGTAATGGAGAACCAGGTCTCCCTACCAGTGTTGTCCTGGCAACGAGCGCTCACAACACCGCCTCTAGTAGTTTTGCTACTTTATCTGCAAAATGCACAATTGAGCTTTAAACCAGCTCTCTGTCTGCAGGAGGCAGGCAGGGCAGAGGATAAAGGATGGGAGGGGAGACGGTGATTGGGAGTGGAGGGGGCGAACAGCTGCATGCTAGGAGGTTCCTCTGCATCTTGTGATATTGCCGGCCGTCAAATATTTATTCCACAAACTGTCTAATGCGGCATGATGCGCTCACCGTGTGCGGATGAGGGCCAGATTTCAAAGACCCCCTCAAAGGATGACGTGTGTTCGGCGAGCTTTGATTGCGCGGCTCCCCCTCCAGTCGCAGCGCGACGTGACAGAGAGGAGAGAGGCTTCACTTTGTAAACAGCCTGTAGTCACAGGGCCTTGTTGACTAATGTGACAAAAGCTGTGTGAATTGTAGGCACGCAGTGGATTTTCATCAGGAAGCGCAGATTTTAGGAAATGGGATTAAAGTCGAGCGAAGGTGCAATCACACCTGCAGACTTCAGTCTCAGTAGAGAAAGTTTACTTTGTTGCATTCTTGCAGTCGACTCGTTTAGGCTCACACTTCTCAATTTACAGGTGAACAAGGACTTGTAAAACTCACGTGAAGTATTTGACATAGAATTAGACATTTTTATCTCTCGAGGTGAGACAAGGTTTTGGCAGCAAAAGAAGTTGAATAAGTTATTTGCTGACACAGTTGAGCTTTTCTGATGTTTAGCTAAAAGATGCCTGCAGTAACTTCCACTGGATAAAAACTAGTGCGATTATAGTGGAATACCTTATACTGGGCCTCAGTGTTTCCCCTTATGTGCCGTTTCTCAATATGCGTACTTGTGCGTACTTGCGTTCTCGTGTACTCGTGATACGTCATCAGTCGGAGACCAAGTACTGTTCCAATTCGAAGTACGCATCAAACCGAGAACACGAAAAAGTCCCGGATGTGTTCTCGCTCCGCCCGTTTTATCGAGCATGCATCGGTGGTGACTTGTGTGGACTTGGTACAGCTAAATATCCCAGAATGCATTTCGTCCGAAACTCAGACAAAGGCCGTTTCTCAATTCTCAAGTACGTACTCGCGTTCTCGGCGAGTCCGTACTCCCGTGCGTTCTCGGCCAGTACGTACTCGCCGAGAACGCGAGTACGTACTCACATACTTGAGAATTGAGAAACGGCAATGGTTTCTTCTGTTTGCAACAAGCCAGTTTAGCTTTTCTCCCCTTAAATGAACTTTATTCTGATTCGATGCCCCTCACAAATAGTTTTGAAAAGCAGGTGGGTGGGGCTTCTCTGCCACAGTTAGTCCTACAAAGATACCCTCACACATTATACAGCCTCTAAGGCCAACTGTCTAAAAGCACTAGCAGAGGTTATGGTTTCGATCCATCGACTTCGGGGTTATGGGCCCAGGACGCTTCCGCTGCACCACTCTGCTGAAAATCACCCCAGATGGGACTTGAACCCACAATCCCTGGCTTAGGAGGCCAGTGCCTTATCCATTAGGCCACTGGGGCTAGACATGGTCCACAAAACACGCTGTGATTGTTCAGTGTACAGCTGGTATATTGTGAATAGCAGATGAATGGAGAGCTCAGAGAACAGCACAGGAGCTGTGCTCTAAGCTCCACTTTGGTTGAGCGTTGTTTCTGTTCCTGTGGAGACTCGTGAAACCTCACAAGGACCAGGGTGAAACTAAGATTTTTATAATCAAACATTAAGAAGTTCAGCTTAGTACTAGTAAGGTATACTAAAGTGCATGGTGAGTGCACATATGACAGAAAACCAGAAAAAGCTTAATAAGCCCACTTTAAATTTAGCATATAAGCAACTCAATAATACATCACTCCCATCCTGAAACACCTCCCTCTCTTCACCTATGTCTCAAATACCACACATGATCTGTGTAGCTGCACTACTTTGGACAAGACAATTTTATAAAGTTTTTCACAGTTAACCTGACCCACAAAGACTGTCTTTGAAATGGATTTCCACTCAACCATGTACAGTCCCTCAGTTTAAGTTCACAGGAAGCTAAATCAAACCCTGTGTACTGGTAGAGTGAGCCACATGGAGTTAATGGAGAGAATATGACCTTACATCTGCCGTGTGTGCAAACACATAACAGGTGTGTTCTGTATTATTTACCTGCCAGTCAGTTCTGAACCAAGGATGCACGCTACAAGTCCGGTTGTGTTGAAAATCAGATTTAAGTGAAGATAACTGGGCCACCTTGTCGCCCTCGGGGGCCTCAATCCTGCAGATGTCAGCGTAGGTTCACATCTGCATACAAATGCACAAACTTTTTTTTTCCCTCCCCTTTTACATTTTTCACACAACAGCTGTGTGCATTTAAAGATGACCAGGTGCCACAGGTTTTTAATTTAGATGGACACAGACACACACCATCAAACAGAAACACGGGCCAGAGTGGGCAGGACGCACAGGTGCTGTGCAAACTTCTGACTGTAGCTGTGCCAAGAGGATGTCCCAAACACAGAGAGAACAAGCGTATGGCCCACACATGCTGAATAGTGTCTTTCACTAAAACAGCCTCTCTGCAGAAGACAAAATATTTCAGAAGGGAATCCATGTGTTTTTACTCACGTGGAAACCATTTTTCTTTGTTGGTAATTTGTACTATTAAAAAAGAAGAGGGGGGTGGTGGGGGGTAGTATTGCATCTGAAAAAATGACTGGACACATTTAGAGCAGCTGGGCGGGTTGTGTACTGTGCAAAGGTAAAGTGTTTGAATGAATGGGTCTGAGTGATTGTGCTGTTGCTAGACTGCATTACATTTTTGAAAAGCAGTGATTTTTTAAAGCAGCCATCATTTATTTACTGGGCTCCAAACTGGCCCCAAGCTGTCCTTTGTTGTAATGTTAGCTCGCCTGCTGTCCTGGACAAACAGCTGCCTATCTAATGTGACAAAGCAATGCTTACTATGAATACATTTATCATCAAAACTCCCGGGTGGTTATAATTTCGCTTGCAGTTCAAGTACTTTAACAGCTACAAACTAGCCACTGAGGCAGCCCAGCTAACTGATAAATAGCTGACATTAGCTCAGTTATACAATCCTGTGCAAAACTAAGCTTACCCCATCATTCATTAGCTTGTAGAACTGCCTTTAATGACAATACTTTGTAGTGTCCCTTTTCTATATGACTTTATCAGTCTCTCAAATTGCTGTGGGGGAATATTGTCCCACTCTTTGTTTAGTCAGTTCATTGCGGTTTGCAGGCATTTATTTATGCACTACTTTCTTAAGGTCCCACCAAGCATTTCAGTCAGGTTGAGGTCTAGACTTTGATTGGATAATTGCAACATCTTGATTTTTTTCTTTGTCAGTCATTCTGTTGTAGATTTGCAGCTGTGCTTGGAATCATTATCCTGCTTCATGAATCAGTTTCAGCCAGTCTTTAGCGGCTGGACAGATGTCCTCACATTTGACTCTAGAATACTTTTGTATACAGAGGAGTTCATGGTCGACTCAATGACTGCAAGGTGTCCATGTCCTGCGTCTGCAAAACAAGCTCAAATCAGCACCCCACCACCACCGTGCTGACAGCTGGTGTGAAGTGTTTGTGCTGATATGCTGAGTTTGATTTTGTGCATGATGATCAAACATCTCCCCTTTGGTCTCATTGCTCCAAAGCACATTGTTACAGAAGTGCTTTTTTTTGCCAACCACAAGGCTTCTTGCTGCCGTGTTCTTTTTAAATAGAAAAGGGTTTCTCTTGGCAACCCTTCCAAACCATTCATACTCCAGTCCCTTTCTAATTTTAGTGTCATGGACTTGAACATTTAACATACTAAATGAGGCCTGTAGAGTCTGAGATGTAGCTCCTCAGTCTTTTAAATTAAGTCTGACCTTGGGTTGAATTTGCTCGGACGTTCAGGATTGCAGTATTGTATTAACACAAACTCGAACACTCCAGACCAGCAAACTGACAAAACTTCTGCTTTTGCAGAGTTGCTCAACTTCGCTGATGATCAGTTAATCAGGTGCATTTGATAAGTAGCATCCGGCTACTTCTTATCCTCTGAACTCATATGAAAATAGTAAAGATGTATTTACAGTCATGACTGTAGCTGGTAAAATATTTAACTGCTAGTTGGTTAGTTTCCCAAATTACTTGACCAACCCATTCTGAAAAAAGCCAACAACAATAAAAACAGTTAAAAGTAAATGCCTATAAGTGCTTTCTACTGCAGTAGCTAAAAGTCATGTGAAAAATGAGAGTCAGCTAAATTTTGTTGTTAGCCTTGTAACTTCTCAGCTCAGATAAAAAAAACTACTAAAACTCTAAGATTTAAAAAAAATCTATGCCATATTTTTTATTGTACATGTAGGCCTACAATTTCTTTACCTTGTTATCATGATTACAGCTAATAAAACTTTTATAGCTAATCTATCTCCACTTGAAAGGCAACTAACGGTCATGCTAGTTACCACCACTGATTAAATGCAAGCAAGAAAATCCACATATTTACTTCCATGAGATGTCAACAACTCGGCAACTTGTGAACCAAAAACTTCTTCAACTTTCTGAGTGTTTTTCCAGCTAGGGTGGGCATACGTGTGACTTCTGTGTAGGACAGAATCGGGTATGTGTCATCACTGTTTTTGTACGGTGCTAGCTCACATACTGTGACAGGATGCCTACTGTCTTTAGTAACAGGTCTCTCGATGCTGAACCTTTTGTTAAATTGGGCAAGCAATGTTAAGATGTTTTGCAAAGACTCCCTATTTCCCTCAGAATTATATATCACAGTCTAGCAGGATAAATATAGACGAATTTGCGCTTATCAGTTAACAGGTAAGTTGACCGATGGGACAAACTTGCACTAAGAAATTATCACACCTTGTATTAGTGCTGCAGAGGTGTGAAGGAACAGACTGCTGTCCACAGTGCGGCTGGTAAGGCTCAAGGCGGCATTAAAGGCATCATGAGATGTCTAACGCTTCATCACCAGTGTTGTGACATCTCTGTGATGTTTCAGACGTATAAATATACACCGCTCGCTATTTTGGTGCTCGCTCATCTGGCTGAGTGAGAAAGGAAGGTAAAAAAACAGGACGGAAGGAGGGTACGGTGGTGCAGGAAGCGAAGGGGTGCAGGAGGAAGAGGAGTCGAGCCAAGCCGAGCTGTTTTGGTATCCCAAGCTCAGGACGCCGGCCAGGAAAGCCGGCCAAGGTGTGCTGTTGTCGTGTACCGGCACAGTGATCATGAGTGGGGGGGGGTGGCATGCTGGAGTGAACATCACACCGCTTCATCGCCGTGGCAGCAGCCTACCACATGGGCTCATGCCAAGACACTTGGCCAGCAATCCCACAATCCTTTGGTGCATGTCACTGATGAAGGAAAAGGCCTCCAGTCTATAGCAAGAGCTTTTGGATTTGGATCAATTCAGGGTGGAATATTACACCTTTAGGCTTTGAAATAGCCAATGGTGCACGATTTGTTTTGATAAAACTTCAAATAAATCTGATTTATCGTCTTAGATTTGTGCTCAGCTCTACTGAGATCACATGTTGAATATTTTCTGAGAATATGTCTCACCGCCAGCCTTCAGTTGCTCTTTCTGAATTATTTTAATCATAACTATCACCTCTATAAGTACATGAAATTCATTGGAAAGTTAAATTATTTCATAAATCAGGTTAAAGCTGCAGTTTTTAAGAAAATAAAATTATTTATGCTTAATGTTTATCTACCTGTCTCTCTCTCTCTCTCCCTTTCAAAGTGTACCTCTCTACATCTCAGGCGGAGTTATGGGCTGGCGTTCCTTGCTGGCCTGCCTGAGGGCGGACTTTCTCCTTCTCTGGCTTTCATTCGTACTCCTGCTCCACGTTAACTCATCGTGCTCAGGATATTTAAAGGCTGCATTGTGTTTCTATTCTCTGCTGGATGTCATCATCAGCATGGTGGTAATCAGAGCCTCCTTGAAACCTGCTAGGTCTTTTGCTTTTCATCCCGTGACTCTGTTTCTTCATCTGTTCCCCAACTGCAAGTCCAACGCTTCTTTGAGAAACCAATTCTCCAGGATCCCAGTTCCCTCGAGGAGTTTTACAGACACTACCATCCCGACCTTCCCACTTGATCGCCGTATTTACAAAGGAAAGCACCTGTAATCCACTGCTGCACTCCTAGCTATTTAATAACTAGACCTGCCTCTCAATAACCCATCCGGATCTCTGTCCAAGATACAAACCAGGTCTCAGAATTAAGTCATACTGACCTCAGTTACTCCTGACATCTCTCTCTTCTAGCAGAGCTCCTGGGCGAGTTCATGTTGTGCGACCTCTTCCCCTGCGCCACTTACCATTTCTCAGGCAATGAACTCTCTGAGTTCATTTTGAGCTCAAACATTACAATATATGACAACTTGGCACATAATCTTGCATTTCCAGCTTTTTAAAAATTTTCCTGTGGCATCAAGTAAGGCCACTTTTGTCACAGCTGTTTCATTGCTCATTTACAAAGAAGGTCCTTTGGATGTGGTGCTTATCTGTGGTTATCTTGTTAGGAAGACTATTATGTCACTTCCAACCTTTTATTTGGTGATTTGAAGGGTTCCAGTTACAAAGGGGAATATTTAGCCCTAAACCACAATTTCTTCCAAAACTTAACCAAAGGAACGAATGGGAGCAAATAACAGCCTACTGGCTAACAAACCTGTGAGGTCTCCCACTACCAATGCCTAACGCAGGTTTTATAGCTCTTGAAACCTGGACCATTGTCCCTTCATCCATTTTTGCTGTATGTGCATTTAAGTTTAAGAGTTTTTAGTATAGCACGCTCTTTGACTGATTTCACTTAGCGGCATCCGCCAAATTTTACCAACCACTCGTCAGCCAGTCAGGAAATACACAACCAGAAGTTGCCGGGAGATCACGGACCAGTCTCTAAGCATGTGTGACTGACGCATTAACAAATACATCGATTCAAGAGGGATTTCAGGTATTCCTTGCACTTCAGGTTACTCCTCAAGATCAAAGAACTGCTTTAAAAAAATGATTAAAAAATGGCTAAAAGTGTAAACTTGGAACATGTTGACTCTCATTTGATCTTTCACTCAAACCTTCCAAAAAGTTCAGTTTTTGTCTCATCAGTCCACAGAATATTTTCTTGGGGATCATCAAGTCACCAGTGGTTTTCTCCTTTGACTCTCCCATGGATGCCGTTGTTGCCCAGTCTCTGTCTTATTGTTGAATTTGAATTGAGGCACGTGAAGTCTGCAGTTCTTTAGATGTTGTTCTGGGTTCTTTTGTGACCTACTGGATGAGTCGTCGCTGGAGCAATTTTAGTAGGCTGGTCACTCCTGGGAAGGTCCACCACTGCTCCAAGTTTTCTGCATTTGTAGATAATGGCTCTCACTGTGGTTCACTGGAGTCTCAAAGCCTTGAAAATGGCTCTGTAACCCTTTCCAGACTCATAGATGTTAATGACTTTGCCATTTATCAACCTTGGAGGTTTGTAGTTGTTCACCTAAACAACTTGTCAACTGGTCACGAAATAACAACAAGAGGTTACCAAGTGCACGCAGGTTACTTCTCGAGATCAACAAATTGTCTTAAAGACAAAAAAAAAAGGCAAAAATAACAACATGAGGGATTAATCGTTAGTATACGCAATTTACAAATGAGAGTCAACATGTCGTTCTGAGCTCTCACCTCATGCGGAGGAGGTGCAGAGAGGCTAGAAAAACAGCAAGAAGGAGGTGTGTGCAAGATCGACAGAATGTGTCGGTTCCTCTATCTTCTTCCTGCCTCGTCGGTTTTGACGTGGTGAGGAGTGTGAATCGCGCACGTCTCGAGCTAACGTGCGCACAGTCGGACACGCACGCTCGGAGACAGCGGTCAGGGTGTGAAGCATGAATCACACGTGAAAGCGCAAGGACATACATGCAAATCCACACATAGAATCACACATGTAAACATTTATATGTGCCAATGCAGCAGGTTACCTAAAACTTACAATGAAGGAAACTAACTAGAACTGTGTTAACAGACAAAAACGGCACAGTCTGGAGAAGAAGCTAAAAAACAGTCACTTCCTGTTGTTGCTTTAACAAAGCTAAAGCAGATTTAATTTCGTTGCTTTTCAAAACTTCTTTCTTCGAAAATAAAAAAACAAAAAAAATTCCACTGAGACTTTTCATTTGTGCCGAATTCCAGTGATGTACAATATTTCTGACACTGCTGTTGGTACCAAACGGCCCGTAATCGACTTTTAAAAGATCGAGTGCGGGGACGAAAAGCAAGAAGGCGGCAACAGGAGCAAAATGAGGAAAGGAAGGAAAAAATGTCGCTTATGAAGTTAAGAAAATATAATTGCAAGCTGCTGAGGGAAGTAGCATAGAGGAAGTGCAGAAGTATGGAGTACTAGTCCCTGACACACACACTCACCACCTGGGGAGTGTGGATACGGTGCTCTCCTCTTTGGCCAGAGGCTGGTAAATAATGGATGTGTTGGTGGAAGCGCAGGCAGTTTGAAATGTAAATGTGACGGATGGAGAGTAGTGTGTGTATGTGCATGGACAGCTCATGGGTTTCTGTGTGTGTGTGTGTGTGATGCTGTCACTTGAGGCTGGGACTGGTTATGTGTCTCGCATGGTGATGGACCGTCCTCCCTGAAGAGAAGAAGAAGGAGTGGAGGAGCAGGACAAAGATGTGCAAGTGTTCACGAGAGGAAAGAGGAGTGAGGATGTAAGGAAAGAAGGGAAGGCTCTCAGGTTACCTCCAAGTACTTCAAGTAAAAGGAGTAATGCCAGTTAGTACAGCTCAGTAAGTACAGTCTGGTTTTTCTGGAGAGGTGTATGTTTGATAAATGTGTTGCAAGTGAAATAATCACTGATTTAAAACCTGAACTTGGAATTAGCAGCTCAGTCAGACTGGACCACCCGACAGGGCAACCGGGGGCGCAGTGGCTAAGCTGGATAGGCTCCCAATTAAACACCTTAATACACTAAAGTACACAAATGGCAAGAGTTTATATATTTAGTAAGAGTTAATATATTATATTTAGGTCCTGCTTTTATTTTGTGGACCAAAGCTTATGCTGTATGCATTCTCTTTGTGAAGTGAATCTTAACTCTGAAAATATTTATTAAGTTGTTTTACACTCCACTGATTAAAATAGGGACCTTTCCTGGGCACTGACTTCCCACATCAGTGCCCGTGGATGAGTCTTTGATGTGTGCTTGAAGTAATTTTGGTTGGCCGGTCACTTCTTTCTCAGTTGTTTCTTTATAGCGGCATGAAGTGTTGCTTTTTGAGATCTTTTACCCTGCTTCACTCATCAGACAGGCTCTATTTAAGCAATTTATTGATTCAGCAGGACCTGGGCGTGGTTAGGGAAACTGAACTTTCCAAAAATGATAGTTAATTGCAGCTAATTTGTGATTCACAAGAGGGGCAATCACTTTTTCACACAGGGCCAGGTACTTTTGGATAACTTTTTTTCCCCTTAATAAATGAAATCATCATTTAAAAACGGTATTTGCTCGGGTTATCTTTGCCTGATATTAAATTAGTTTGATTACCTGAAAGATGTACATGTGATAAATATGCAAAAAACAGCAACTAAGAAATCAGTGCTACAAATGCTTTTTCACAGCACTGCATCTTAAACTTAACAGACCACAGCATGAAGTCACCAAGTATTCATTACATGATCTCAAATGCCTGAAATAGATATGAGCAATATTTCAACATCATCTTGACATTAGTGCCGTGTTCTTGCACCACTTTGCTATCTGTGAGACATGTTAACAAGTCAGCTTTCTGGAGTAAAGAAACCCGTCTGTGCCACATGCAGATGTTCGCTTCTGCCGGTCTCTCTGGTGTCGCTGAACTATTGCGGCACCACATATTGCACCTTGAGAGTTATTAGTCCCTGTAGAACTGTTCATCTCCCCACGAGAGTGGCTTGTGTAGAAAAAAACTCCATCTTTGGTCTAATGCAATGGTGGAGGTCAGTGTTAGCATATGGCTCAGAGCGGGCGGGCGAGGGTAAGAGTGCGGTGAGGAGTGTGAGCTGCCAGCTGGCCTAAACATGATGGCACGAATGAAGGAGAGACGAGTGACGTGCGGAAGGTAAAAGTAAAGTACGAAGGGTGGAAAACAGAAGGGAATAGAGGAGAGGAAGTAAGTGAGGTAGGAAGAAACTGAAGGAGGGGACAGAGGGACTGACAAAAGGAGGAAGTGATGGATGGAGAGAGGTGGGAAGGTGAAAAGCACGGAGGGAAACAAACGTGGAGAAACTGGCATCTGTTGCCCTCCCAACCCCCGCCATCTCCACTGTCACCACCAGCTCCCATTGGTGCATTGTGCTTATATGTGTGTGTGTGTGTGTGTGTGTGTGTGCGCGTAGATAAGACAGAGAAAAGGGCCCAGATGGTCTGAGGGGAGAGTGACAAGTGGCTGTCACGAGATTCAGACAGCCTGGCCCTGTGCTGCCCTGCTGGCACACACGCCTCCATCTATTTGTAGGACCTCCGCCTCCTGCAGGGCACCTGATCGCCCCGTGCTACATCTGTTTGCGGCCGTATCTTTGGGAGCCCTGCAGGACACAAGAACAGATATTTCAGCACCGGTCACAGCATTGAACAAGTGTTAATGTTGATTTTCTCCTTTTTTTCTTCTTTTTACTTAATTCGTCACAAATTTACCAAAGCTGGGACAAAAATCCACAGAGGCTCACAAGTGTTTGGACATTTGAGTGATTATGTGCTATGATTTAACTCATCTGTGATGTATCTGCGGTCCAAACCAGATTAAAAGAGGAAAAGGGGAAAGCTGTCCTGCCTTACAGACTGTCACACTTTGTTTTCTGATTGTTGGGGACGCTATCTTTCAAACTTTTTTTTTTTTTTTCAAAACTCAACAAACTAACCGCAAAACTTCACGCCAAACCTGTAACACATTATGCTGCTCTTTTGAAAGCTAACAGTGCGTGCAATCTCCTTTTTAAGTTAAAAGAAAAACAGAAAAAAGACAATGGTTTTTGCTTCAGTAAAGTACATTCGAGTGATCACACAAAGCGCCAGCTATGCACTGGTGGTGTAAATGGAAAACACTTGTGCCGTTTCGCTTTTTTGTGTGCAGGGCACAGCAGTTTGTAAATTAAAAAAAAAAGAAAATTGGCATGCATGACAGACTGTCAATACAAACAAGCTGAAAAAAAAGTATTTTTAACACTTCACAGACAAAAGCGCAGAAGAAGAAAAGTCAAACATTTGTGCAAGAGAAAAAGAATGACTTGTGCAAAGTTCATTATCCATGAACTTTGAGATATTTACCAGTTTTCCCTTTCACACATATAGCACACAGCAGGAAAAAGCACTGGGTCCACTCTGGGGGCCTTTATGTGATGATAAAGATGGTTGGTGTCCAATCAGACTGTGCTTGATGGTTGTGTTCCCGTGTGTTCAGTCATGTATGTTGTATTTAGACAACATACATTTACACTTTATTAGGTACAACTTCCTGGTACCAGGATAGCGCACCATTTGCTTTTCAGAAGGTGCAGCCCCAGTGGCCTAATGGATAAGGCCCTGGCTTAGGAAGCCAGGGATTGTGGGTTTGAATCCCATCTGGGGTGCCTTTCAACAGAGTGGCGCAGTGGAAGCATGCTGGGCCCAGAAGTCGATGGATCGAAACCATCCTCTGTTAGGACTTTTAGATAGTTATTGAACCCTGAATCGAATCTTCATAGTGATCTGGTGACTGTGGAGGCCATTTGAGCACAGAAAACTTATTGTCATGTTCAAGAAACCAGTTTGAGATGATATGAGCTTTGGTGTGTTATCCTTCTGGAAACATTTATCAGAAGATGGTACACTGTGGTCAGCAATGATGCTCAGTTGGTACTAAAGAAGACCAGGCAACATTTTTTAAATCTTCCGTTGTCTATTTTTGGTGAGCCCGTGTGAATTGTAGGTCCGTTTTCCTGCTCTTATCTGACAGAAGGGGCACCTGGTGTGGTCTTCTGAATTAAAGTCTGACATGTTGTGCTTTCAGAGATGCTCTTCTGCTTCTTCTTCTCATACTTTGGTTGTAACAAGTGGTTATTTGAATTACTTCTGCAGTCTGGCTATTCTCCTCTGACCTCTGACATCTACAGGCCAAATAATCAGACCAACAACGATGCCACATTTAAAGTCTCTTAAAACAACTTTCTTCCCCATACTGATGCAAAGATTGAACTTCGGCAGGCTGTCTTCACCGTGTCTACATTCCTAAATATACTGAGTTGCTGCCATGTGATTGGCTGATTGCATATTTGCATTAACACACAGTTAAACAAATATACCTAATATTGTGGTTGGTGAGTTTATTCAGCATCCACACGCACTGGTAAAAAACGAGTGGAGACACCCAAATGAGACCTAAACCATTGGGTGACATCTGTTTTTTATGGTTTCTGATTGGTTTCTTGTAAATGTCTCAGTTTGCAGAAATACACCGAAGCACGATGCCTGTCATAAATGTTTAAGTTTTTTGCACTGTAAATTGTTAAGAAATCTCTTGATATGCTGGAAAGTGATGAAATATCCCACAATACCCGTCTGTGTTCAATTTAATCAGACTTTATGAAGACTTTTAACACCTTTCCTGGCATTTTGTATCACATAGGGCTAACTGATTGTGTTGAAGATGAAGATGGTTCCATGCAGGAACCTGATTGAAGCTAGCTTCGAGGACTTTGACTGCACTCTTCTCCTTACAATAGACAGAAATATGAACACATTTCCTGTGATTATTACACCCAAATAGTTAAATCTGCTGTCAGATTTTTGTGTCATATTCTTTGTCCGTCTTTGTCCCACTTTTCTAAATTCCTCTCCAGTGTTTTAACACTACATGTGCGCTGACCGACTGGCCGTCAGGGCCGACAGAGGAATTGTGACAAGCAGTCACAGTGTGTATTATCTGTCATTTCTGAGCCATGGGACTCAGTTTAATGGATAAAGCCTGCGGAAAACTCACACCGCCAGCCTCTTTATATCTTTATGGGTCATTCGCTCGTCTTCCCAAACACCCCCTAATACGCTTTATCTCTCACACTCTGTCTTTTTCCCATTGTGTTGCGAACACACACACACACACACTCCTGATCTTAACACGGTTGCCCTTGATTTCTGTGATCCTGCGATATTTTTTTTTCCTTTTCTCCCAAGGAACTTCCTGCCCGTCCTTTTTCCAAATGAGGGGAAATGAAGGATGGGACTTTGGGGCCTCCAGGCCGCGACCCTCGTAGTCCCACAGCAAGGCTCCCTGGGATCTGTAGGCGCCTCCGGACTCCTCTCGGACACCAGGGGTTTTCCCTCATCGGGAGCGGTGGTACACGAGTGTGAGCGAAAGTGAAAAAAAAAAGAGCAAAAGAAGGCAAATTGACGAGAGAAATTGGGTGTGAAGAGAGAGGGGAGTAAGGACGCCTGTGCGTAAGTGTGTGTGAGAGCGGCAAAAAGCAGAAAAACTGTGTTAGTGAGAAAAAGAGCAAGTGTGTGTGCGAGGGACAGCTCGTCCTTCAGGCTCACCTCGGCCCCCCGGGGTCTGTCTTCTCAGCGCCGCCGCCGCCGTTTTACTGGCCCCGGCTGACGGCTGTGAAATGGCGACAAATTTACTGCTCTGGAGCTCATGGATCTGAAAGCAGAGAGGACGTCTCCTCTCTTTCACCCTCTCCTTTTCCCCCCTTCTTCTGCTACGTTCTCACCTCCTGCACACGTTCTTCCGTCCAGCTCTGTTTAACATGTGCTTCTCTAACTCCCGCTCTTTACCAAAAATAACAACTTTTCATCCTTCCTGTGTTCCCCATCCCCTCTTCTCGCTTTCTCCTTTTGTATCTTTTTACCTTCTTTCCATTTCTGGTGTTTTTGGTCTTCCCCCGTTATATTTTTTTCTGTCGGTTATATTCACCGTTGCGTGAAATGCAAACATTCTTACTCCCGAACACGAGAGCGATCACATATCATTTATAGCCCACTGCTTTTAATTATGGAAGACTGCAGCAGTCAGCGAGGTGAACCAGTAGCAAAATTTCGTCAAAACTGCGGCGTCATTCATCCAAAAAGAAATAGAGTGTTATTTATGAGTTTCTGCAGCTCACACAAAGCATCACAAACATGCACTTTAGTCATAGTTAGTTTTTTAGGATCACACTTAAAACAAACCATATGTTTTCTAACTGGTTACTCATCTCTTTGTGCTGATGAGTCAGCCAGCACCAGAGTTTCAAGTCACAGGAGTGCATCAGCTCTGAGTCACTTAAAGTTATCTGTGGAAAAAAAAATGAATGGGTGCCAGGGAAAAGCTCAAAATAGCTCCTCAGTAGCAGAACTCAGATTCATAGTAAAGCACTGGACAGTTTTCTGTTTAAACTGGTTCTGACCAAGCAGCAACCTTTGGGATTAGAAAAGAATTAAGTGAGCAGCAGAAACTGCAGTTCCTCCAGTGGCCACTTGAGGCCGTCTGCAAAAGACCCGATTTAGACTTCTGCCAAGGATCTTTATGGAGTGTATGAGGTAACCTATGTATGTTGCCAGTGTCGATGTCAGTATTTATGCTTCTGCTTGTGCAGTTACTGCTGGTGTTAATCACCGTGTGGTCTTGTCTTGGTGTTTTATATGATGTTCCACGTGGAAGAAAAAAATAAAATCCTTCCCGGGTCCTCGCTCGTTCTTGTGCTCAGTTTTTTTGAGGTGCAAACATATTTGTCCCTCCAGTTTTTTCCACTTCCTTGTACATTCCCTTGTGTCAATTCGGATAGTTTCAATAATCTCCCTCCAGGAATTTATGACATTTGTGAGTCCTTATATTGATGCTATGATTATTTTCCTTACAGTGAGACAAGGTTTAATATTCTCTAACTGACGAATTCGAAAACTCCAGTAAAAAAGTAGCCGGAAATGTACAGGGGGAATCAATGGTAATAAACAGGTGCCAACTATGTGTTTGGTGTGTTTTGGAGCAATTTTAACCGCAATGATCTAAGTAATAATTTGGTTTGATATGCACCTAATTGTAAAAAAAAAATCAATCTGATAAAAGAGCATCTGAAAGGTATTTTCTTTTTTCTGAGTGAGTAAAATTAAACCCCATTATCAGGTTTCCATATCAGTTTAACACATATCTATTCATTTTTTTTATATAGCACCAAATCACAACAACAGTTGCCTCAAGACGCTTTATATTGTAATACAAAAACGAGAGAAAATGCCAACAATCATATGACCTCCTGTGAGCAAGCACTTTGACAGTGTGACAGTGGGAAGGAAAAACTCCCTTTTAACAGGAAGAAAACTTCAGCAGAGCCAGGCTCAGCGAGGGACGGACATCTGCTGCAACCAATTGGGGTGAAGTATCTACACAGTCTATGGGTGTGTGATGCTAAGCAATGGCTCAATCTCATTAGAGTGAAAACAGGATGGCAACCTCCTTCAACCAAGAAAAATCTGTGGTTTTACAGGAATTTTTCACCTCCAGCAAAAGATTGCAAGCAATCCAGAGAGAAATACAAATTTAAGATATAAGAATAATGCAAAACAATAAAATACAACATTAATAATTTAATTAAAACCTTTTCTGTATAAAAATGTCTTCAGCGGCTCTTTAAAATAGTCTGCACAGCAAAAACACAGTGGAAGAGAATTCCTACCTTGGTGTTGCTGCTTGAAAAGCTCGATGCCAACACATTTTTTAACAAGTACGTTTGACCTGAAGACCTGAGAGCTCAGGAAGAAGAGCGAGATTTCAGCAGGTCAGAGATATTTAAAGTGGAAACCAAAGACAAGCCAAATTAAAAGTCTTGCCCCAGTGTTCGGTACAGTCTGAAGGCGATTCAAAGCTGATTTGTTGAAACAAATAAAATGACTGTTACAATAATCCAAATAATCATCTCAAGCTCAGCCTTTAACTCCAGTAGTTTAAGTTTAGAAATATTCTTTAGATGAGAAAAATTGTTCTGAAACAGTTGTTTGGAGTGACGCTCATGTTGGTCATGCAGCAGTCTCCAACCCCTGTAGCATAAGTTAGCTAACCTTAGCTAACAGCACTCCATCTTCGTGCCTAATTTTCATCATCTCTGCCTCCAAACAACGAAGACGCCCAAAAAGATGAAGTTAAAGCATAAAAATGTTAGTCCATGACAGTGGCGTGTCTAGAAAATTTTTGTTGGGGGGGCCAGGTAGGGGCACAGATTTGGAGAAGGGTGGCAGATGTAATTGGCAGATAATGTTTAAAAAAAAAAATCTACCAACCGTTAACCATCATTCAATAACCCTAAAAACCTAATAACCGAATGCGCTTTTAACTCTTATTAGAATGAGATTTTAACCACTATGGTGCAAAGTTTTTAGATACTGCGTTGATAAAGTACAAGAGATACAATCAGTGCTTTGTCAGTGTTTATTATTATGTTAACTTTATCTGCCTATTAAAAACAGAAGATAATCTTCTTACAAACTGGTGTTTGATTTTGAAACAGGAAAAAAGTGGGGAAACAAATGAAAAGACTAACATTTGAATGAAACCTGAAAGCAAGTAAATACTTTCTATGCTGCCTTATGGTAAACTTTGGTAATACTGATGTATAAAGAACAACACTGGCTGATGATGAAATACAGTCAGCTGGCATGGTGACACTGCCAGTATTAACCTGCAGGGCTGGACTGGGACAAAAAAATTGGGCATTTTGACCAGAGACCGGCCCACCAGGTATTAAAGCCATAAAGCCTTTGAATGAAAACAAACGCTGTTGTGACAGTGATGTACGCTGTCTTTTTGGTATATGTATGATTTCTATACATTTTACATCAGATAAAAACTTTGTTTGCAAGATTCAGATAATTATTTAATAAAAGCTAGATATTTTAAATGATAATAAGAAAGTAGAGTATTTCTTTGTGCCCCCCTTTCCCTGTTAATGCCCTACCTGGCCCCCTGGCATAACTTTGCTAGATCCGCCCCTGCACAGTTACCAGCTGTCAGCTACGTAGAAAAGGATCCTGGTGTTATTTGTCTCTCAGAAATAGTTGATAACTTCCCTTCAACTCATTCATGTCACCTAAAAGGTAAACCTGTTTCTCCATCACCTGTTCAGCTCTGATGATTCAGTAAGGACATCTCCTGGTTTCATCTTCATGTTTCCCTCTCACCAGATATACAAACCGATATCATGACCAGCAGCTTTACAGCTGTGGCTCCAGCAAACATCAGCTGATACTAGAAAGAAATATTAAATAAATTCTAACAACAGCTGATCAAGCTTAAACATGCTGCTGTTGTTTAGCGCGACATCCACTGGTTTCCTCTTTCTGGCGCAAAGTGAGTCTTAAACAAACAAGAGAGAAAAGCCGATCAGCTGATCATTGATCAGTTTCATGATTGAAGTAGGAACAGGAGAGGGAGGGAGAGAATGAGAGAAGAAGAGGCAGCTGTGCAGCAAAGACACAGAATAACTCCAGCTTTGTGTCTTTTTCATTGTAGCGAAAGTACGGGACAAACTGCGTCTCTTCTCAGCTCAATACGAAACGTGTAATATTTTCTCTGAATGAGGGACCATTCCATTTTGAAGGAGCCGTTGGAAACTCTACTAACTAAACTTATGA
Organism: Oreochromis aureus; assembly: GCF_013358895.1. NCBI lineage: Eukaryota > Metazoa > Chordata > Actinopteri > Cichliformes > Cichlidae > Oreochromis > Oreochromis aureus. The sequence continues at coordinate 21,702,077 of NC_052963.1, read as the reverse complement.
ATAAAGTTCACTATCAATAACATCACAGCACCCACCCACCCAACTGTATAGAAACTCCGTCATGCTAGCTCACGCAGTACGAATTACTGTAACTGACTGTAAAAAGTCAGCACAACGAAAATAAACTCCACCTAAACTTGTTTTATATCTGACCCAGAGAGACTGCAGGTCATAATTTCTTACCTGAAGTTCAGTTCACCTGACACTCGGACCAGCGGCCGCCTCGGGTTTCTCCTCCTGCCTCCCCTTCCCTCATCCACCAGCTGGCCTCTGTGGAAGCTCCGCCACAGCCACCAAAAACTGAATTAGTTTTACACATCGACCAGCATCTGGCCAATCCACCACCTCTCATTGTTCATGCCGTTACAAAAAAAAAAAAAAGTCATGAGCCCGGTTTGCCCGATGACCAGTCCAGCTATGTTAACCTGCAACCAAATCTGCAGCTCCATACAGCTATGTTACGACTTGGATTATATCTTATAACTCATAACTCTTATGTTAGCTCCCCCCAGTAGCCTACTGTCTGATATATTCGACGGTTGCAATAATTCTTTAAGTGTTATTTTTTCCTTGGTATTCTAATTTTACCGAAGTTTACTAAACTCAACAAACTTAATATTACTTACAGGGACATTTATTCTCTCCTCATTTTCTTTCGCCAAAGAATTGTTTTCTGCGGTGCCGTGTTTCGTGCTTGGCTCTCCTACCTTTGCTAAAGTGATGCTCATAGTGCAGAAGCCGATGCTGCATTCACTTACACTCGGATATCTGAGCTTCACTGTGAAAACATAATCGTATGTTTGCTATTTCATTGAATTTTATTGTTTTAACTTCGGGGTGGCACCTGGGGTGGCCAGTCTGGTTGGGGGGGTGGCCTGTGCCGCCCCAGGCCACCCCGCTGGACACGCCACTGGTCCATGAACCAGTGAATTTTGTTTCAATCTTTTATATACAGCATGTGGGTATTGTCTTAACATCAGTTTAGTTAAATTAAAAAGTATAAAAGAATTAGATTGATATCAACATGAAAATATAAAAGTTTAAATATGTCCAATGAAAGTGCCTATAAATAGACTATTAAACAGATGGACACATAAACTTTAATATATAAAATGTTAAAATATCCTGATAATTATTTACTGACATGTATGAGGTTAACAAAAGGCCACACTAAGCATGACAGATGATGTGTGCTTATGTGTACACATGTGCTTATGTGTGCCCCTGCTGTACCATTCACAGCCATGAGAGCCTTGCAGCTTTAGGGAATAGGAGGGGAACATAAAAAGGATTAGCAGTTTCAAATTAATACTTAGAGAATTGCTTATGCAGGAATGCATTCACAAAGAGACAAATGCTGCATCCACAGACATGCATGCAGACCTCAGCACAGGAAGCATACTCATGTGCACGGATGTACTGCATGTGCATGGATCCACACACACTGTAAACTGTACTTTTCAGCGAGCACCTGCACACACACGTACACGGATGCAGTCGCTCCAAAACTGGTGTGATCTTGTCTGTCTTCAGATTAGTGATAATTTTATGACATAAATCTACTTTACTTGATTGTAAATTGTTCCTGAACTGTATGGGAGTACATTTTTGACAACGTTGTATCCATTACAGCACAATTGAGCAGACGTGCTAAACTACTACTTGCCAGGCTGCTCCTCACGTTTTGTGGCAGCTGGAAAGAAGGCAGCGTGTAGCTGCTATGAGCACTTCTGCAAAATTTCAGTAAAATGTCAGATTTCTGAAACTATACCATGTGTCACAACTATTGGAGGTAGCTCACACCTCTCCTGTGTGGTTGCTAAGAGAAGGAAAAACTTTTTGTTATCGAAATAAAACCCTTAAAGGTACAGTAAGTAATTTTTTTAGTTTATCTTAAAGAAAAAAAGGATACTGCATGTAAATGTAAATAGAATGGTGTACAAATACATTTTCCAATAAACTGATGCATTCTCATAAAAATGTATTATGAATATAAGCTTGGGGTTAAAGGTTTGTGGAAGCATCCTTATTTACTCTCAATACTGTCACAATTAGTTTAGTCAGCAGATTAGACATGTTAGCATGATGCAGCTAATGTTAGGCTTGAGTGTTCTAAAAATCCCACTTTCCCACTAAAAACAGTTTGATTACAGTCTCACATCCTATGAGAGCTTACACTTAGTAACTCAGCTTCCAAAAAAGTTAGATCCACTTCAAAGAAAGTTTCACTAACGGCTAACAGCAGCTAACAGAGGCTAACAGTAGCTAACAGCAGCAAAAACAGCGGTCCTTGCTGGCAGAAAAGTTCAGGATATCCTCAGTAACTCACCTCAGTGCTGTTTTCATTGGTGAGCTTCATTGACTCATCGACTTACATCGGTCTTCTTTCACAAAGTTTAACAGCCTCCTTCAGAGTGAAGACGCTTTTCACCCAGCATTGACAGCTGAGGTTAACAGTGGCCTGACAGCAAGGGCGTAGATTTGGTTTTGGCATTGGTGGGGATGGATGATTCAACCACTGAACCCTGCCCTGTTTCTTTGTTTTTACTTTTTGTCTTTGCTTCTTGATAAAAAAAAAAAAAAGGAGAAATACAGGGAGTGCAGAATTATTAGGCAAGTTGTATTTTTGAGGAATAATTTTATTATTGAACAACAACCATGTTCTCAATGAACCCAAAAAACTCATTAATATCAAAGCTGAATGTTTTTGGAAGTAGTTTTTAGTTTGTTTTTAGTTTTAGCTATTTTAGGGGGATATCTGTGTGTGCAGGTGACTATTACTGTGCATAATTATTAGACAACTTAACAAAAAACAAATATATACCCATTTCAATTATTTATTTTTACCAGTGAAACCAATATAACATCTCCACATTCACAAATATACATTTCTGACATTCAAAAACAAAACAAAAACAAATCAGCGACCAATATAGCCACCTTTCTTTGCAAGGACACTCAAAAGCCTGCCATCCATGGATTCTGTCAGTGTTTTGATCTGTTCACCATCAACATTGCGTGCAGCAGCAACCACAGCCTCCCAGACACTGTTCAGAGAGGTGTACTGTTTTCCCTCCTTGTAAATCTCACATTTGATGATGGACCACAGGTTCTCAATGGGGTTCAGATCAGGTGAACAAGGAGGCCATGTCATTAGTTTTTCTTCTTTTATACCCTTTCTTGCCAGCCACGCTGTGGAGTACTTGGACGCTGCGTGTGATGGAGCATTGTCCTGCATGAAAATCATGTTTTCTTAAAGGATGCAGACTTCTTCCTGTACCACTGCTTGAAGAAGGTGTCTTCCAGAAACTGGCAGTAGGACTGGGAGTTGAGCTTGACTCCATCCTCAACCCGAAAAGGCCCCACCAGCTCATCTTTGATGATACCAGCCCAAACCAGTACTCCACCTCCACCTTGCTGGTGTCTGAGCCGGACAGGAGCTCTCTGCCCTTTACCAATCCAGCCACGGGCCCATCCATCTGGCCCATCAAGACTCACTCTCATTTCATCAGTCCATAAAACCTTAGAAAAAGTCAGTCTTGAGATATTTCTTGGCCCAGTCTTGACGTTTCAGCTTGTGTGTCTTGTTCAGTGGTGGTCGTCTTTCAGCCTTTCTTACCTTGGCCATGTCTCTGAGTATTATAAACAGTGTTGGTCAAGTTACTTGAAAAAAGTAATCAGTTACTAATTACTGATTACTTCCCCCAAAAAGTAATCCCGTTACTTTACTGATTACTTATTTTCAAAAGTAATCAATTACTTAGTTACTTAGTTACTTAGTTACTTTTTAAAAACACGATTTACAACCTGAATAGGTGATAAAGCGATAGATCTTTCAGCCCAATTCTACTTTTTCTGCATAATTCATCATACAAAATGTAATCAAATGGAAAAGTCTCTTTTTAAAACTTGTTTTATTAGTTTTAATCTTTTAACTTTATGCATCAAGCAAAATTAAATTATATGCAACATTCTCTGACTGGAAGAAATTTGTTTAACATTTAAACCTATTTTCTGCACATTCCAGCATATAAAATAAAATATTTTTTGTGTTTACACTCACTCTTTCAAATAGATGCAAGTAAAACACAGCAGAAAATAAATAAAATCAAAGACTAGCGGTCCTGTTGCTCTATTTTCACCTGTAAAGCAGGACTGGGGTAGGCGGAGGAGGTTTACCCTGGTGCAGGTGTGCTGCAGCGGTCAGTGGAAGAATCCATGAGTTTCTCTGTGAATTTCACATTACGTCGTAGTACACTCGGTGCTTGCTTGGAAGTTTAGGGGTTTTTCGCTGTAAAAGTAGTTTTCTTCCACGCTGCACAACGGACACTAATGTTTTTGTCACTTTTATGGAATCAAACTCAAAATAAGGTCAGTACTTCCACGCTTTAAACGCTGCATGCTACACTCTGTCCCTTTTCGATATATTATGATCTGCAGACAGCTGTTGTCACGAGCGTCGCGCACTCGCTTACGTCACTGTCATGAGGCGTTCTCGCAAAAAAATCACGGTTTTAGTAACGCAGTAGCATGGCGTTCCTACGTGAAAGTAACGGTAATCTAATTACCGTTTTTGCAATAGTAATCCTTACATTACTCGTTACTTGAAAAAAGTAATCAGATTACAGTAACGCGTTACAAGTAACGCGTTACTGCCCATCTCTGATTATAAAAATAGCTTCAAATACAGTCATGACAAAAAAGAATATGACTTTAATGACTTAACAACATTACTTCAGTTATAGTACACCAACATCTCTTACACATTAGCACTAAGGGAACACTGAATGACCTGGTGGGTTTTGTCCATAAAACTACTCATCTAAGATTACCACAAAGTAAAAGATATCTCAGCAAAATTATGCAACATTTTAGGCACACTGTTGCCCCGATCAAATCAGTGAGCTGGGACTTTTTACTCTAAACATGAACTACTGTTACAGCAACAGACATGGACTACTGGTGCCCCACACAACAACTCAATGTCCACTATGTGAAGGAGCCAAACACATGCCTTCTCCTCTTGTTAACTGAGACAAACTGCTGGCATATTTGTTTTACATCTATACTGTCCAGTCTCCCCTGGTGGACATGGTACAGCCTCTGTAAACTAATATCCTGGCTTGCTCGAGGCTGCCGTTTTCTCTGACAGTTTCAATCAAAATTAGAAATGCTACTCTGAGACTGAGATAACTAATAGTGCTGCCTGTTGTGCAGTTAGTTTCCAAAACACGTTATTCATGGTTACTTACAATTTTAGACTGATGTGGGCCAAAGCTTAGTATAGCCTGTAACGTTATTATGACGTATGAGTATGAGTGAACTTGACTTTAAGTGACTTACAGGTTTCTTTGAAAAATACTTTCTTATATCCAGGTTCTTCCTTTTTGCTGCCATCCTCCTCTCCTCCTTGCAGGTCCTCGCAGCGCAGGCTTGCCGCTGCTAAAACTAAACAGAGCTCCCTGAAAGGCACAGCCTATCACAATGGCCATATTTGTCACATGAGGTAGGACTCCAGTAGAGACCGTAATTTAACTCTTTGTGCAGCGCTGGGTGAATGAGACGTTGACAGATCGTTTTTTTTTCTTACAATCGGGTTTGTTTTTCTTTACTCGAAGAGATCAAATTATTGGTGGGGACAATTCAATAATCGCTGGATATTGGTGGGGACATGTCCCTTCCGTCCATGCCAAATCTACACCCTTGCCTGACAGCCTTCCACAGGCAGGGAAAAACTCCAGATATCTTCATCCAGTCCTATCACCAGTAGTACTAGTAGCAGCCTGCATTTTGTATTTGAAACATGTACTTGTGACAAATTTGCACAAAAAAAATAAAAAATCAGGAAGGGAGTAGATTTTTTTTTCACAGAGCTTGACAAGCTCTACTCACTCCTGGTTTAGCCACTTTAACTGAAACTACTGGAAACCAAGAGTCACAGCATTTGCTTTGCAGTTAGTATATACTATGTATTCAGTTTACCCATGGGTTTAAAAGCAAAATGTCCCTTTTTTTTAATGCATTCAACAGGAATGTACACACAAACATCATGAAACTACAAGAACATGGACATGTTCAAATGCTACAGGTGCTGTTTTGGTGATCACTGTGCAAAGTCCTGGGACCTGCAGACTCAGGTACATTTTGATAAATAAGACATGCCACTTCATTCGGGTCTGCCTTCATGAACTTCAGAGTTTTTCTGGTTAAGTAGCACAGAGAATTTGGCTAAACAAGAGGATAGTTTACAGCCTGCACGACCTTACACAAGGGAATACATTCTGATATTTGGACCAACAAAAATATAGCACAAGACTCAGAGGCAAACAGTTCTTATAATTTTTCAGTGCAATCATCGCTGCTTAAAATAAGTAGGCAAGTGAATCTGTGTGTGTGTGTGTGTGTCAGTACAGTCTCCAGCATGTCAGCCGTGAAAGGCCTCTGCTCGCCGTTTGAGCTCTCCTGAGTGAGAGAAGTGTGACAAACAGCTCAACAGGCTTTGGCACACCAGCTGTCCAGAGGGGACAGAAATTTCACACACACAGACACACACTCAGGTCCATTCACCTCTAAGCATAGGACCGAGTGCACATGCTTGAACACATACACCCAGTCTCACAGCACACGCACACAGACACACAATAAAATCGCACACACTGCTGCCAAGTGTGGCGCGGTAATCTTTAGTAATGCCATCGGTCCTGGGGGCAGAGCATCTAAACGATGCCAACGGCCACACAACATCAGAGCCTCGGCGCCCTGCCTTCCCACAATCCCCCTCTCCACGGGCAGCCAATCCACTGTCGGACAGGAAAAAATGTACTTTTCTGGCGGCGCTTTCGCCCATTTGAGCGCTTAGGAGGATGGAGTGACACAGAGAGCTGCGGGGAGGGAAAAGAGTAACACAGAAAGCAGTTGGCTTGAATGTCGACGTGACCTGCTGCTTTCCGGTCGCCATGGTGATTTTGATCAACAACCATTAATAATGTGTAAAGCTGTTCATTAAGTCTGGGACTGCTCATTTCCAGCACTTCTTTTCAAAAAAAAAAAAGAAAAATATCTGGTATGAATGAGCACGAATCCAAGCAAGGATTGGAAAGAAGCCTCAGCCCGAGCAAAATTTGGATGCACGTCTTTTCCTCGCAGGCTGTGAGAAGCTCTGACTTATTGCCATTCTAATCTTATAGTTGGATGAGGAGAAGCATGTTTGTATGTGTTTAATTCCATAGACGTTTGAACATTCAGTCCATCTCAGCTGGTGTCATTTAAAGAGGAACAAATACAGTAGAAGAAGTGGTAATCTGAACAGTGAGAGGGGAATCTCGCTTCTGAGACAGATCGTTCTGAATTTAAGAGAACATGTGCATCTGCATCCTGTGTCCAAAGCCCAGGGATTTCATTTGGAATTGCACCACAGCGATTCTTCTTTCGAACACTTGTCGATAAAGGCTGCATGCACGCATACATGTCAGACTCTTTAAGTATTGCACTAAATCGAATGAAAGCTGACGCTGAAACGCGTGGTCTCACAGTATTGTTTGCATTCAAATCAGCAGACACCTTTAACAAGGCTGGGTAGCGTTACTGTTAAAAACTGCTTCATTTTTTTACTCTTATGTTGCAATCACATAAACACACCTATTAATTTCCTAGGACGTGACGGTCTTGCATGCGCACGTGTCTTTTGATGCACTGACTACCTTTGAAATCCAAAGACGGCCAAACTTTTTAGCTTGTACTACCTGAACTTTGTTCGTACGTAAAACCGTATACGTGAATGTGAAATTGCATTCACAGTATGTTGGGATAGACCTCTTTAACTTATGGTTTTTATCCTAATCGTGAATAACTTTGTAACTGTGTATTTTAAGAACTGTTGTAGCCATGAAATTATTGTTACTGTGTTTAACTTTGTCCAGTTAGAGTTTGTATACTGGTAGCATCTCCGTCCACACATAGCCATCGACAGGCTTGATTTAGACGTTTTCAATAGAGTTAGCCAAACTGAAAGCAAACTGCTGCTGATTTTCGACCTGAGGGCGTCCACGACATTCAAGCCTCATTGGTATTTATTGGGTAGCAAGTATTTATTTAGTCTTTATAGAAATATTGGCGTTTTCCATGGAAAAAAAAAAAACTAACATCCGCCAGAATTTGTTGCTTTATGTGCCAAATGAGCCTGTGGTAGTTTATTCAAATGCATTGCTTTTATGCCTTGCTGTGCAACTCTCTTTTTTGATTTATGTTATGAGTTCTGAGTCACTATAACTTTGTTTTAAATCAAATAGCCGATGGACAAGAGGGAAAAGAATCACAAATAAACCCAAAAGTTGTATTTTGTTATAAAGTGGCCATGTAACCGTAATGTAGAGCAAACAGTTCAAACAGCTGCAGCGCAGAGGCGAAAGTGAAGGCGGTTGTATTTTTATGTTTATATGTCCTTTAATTGTAGATCGACTGCTTTCGTCTGTTACCTTGGCCGCGGGCTGGGCTCGGCGCCCAGTCAAGGTTGACAGCTCATCAAGTTGAGGAAAAAGCATTGAGGATAGGATCCTGACAAGGCGAGATGGTGGTGGTGGGGGGGGGGGGCAAGGAAGGGAGGCCCGGTGAAAACACCTCACAGGCTGCAGGGGAAAAGCTGCATATTGTAGCTTCAAATCGCTTTCACCTCCTTCTATTGGGTCATGAATCTTGCTGAGCACCTGAGGAACTGTCATCTTTTAATTTAATTTGAAAAACTGCAGTGAGGGTTGGTTAGGCTTTTATGTAAGGGCCGCTTTTTTTTTTCTTTTTTTGCAGAAAGAGAGGATTCCCCACCTTTCTCACTGTGAGGGGCGCCGGGCTGGGAAACATGAGACGTGGGTGGTCAGTTAGTGAAGCCATCAGTCGTAGGAGGTTACTAGTTATTGTAGTAGTCAGGTGGTGCTGGTGGTGGTTGGGGGGAGGAGGGGGCGAGGCGCTCAAGCAGCCAGAGTCCACGCCGCTGCATCGCCAACGGGGTGAACCTCAGCTGTTCTTCCCTTTGCTTCCTCCCTTCTTTCTCCCTCCTGACCTTCCTCCTCCTTCTTCCACCTCCTGTTCGTTTCATCCCTCTCTCTCCTTTAAACAGCCGGAGAGGAGCTGCTGCTGGTGGTGGTGAGGAGGGAGAAGGGGGGAGAGGGCCTGTCAGGAAAGGAGTGAAATGTGTGTATGTGTGTGTGTTTGTGTGTACAGCTTAGGGAGGGGTCGATATGATGAGGCTTCAGTGTTGTCGAGATGGATTAGCTGAATGACTTTGAGGGGTTTGTTCTCTTGTCTTTGAGCGCACAGCCAACTCACTGTACTCCCTTCCTCTCCCGCCCCGTCTTTCTCTCTGAATCTTCACGTCTCAGTCTCAGTCCCTATCCTTTTCTGCGTTTCTTTTTTTATATATACATAGATATATATGTATATAGAGCAGACCTCATTAACGATCCCTATTCAAACACAACTACGTGCCTCAAAACATGTCTTCCACTGGGATCGAAAGGCAAAACTGGACTAATTTTTCAATTTTTCCACTTCCGTCATCAGTTCATCAGTCTAGTCTAACTAACTGATGTACATTAGGATAATCATATCCAAGCTATGAAACCAGATGATAATTTTCTTCCATCTTGTGACAGTTGGTGTTGGTACTGTTGGTTATAACTTAATTAAAACCACATGTTACCTTTGGCTTTATTGTGAAATGACAATAAAACATTTTTACGTCTTTTGGAACTGAAAAAGTCAACAAGGATTGGTTCCCCTCACTGTAGAAATTCACTCACCGGGCAGTATATTAGGTACACCTGTTCAACTGCTTATTAATATAAGCGTCAAATCAGCGAATCACATGGCAACAATTCAGTGTATTTACACATGTAGACATGATCAAACCGACCTGCTGAAGTTTGAAACGAGCATCAGAATCAGTACGAAAGGTGATTAAGGTACTTTGGACATGGCATCGTTGTCTGAGTATTTCAGGAACTGCTGATTTTCACCACACATTCTGAAAAAAAGAAAATATCCAGTTAGAAGTCAGAGAAGAATCAGACTCCTTCAAGTTTATAGGAAGACAACAGTAATTCTAATAGCCACTTGTTACACAGGATGCAGAAGGGCATCTCTACACTACAGTAGCAGAGGACCACACCAGTGGCCACTCCTGTCAGCTAACAACAGTTAACTGAGGCTAAAATTCACAAAGAAGATGTGAAAAACATTGCCTGGTCTGAGAAGTCTCGATTTCTGCTGCAAAATATGGATGGTAGGGTCAAAATTTGGTCATTGGTCCACATCATGGATGTGCCTCCGACAAAACTGCACCAACTATGCCACGCTGTCATGTCAACATGGAGCAAAATCTCTGAAGAATGTTTCCAGGACCTTGTTGAATCATGAAGAATTAATAAAGATCCAGGTGCTAGCAATGACAGAGTTAGTGAATACATATAGGAACCAGTTAACAACTGAAAGCTGGCTGTCTAAAAGGACTAGCAGGGGATGGTTTCAAGCCATCAACCTCTGGGTTATGGGCCCAGCACGCTTCCGCTGCGCCACTCTGCTGAAAATCACTCCAGATGGGCCTCGAACCCACAATTCCTGGCTTAGGAGGCCTGTGCCTTTTAAATTAGGCCACTGGGGCTGCACACATGGAATCCCAACATGCTGCATTTTGTTCAGTGTACAGCTGGCTCATTGTGAACAACAGAATGGAGAAAATGTTTATTCAGCTCCTGAGCTGAGCTCTGAGCTCCACTTTGCTTGGGTGGTTTCAGTTGTCTGTGGAGACTCATGAAACCACACGAGGACCAGAGAGTAACTAAGATCTGGATTACTGGTTGTAGTTACATTAAACATTAAGTCCATATGCTGTAATATGCCTATATATACAATATATACCTAAAATAGAAGGAGCAAGAGTAATCAAGAGACAAAGAATAATATTTTTGAAGCTTTTTGGTTTCTATCATTTATGAGAAGGCTTCAGTTGCATGCAGGTTAAGAGTCTGTGTTTTCAACAAAAGAGGGAAAGCATTTGCCAGAATTCAATTTCAAGACAATCAGCTATTGTCTGTGTGTGCACAGTGTTCCTTTTTGTTAGTTTTTAAAAACTTTTACACAGTCATAAACAGTGGCCAGTGCATGTAACAGAAAGTCTTGGCTCATACATTCACTGGCAACACCAACAGTCCCAAAATTTTTGGCCGCCATCTCCAGAGGCTAAGTCAGCAGACTGGCCGACGTGTTGCCAGATTGCTGTATGGACTCAACTTACTTTCGTCTTTGTATTTGGAGCAATTTACAGCCTCTGCTTGAAGACGTTGTCCTCCCAAGTCTTCATCAGTCATATGACTTCATTCAGAGTGGGGTGGATTGATGGGTCAGCAAAACAGCTGCTTTTAACACAAAGCATTAAGTGTTTTTCTTTACTTGGAATAATTTCCAAGCTTTGACCATGTCTTTATTATAATAATGATGATGATAAAGATCTCCTAATCTTCACAAATCAGTCTTTTTTAACCAAAAGAACATCTTACTAAGACCTCAATGACACCAGCCAAGAGACCAGGAGGTGAAACTTGAAAACATGTGACGTGAACCAGAAATGAACAAATTCACTTTCAAAGTAAACGTTTCACTGCAATCAACACATTTCAGTTTGCGTTGCATATTTTCAAAACGTCGCAGCGATTAGCTGTTCTGCAAGACCCTGACCCCCAAAAATTTTTTAGGACCAGGTTCTCCACAAGCAACCCAGTCACGAGCAGCTTTCCTTCATCTGCCCGGGTGGGATTGTTATCAATGACCAATCAAAGATCCACAGCACTACACTATCACTGCTTCTAGCAGGACTGACACAGAGGTGTTGGGTCATAATCCCGCAGACAGTAGTGACCACTAAACCTGCAGTTCGTCTCTTAGTGAGCAGTGTGTCGTTACTATTGCAACAACACATCATCAGTAGGGTAAAACTAACCTGTCTCGTGTCGGTCATTATGGAAAGCTGTGTCTCAGGTGTTAGAGCAGGTCATCTACCAATTGGAAGGCAGATAGATGCCCTGGTCTGTGACTCCTCCCGTCCTGTCAAACTATCCTTGGGCAAGATACTGAACCTGGAGTTGCCTCAGATGCATCCATCAGAGTGGACTTCAGTATAGATAAATAAATGACTATGACTGTGTGAATGTGGGTTGGAGTAAAAAAAAGTACTTTGAGTCGTCAGCTAGAGTAGAAAAAAGCCCATTTACAGTTGAATTTTTCAACTTTCAGAACCACTTGGTGACTATTTGGCAAGTTTTTGTACTTCACAGTGTTTTTCATGCAAACTACCTACTAGCAACCGAAGCAGTGAAAGGTGGGGGTTTTTGTGCAGTACTGTTCCCTGCATTACCACTAGCATCTGCCAATAACTACTGATCAACCAGTCACCAAATACATGCTTTCCTTTGTTGCCAACCAGTGGGATCTAACCCAGAGTATTTCAGACATCCGCCATGAAAACATTCACGTCTAGCTTGAACGAACTCTGTATTTTGCCATTTAGTGTGGAAAAGGTAGATGTGGGTGACGCCGGAGATTTTCTTCCAATCCAGACACAAGTTAACACCAGATTTAAATGGGGTCTTAGATTACGATACTAAACCTTAATAACCTCATATTAATAATAGCCTTGACCTCATAATTGATGTCAAGACAATTTGATGGATACTCTCAATGCTGAAAAACATTTAGTCTTTATTATTACTCCATAGAAAATCAATTTCTTTTCAATTTCAGCACATTAGTCTTTATAACTCTTTGCCGCTTCTTGACCTGCAGCAGCAGTCTGAAGTGAGGGAAGTGATGTTTCTCTGAAGTGAGTTCAGGTTTGTGAATGTTCAGAGTCAGACAGCTTTTGTCTTTCCTCGCAACCTGCCGTTTCTATTATTTTCCCCTCTTTTAGATATTTTCTACTCCTTCCTCTTTGTTGTGTCTGTATTTCTCTTCCCCTGCCTCTCCTTTGCTCTCTCCTCCAGCACTTGTTCCCACCACCACCCCGCCCATCTCAGTGTGTGATTGATGCTGAGAGGTAGCATTAACACTTCTCATGCTGCTAGTACATGGAAGAAGGAGGAGGTGGCGTAATGTACGCGAACGATTGATTACCCTTACTGCTACCTTACTGATGACTTCTCCAAAGATGGCTCCCTTGGAATCGATAACCAGCGCTCCTTCTTTTCTTTCTTCTCTTTTTAACCCCATCCCCCCAAACTTACTCTATTCCCGCCTCAATGCTCTAAATCAGAGACAAGGAGCTCATGCAGCAATTATGAAGGAAAGGCACATTTGCATACGGAAAAATAATTAAAACAAACAAAGTGAGGCTGGGACCCCCTGGAGAGAGGAGCAGGGAGAAGGAGGAGGGAGGAGGAAGTGAATAATGTGGGCATGGAGAGAGGTTTAATTGCTCCACACCGAGGTTGTGCCATTTATCTTCAACTCTCTGGCTCTGCCGCTATTTCATTTGTCACCTCGGTACAGATGAGAGTTTACGTAGGTGTTCTCGGGATATCTGTTTCAAGGTAAGCGCGCAGACTCACACACACTCATAGACGCTTTGTGCTATCGCGCTTCTAGGAGACAGGTACGAATGCTCTGCTGTCAGTGTGGAAAGATGACTCAGAGCTCTCCAGAGTTAACTGCATCCTTTTCACACACACACACACTTTTTGTTATTGTAGTTTATAGGTCTATAAAGAGCCGTTACATAAAAGAGTCCAGTTTTCAGAGAGATGTTCAGCTCTTTTGCTGTCTGTCTCCCTCAGAAGCAGTCATTATGCTCCTAGAGCTTCCACGCCGACTACTTAGTTCCTCCTCTCGTTTGTACGGGCGTGCATGAGGACAATGTGTGCTTCTGTGCACGCCAGGTTTTATTTTTTTGTGCAAACGTTATGTGAGTTCCTGTCTTCATCTATTGCATATGCTTGTGTGTGCGTGTGTGGTGCTTTTGAGCAGACTCCCCGCTGACGCCGCGGGGTGCGAGTCGTCACGCACTGAGGGCCGTCCGCTACGTTGGAGCCAGAGTGGCAAAAACTCCATTTTCAGCAGAGTGTTTGAAGCCAGAGGATGAAAGTCCCTGCTCTCGCTCCCTCTCACTCACTCACTCACTCTCTCTCTCTCTCCTGAAGCCTCTGATGGACAACTCAATGGCCAGCCACTTCTTTAATTAAAGCCTCAGCCTGCTTTTTGTATTTATTTATTTATTTAATTCCTCAGATGAAACATTATTGACCTGATGGGTCTGTGAGCGGATATAGATGATATGAGTGGCATTGAACAGAGTCTGGTCTTTCAGCGTAGTGTTTACTGTATACTGTAGGTGCTTTAGCCAAGAGGCCTTTAAGGAGGCGTATCTTTCAAGTCTCACAATCAGGAAATGTTGAAGCAGCATCAACCGTAATGCCAGTCGGCTGCAAATGTCATTTTTGAGCTAATCACTATATTTGTACTTTAAATGGTATCTACTTATTTGAAGCTGCAGTACTGTGCAAGAGTCTTGAGCTGCAATATGCCCCTGTTCAACTGTTCGTTAACACATATGCCTAATCACTCAATCACATGGCAGCAGTTCAGTGTATTTAGGCATGTAGACATGGTCAAGATGACCTGCTGATGTTCAATCTAAGCATCAGAATGAGGAAGAAAGATGATTGTTCGTCTGAATGTTTCAGAAACTGCTGGTCTGCTGGGATTTCCTGTACACAACCATCTCTAGAGTTCAAGGAGGATCATCTGAAAAAGAGAATATACGCACTGAGCGGCAGTTCTCTGGCTGAAAATGTCTTGTTGATGTCAGAGGAGAATGGCCAGACTGCTTCAAGTTAACAGGAAGTCAAAAAACCACTCAAAACAACCAAGGAGTGCAGGAGAGCATCTGTGGTTTCACTATACTGGAAATATGTTTCCTGGACTGAAGAGTCTCAGTTTCCGCTGCAACATTCAGATGGCAGGGTCAGAATTTAGCGTGGATAACATGAAAGCATGGATACATCCTACCACATATCAATGGTTCAGACTGCTAGTGGTGTGTGTGTGTGTGTGTGTGTGTGTGTGTGATGGTGATCTCAAATTGCTTTCTTGAACATGATGCATTAATGACAGAAATCTGGCTGTATAAAAACATTAGCAGGGGATGGTTTCGATCCATCGACCTCTGGGTTATGGGCCCAGCACACTTCTGCTGCACATCACCCCAGATGGGACTCGAACCCACAATCCCTGGCTTAGGAGGCCAGTGCCTTATCCATTAGGCCACTGGGGCTGCACAAAGGGAGCCCAAACATGCTACATAATGTTCAGTGTACAGCTGATCCATTGTGACCTGCAGCAGAACGGAGAAAATGTCTATTCGGCTCCAGAGCTGTGCTCTGAGCTCCACTTTATTTGGATGTCGCTTCTGTTGTTTGTAGACACTCATGAAACGACACAAGGACCAGAGAGTAACTAAGATCTGGATCACTGTGTCTAGTTACATTATGCATTAAGGCTTTAGAGTCTTTGTAGCATCTTGCTAAATTTATGCGAAGAAGAATTAAGACAGCTGCAAGGCAAAAGCTGGTACAACCCTTTACTAGCAAGGTGTACCAATAAAAAGTCCAGTAAGTTTAGATTCAGTCTAAAAAACTTTCTAGACATGACCGCACACACATGCACACGAGAACACAACAATCTAACACAGCCACCAAATCTGCAGTGTGTGATGCTGTCATATCATCAACGACCAAAATCTCTGAGGAGTGTTTCCAGCACCTGTATTAGCAAGGTGTACCTAACAAAGATAGCCTGTACTGTAGGCACAAAGACCGTGTATTGTTGTTTAGTGCTTACATTACAGTCTTGTGTTTCTGTCCTATATAAATAAAACTAAATTGAACTGAACTGAATTAAAGTGACTGGTTTGGCGAATGTTTTCTGTTTTGGAATGGGGAAAAAACACCACAACATGAACACAAAGATCTGGGGTGGAAGTGGGTTGCAAAGTGGTTTGCAGATGTAGGACCAGCTGGAGGCAGGCTAAAGCATCTTGTTATCAGACAGGCTGTGTAGTAAATTCTCAGCTGAGCCACGGTGAGCTGATGCCAGCAGCTCACCGGATTGCAGATTTTACTTTTATTTCTGCCCGGTAACTGATGTTTTTGTTTGTTTATTTGTTTTTGTGAGGTCACGTGACTTGTTTTTACACCATGGTTCAGTTGTAATTGGCTGACATGTAGCTAAGGTGTCGGGTCCCGGGCACCTGTCTCAGGTGTTCTCAAAGGCTTGAAAACAGCATCTAGAAATATAGCAGAACAATGCATAGATACCTGGTAACACTTAAATATAAACACATACCATCAAATAAAACCGCGCTGCGTTTTTTCCGTCGCACACTGAAGCTAAACCTCTTGGTTTCTCAGCTCAACAACAGAATTAGCTGATTTAACCAAAGCCAGCATTAAACCCTACACGGCGAGAGTGAGCTTGCATGTTTTTTTCTTTCTTTTTCTTTTCCAGATATTTGTAGTCTGCATTAACATTCAGCCAAAGCAGCCTAGTTCACCCTCTGCAAGGAACTCAACATCATCCGAGCTGGCTGTAGCTGCGGGCGAAAACAACAAGGCTTTAAACGCACGCTGTCGAAGAAGAAACACTTTCAGTCTCTCAGAGCTCATTCTAATCGTGTGCTTCCTGTTTTTGTTGCTCTTTTTTTGCGTGTGTGTGTGTGTGTGTGTGTGTGTGTGTGCGCACGTGTGTGTGTGTGTAAATCCCTTGCTGTTTGTGTGCTGTGCTACACTGCTGGGTGCTCTCTGTGTCTGCACGTTGGATATCAGGCACCCAGGGATCCTCAGAAGCAAGCATTACCAGTTAATGCACCTCAGAAGAGAGCATCTGCACTTAAGACAATTGTAGCACAGATGGGTGTGTGAGTGTGTGTGTGTGTGAAAGACAAAGAGAAAAGAGAGGATGATGGGAAATAAAGGGAGAGAGAGCTTCCTGGGTCTTTGCGTAAAATACGATCTGCGTTTCATTCCCCTCTCAATCCAAATCCGTTTTCCTCACCTCTCTTCTGGGTTCAAAACATTTGAGGTTTATTTTCAGGACCTTGCAGTCTTACCTTTTTTTAACAACAAAGACAGCAGCAAACACACACACACACACTTCCTGGCTATCTAATTTTTGTAGAACCGGCTGTGTCTTCAAGGCAGGCTCACATTTGTACTATCAGTCCCACCGATTCGCTCCAGAAGCCCGAAGTAGAGAAACCACTTTGATGGCGCAGGTGTTAAAAAGCATGCTTTTGAAAAGCTTCTGGTTTGGAGAAATCTGAAGAGATGATCTGAAAACGCACACTGTTTTTCAAAGATCAACACAGAAGGTCACAGTTCTGGCATTGGCCATCTTGAGCAATGGGCTGGATGTGACTGACAAACCACGGATGCTCATGCTGTAGTTACCTGTTAGTTGGTTAATTATCTTTATTGGGTTGATTTATATCAGAAGAACCTTCTCCTTAAAGAGCAGCATTTTTTAGGCAGTGAACATTATCCTGTAAGATATGGTCTTTACCTAACTTATGCGCGAGGCGGCTGTCGGGATGTGACTCTATACGAGTAAAACTGAACCAGAGGCTGTTTGCAGGTTCTTTCCTCGATCGTAGTTGGAGAAGGATTCGTTTTGTCTTGCACTTTTTCAGCTGACACAGCGATTTACAGACCTCCAGTACGACTTTCAGGTGAGTTATATCACCTGAAAGGCCTCTTCCAGCATTATTAAAAGCAAACATCACACTCGCTACTTTCTGCTTTTGAAAAGTTTGCCTCACTCAGATGTCCCGTGTGTCAGCAGCGCCTTTTCAGCTCCAGAGGACAGCAGGATGGACGCTAACAGATTGGACCCCCCATATGGCATGTGGTCCCATCCTGCGATAAATAAACTGGCTACTCTGACCTCTGTCTGCACCGAGCTCGCAGTGAGCATGTGCTGCTGCTGGACGGCAGGAGCTCAGCAGGAGGGGAGGTCGTTCCTCCTCCTTCCTCTCTCGGTCCCCTCCTCTCCTCCCCGCTCGCTCTCCTTCAGTCCTACTTCTTCAGCGCTGGAGTCAGCGGTCCATCTCGCGCCGCAGATTGCCTCTGACAGCCGCGCTATTTCAAGTCGGCGGTTTGAGCTAAATTGGAGTGAGCAATACCACCTGTGCCTGCTGAAGGGCCGCTGTGGTTCGAGCTGTTGCTCTGCAGAGAGGAACTGGGAGGAAGGCGAGGAGTGGTGGGGTAGGATGGAGAGAGCAAGAAGGGGGGTAAAAAAAAAAAGCTGCTACCTGCAACCATCAAAGCCTCTGTTTCACATGCAATCTGCCCAGCTGGCTCCCCTGTGAGGAGGGGTTAGCTTCAAGCAGAGCTGGATGTTTGCTGCTCTCGCTCTCTTTTTCTCACTCAAACATCCACTTTTTTTTCTTCTTTCTGCCCAGATCTCACTTTCTAGTCCTCACCTCTCTCTCTTTCTCTCTTTCTCTCTCTCTCCCTCTCCCTCTCTCTCTCTCTTCTGCAGGTGTAGATAATCCCATCTCTACTCTCTTTCTTTATCCTCCCAGACTTTTTTCCACTTCTTCTTCACACCTTGCTCTTTTGATTTACCCGCTTCTCTTTCACATTTTCCTTCCCGGTCTTTTCCTTTTCTTCTTAAAGAAACATTTATAATGTGGAAGACAAAAACAAATGGATTAAAAACTAATTCTGATTCAGTAGCTTGTAGAACCACCTTTAACAACAATAAGTTGAAGTAATCATTCTCTGTATGACGTGATCACTGTCTCACATCATTGTGGAGGAATTTTGGCCCACTCCTCTTTACAGCGTTGCTGCAGTTCATTAAAAATTTAAGCTTCTTAAGGTCCAGCCACATAATCACTGCAGGACCGTGAGTCTTTTCTTTTTCAGCCATTCTATTGTATGTTTCTGCTCTGTTTGGGATCATTGTCCTGTTATATGACCCAGTTTGGTCCAAGTTGTAGCTGTCAGACAGATGTCCTCACATTTTGTTAGAATACTTTGATATAGAGAAGACTTCATAACTGCAGGCTGTCCACATCGTGTGGCTCCAGAATAAGCCCATGACCCCTCCACCACCATGCTGACGGCTGGTATGAGGTGTTTGTGTTGATATTCTGAGCTTGGTTTTGTGCTTTATGGTCAAGCATCACCACTTTGGTTTCATCTGGCCAAAGGACAGATGAGCAAAATACAGACTCAAATTCTTTGAGCATTGCACACTCTGACCTTGAGGTAAAGTTCTGGGATGTCCAGTCCTGGGAAGATTGTGCCATTGTTTCAACACCTGAATGCTGCACACCAGGAAACTGCTAAAGCTTCTGCTGATGATCAGTTAATGTAGTGCATTCAACTAGCACCAGCTGGCTACTACTTGCCCTCTTAATACAAGCCAATGTGAAAGCAAGGATAAGGGTGTACTCACAGGACTGAGTAGGGTCATGGATGGATTATTCTGTCATGCTGATCCCTGTTAAAAGACTCACAATATTTCATTTCATTATCAGGTCCCAGTACCATCCCCATGAAACCTTTGCAAGCAGCAAATAATTATATGTGAGATGCATTGAAAATTTTGTGTTTTTGCTCTTAAATAGATGCACTTTTTATTTAAAATATCAGGTCAAACTTTCCTAAGCAAACCAGAAAGAGGAAGTGCAGATTGTCACATCCACGTTAAAGTTTTTACAGCGCAGCATGAAACAAAGCAGAATCCACGTACTGCACAGTGTTGCACACGTTGATCTTTTGGGGTTTGGGGTAAGAGAAGAAAACCCTGTTACACCCAGTGTTTCATAAACATTATTGCAGCTATGACACGAGAAGCCTCCAACTACCCTGGAAGTGGCTCCTGTTCTAGCAGCGTGAGGTTTAAAGGGAACGATTTAAGAATATTGCTGCCCTTTAGTTTTTTTTCTTTTGTTATGTGAGTGGAAAGAGTCATCATGAAACCCTCGTTATATCTTAAAGAACCAATTATGTGATTTTCATATAGTGCCCAGATTATCTTAAGATTGTGAAACTATTTCAAAACATCCTTTAAGAGACAAACTCTTAGTGGAAAGTTGTGAATTATGTCAGAGAAATCTGCACAGATCCCATGTGGGGAGACACTGAAGGTTGGAAACCTGTTCAAAATATACCAAAAACATTCCTGCTCACCTGAAATCTACAGTTACAAACACACACACGCCTTTTATAAGCTAGCAAGAGTTTAATTCAATATAGAGAAACATTGATAATTACTTTTCAGTATCTTTTCTCATGGTTTTTAGTTTGTTCACAGAAACAAAACTCTTTCTAGAGGAAACCTGCACTGCTGGACTTAACAAAAGAGATTTGCAGCAGCAAAAATCTGGTGCTTCTAGCCGAGCTGTAATTTAGGTAATAAAAGATTCATATTGTGATGAAAATGGTTTTATTTTCATACGACGTTACATTTCGGCACATTCGTATTGACGTTCTGATTTGTCAGCGATCCAAAGCCCGGTAGGCATTTACAGAAGTGCTGCACAGTTTTAAAGTTGAATCAGTAATCATTACAAATTCATCCATGAACAAAATGTACAAACCCACGCAAAATTTATTTTAAATTCAACATCCCAGAGTTTGCAGAGTTATAAAACCCCCTGTGTCGGAGCAAATTTTAAAACCAAGCCAAACTAAATTTTTACACTAAATTTAGTTGTTGCGACATAGAAGATAAAAATTCCAGGCTTCACCGCGCTGATCTGCAAGTATTGTTGCCAAAAACTGCACTCCAATCGATACCTCCAGTATACCACTGAAGAACTCTGGAACCTTCAGTTCCAGATATTTTCTGTAACACCGATGAAACTCGCAAAATTATGAAATAAATTCCTCTGAATGCCTGATACACACTCACCGTATGCTTACGGACATCGATCAGCCAGTAGATGAAAAGTTGCAAAAATGCATGAAGGCACATAAAAAGATAATACAGTGATAGAAAGAAGAAATTATTCATACTGTAATACATGAAAACTCCTTCTGTCTGTCTACTCCTGAAACGTCAGGATTTCAGCAAACAAACCTGGCGCACATGGACAGTTTAGACCCCTTAAGGATGCATGGCTCTGTCACACAGGTGAAAGTTGGACTGCAACCTCCTTGAGAATAGAAAAAACTAGTGGCTGCATGGATTTGTTTTTTGTTTTGTTTTTTTGCTTTCAGTTATTGATTGCAAGAAGTTCCAACAAATAAGGAGTCTGCCTCACAAGGTGACTGAGACAGGTTGCCTCCCACCAGGCAACCTGTCTCCAAACAGTCGCGTTTGACTCAAATTCACTGCAATCACTCTCAGAATGGTTGCCAACAGGTTGCAATCAATCTGGGTCAATCTGCACTGATGACTGCAACTCGTCTGCGACGTGGCGCTGGTTGTATTCTGGTTATAGTCTAATTTAAAATCAGTCTCATTTTACTGTAAAATCTCTGTCCTGCAACAACTGCATCACCGTTTGTGGAAGAATTTCTGAATTCATGTTTTAGATCTACGTATTTCAAACTGGACCCTGGTTCAAAATAATGAAAATGAACGTCTATATATGCAGACAGCAAAAGATTTAATTTATTATTATATCATTATCACAAACAGAGTGCGTATAATTACCAACTTGACCCCAGTTTAACTGCAAACTAATAGCAGACTGATTCTTTGTAATTGCTGTTTTATTTCCAGCCTTCATGCACCAAAGTCGGTCTGAAGAAGGCGACTGACACACACCTGGTCTCCAAAATCCAGAGTTTATTGCACATGATTGCAATAATTTCAGTTTCCACATACTATTTCCCTCTTGTGACTTAGCAACTAGCTAGCAATGGGCTAAAATGACACATTTTTATCATAAAAACATGTGCCAAGTATATCAGGTTGCCATAATGTAACAGGCCATAGTGTTTGTGTGCTATTAGGAGCAGCTCAACTAGAAAAAGGAACACAAATAAATTCACAAATAAAAAGATAGATTTAAGCGTGAATCAGTGGCAATGGCATTTTTATTTATATAACGTATTTCATTATATGTCAACTCAATATACTTAACAAACAAACCTGTGTAGGTTTACAATACCTCAAGGCAGCACAAAAACAGCAACACCTGTTAAGTGTCATTAATTAATAAAGAATAATATATGTATTTTTAAAGCAAATACGGAGAGAAGTACAGGATAATTCAACATTTAATAAAAACTAAATAAATTCAGTAAATTTAGAAGAAAAATAAAACAGAAAACTCTATTAGTTTAACCAATACACAGCATAAAAAGTTGCACATCATTTGTTTATTAATTTATTTATGTTTAAATAATTATTTTTAATTATCTTGTTATGTCTTTATTTTGGCAGTTTCAGCCATATAGTATCCATATAGTCCCGATCATTGCTTATTAAGAAATTTGCTTAATCCTGATTGGTGCTCAGAAGTATATGACATCACCATTTCCCGACTGGGCCCTGCTCACTTCCACCCTGTCGTCATTGGAGGGAAATCTAAACATAACAATCCTTAAAATGACAGTTATGGTATATAATAAATGTTGTTGCTGCTGCAAGTTCTAACATGAATCAGCACGGTCACGAGTGAGCAGCCAAAATGTCCCTTAGATAGAAATAACACATGTCTGTGCTGCTTTAGTCCGCCAGACGGGCTGATGAGCGCACACTAGGAGGAAGGAAGGGAAGGGGGGGTAGACTGTCTGAGTTTAGGCTCCATCTCCTCCTCCTCCTCATCCTGGGCAGGATACAGTAGGCATCATTTAGTGGGGAGAGCGGTGGAAACATTGTGGGGTTAGCCACGAGGTCGCCACACTTACTGCACGGCCGAGCTCATTTCCACTGCTGTCCACAGCTCAGGCTTCCCCTCAGAGAGACAGAGAGCGAGAGAGAGAGAGAGAGAGAAGGAGGGGGGAGAAGAGCAGCCAGTGAAATGGCTCATTCACTTTCTGATCACAGCCTGACACACTCAAACTGACGCGCACACACAGCCAGTCAAACGCACACAGACATCGCAGCCTGTCTTCATTGTGCGGTTATTTGCTATTTTCGTCCCTCACTTCCCCAGTGTCAGGAAATATTTCCTCAGCCCTGACAGTTCACTTTGTGATTGCCATCTCATACCAGACTCGCCAGATTTCATCAAAATAAGCTTCTTTGTTCGTGCATCACGTTATATTTTTTCTTCAAATTTTCTTTTTGGTAATTTCTGCAGACAAAAGTAGGATAAACCAGAGTGCACGCGCTCAGTCGCAGCATGCTAATCCCTTTCTCAAACTAATCTGATAAGTGCAGCTAATGATATTTCACTGAGTCAAAGAGGATATAGCTGTCATACACTGGAAGCCCGCTTGCATCCTTTCCTTGCATTCCCCCCTTACACACTCACACAGATTTATGTACAGGCATCCCCGAAGGCACGGCGGTGCTGAACCAATCCGCTGTTGTTGACTTGTACCTCTGCCAACTCTCGGTATGAAGACATCTGATCAGCCAAACGGTCGAATACCTGAGCTGCACTCCCGTGCTAACGCCGCACACAGCGCTGAGCGCGAGTCCGTTCGCCGTCTGCTCAGAGTAGAAGCTGCAACACAAAGCGGCCAAATTTGGTGTCAGTGTGCATCGTGTATCCAGGCCCTGATTTCACAGTGCAGGGAGAAGCTACAGGTTCACGAAATTTCACAGAAAAACAGAAAAAAAACACCTGTTCAGCATGAGAACGCATGCTGGGATTGTTAGAAAAATCAAGCTTCTCTACAAAAGATGTGACAAAATATTCACGCTACCCGAGAGATGTTTAAAAAAAGAAACTTTTTGAATAGATAGGAGCTGCAAACCATGTTCTGCTGCTACCAGATGAAACCCAAACTCAGCTTTGACAGCCCTGTGAAAGGATTTCAACTTTACTTTTTTCTTTTTTTTTAATTTAGCAGGAAAAATGCTCATTAATGGACACCAGTATACCAAAAATATGCAATGTAAACATGCCAGATTATAGCAGAACTGCAAGTTTACATGTGTAGTCCCGTCTTACTGCCTTCATGCTAACGTGTCATATCTCCAGGTGGCCCTCAGGACATTTCCTGGTATTTAAGTAAGTGAATTTTTTTCATATAGCACATCTAAAACCAAAGCTCTTTACAACAGGAAAAAAGGTATGTTTTCATCTTGAAGACAGTCACAGCTGATGCTTGCCTGAGGTCAGTTTTGATCGCCTGATGGTGAAGACTGATTAGGAAGCAGCATATCCACCACATAAGCAGGCTGTAAGTACAAAGAGTGACACTTCATAGCAGATTCCGCAATGCAAAGGAAATGCAAGCTCTGACTACTTGTAAACGAGCAGGAGATGATTGACTGACTCCAGTATGCAGTGTGGTAACAGTAGTCCAGTCTACGCGTAACATAAGCATGCATAACCCTTTCCACAGCTGATGGATTTAAAGAAAGATTTAACTCTTGAAGCAAACAAACTCTACTTAACCTCGGGTAGGGCTTTCTGTCGCTGCAACACTTGGTTACGATTATGGTTGTGCTTGATAATAGTTCCAAAATTTGTATTTTTAATATCAGGCCGATCTAAAATCTAAAAGTACGGTTATTCTGAGCCCAAACGGGGGTTTCTTATCACGAGCACCATCTACTGTTAACCCAGTATTTGCTCTGTTTTGACCCAGTTAAGCTTGACACTTTTAAAGCTTAGATTTTAATGCTTACAGTTACTGAGTGTCTTTATCCCAAAATGAATGTTGCAAATGTAACCATGAGTACACAGACGGTAAACTTTTGCATGTATTCTTCTTAAACTTTACTGCTGTTTATTAGACATGCAAACATATGATCAGCTAAAATGTATTTCTCCTGTTTTTCCTTGTGTGAGAAAAAAAATTGCTCTTTCTTCATTTATTCAGAGGGAAAAACAGGTCAAACTGTTTGCAGTTAGTACAAGTACTTAAATCTATATATTTACTAACAAACAGAGTCAGAGTATCAATAGTAGTAGTATTCATAGTTTCCTAATTTTCTTGGATTGTGTCCTTTTTTTCATGTTGCTAGGCTCCACTCTGATAACTAAAAATCACTCTCACTCTGATTGTAAACTTGTCTCCGATACAGTTTCCCTCCACAGCCTCAGTGTCTCATCCAGGGATCGATACTACCACACACCACAGCCCTTTACTCACACTCCAGCCTGGCAGTAAGGGATTGCAGGAAGCCCGCGGGTCAATGGCCAGGTCCCAGTCAGTTGATGGCCGTTCGTTAAAGAGCGGTCGACACGGCGGAGTTGGGTGTTAACGGTGTCAGGCCTGATACTCCCGCCGGGCCGCTTTCTCCTAATGACCACCCAATCAATAGCCGTCTGCCCTCAGTACTGACCAATCACATTGACATCTCTTGCTGACACATTGAGCCAGTGGGGAAGAGGAAGTTGCAGCTGTGCTGCAGGTCCACCACTTCTATGAGTATACTGGAGGACATGTTAGTACCATAGTCACTGTCCCAAACCTTTTTATCTGTCAGCAGGACTCAAGAACAGCTTTATTAACAACACCTCTCAGCTAACTTGAACCTGGATCAGGACTACTTTTAGCTCACTCAGTTACATATCAGTTATGTTAACATGGTAGTATCTCAACCACTGCATCACTATTTCATCCACTGATCTACTGCTTTTAATTAATACTATATTTAAAAACTACTCATTACTTTTAGTAACCACTTTTATTAATTATTTGATACATTTAGCTAAAGCTAAAGTTAGTTATTTCGTCATTTTGACTGATAATTTTGGCAAAATTGCCAGTTTAGCTAGATTTTTCAACTGTTTGCTCATTATAATTACCTAATACTTTAATGTCTTTATCCACACCATTTTTAAGTGTTTAAATTGCAGTTTTATCTGTTGCAAGTTTATCTGTTGAGATTTTTCAGTCACATGACAATAACTTGTCAGTCATTTCAGATGTGCAACACTATTAAGTTAATGAGAGCACTCGGTGACCATCTGACAGCCACCGGTCGCAAGGGAAGAAAATTTCCTGACTTGTTGGCAAAAACTTCCTCATGATCCTTTTGATCATGACAGCAGATTGTCGTAGTCGCCTCTGCTTTGCATGAAAAGATAAATAAGTGTCTTCTATGCAAACTACAGGCTACAATCTGAATACTACCAAAACAACTACAAGGAGATTTACTTTGTGACAGAGTTCATCTCCAGCAAGGAGTAGACATTTTTCCCTTATGACCTAAATACCTTTTGAGCAATATGAAAGCCCAAGAGTTTTAGCTATTTGCTAACTTTAAAAAAAACATTTAGTTAGCTTTTTCAGTTAATCTTTTATTTTTAGCTAGTGGTTGAATTTGCCTAACTGTAGTTTGGCCTACAATAGTTTACAATAGGTTATCCATACGTTCAGCTGCTAATTTTTCTTCATAACCTTAGGCAACGGTTTCAACAGCAGAATTTGATATATCCATATAAATTCCAACTATATATTCAATAGCAATTTTACTGCAAGTCCTAGCTTACTTTTACCTAATAATTTCATTTTCCTCTTAACTTTAGCTAGCTTTTTTAGCAAACTGCTAAATTAGCATATCCGTACAGTTAGATAACAGTTTCCAGCTGTTTATCTGTATCTTAATCTAATAATTTCCAGGTTTCTATTAATAATTTTATCCCACTATTTCAGTTGTTTATCTAATATCTGAAACTAATCATTTCATTTGTTTGTTCATACAATTTCCAACTGTTTATTCATGCCTTAAGCTAGCAATTTCAGCTGCAAGTCAAAACTTAGTTTGATCAAATAGCTTTTTGGGTTGTTTATTGTGTATTATTAGCAACAGCTAATTTTGCATATTTATACTGTTAGAGAATCATTTTCAGCTGTTTACTGGTACCTATTAATTACTAATTTCTGAGTTTGTATACATTATTGTTAGCCATTCAATTCAGCTGTTGAAGTACATTTTAGCTGTTTGTGTTTACTGTAATTTCATTTTGAACATTTCACAATACTGTTAGCTAATAATAATTAATTTAAACAGGTTACCTTTACCTATACTATTAATTCAAATGCCACAAATATTTCATATTTTTTCTTTCAGTTTTTGTGTTTTTTCTGCTCAAAGTAAACATAAATATTTATTTTTTTCTTTATGTAATTATGTATTTATTTATTTGTTCCTTTGTTCAGATTAGACAGCTAATCCTTCCACGTGGAAACTGCAGAAGTACCCTACCACCAGTAGTTTTACCCAGGTTGGGAATCACTAGGTTATGTGATGCATTTAGACTTATATATGAATTAACTTTTAACAGGCTACATTTAGAGTGCATATGTTAAAGAGACTTAATTTGTTTCAATTGTAATAGTTTGTGTCAGACTGTAGTGATTACTAACGGCGCTTAGCCTCTTCTATTTGCAGAAACAGACTTCATAATACTGCATTGGGCTTTTTGTTTTCTTTTTTTCTCTTTTTTTGCTTCTGTGACAAATTCACCTGTGTCTCTGCTGGTGAACTTGTTTTTTTTTTTTCCCTCTTTTCTCTTTTGGGGCGAGATATTTTTATCAGCTCCATGGGGTTTCTTTTTGTATTTCTGCCTCTGTCTCTCTCTCTATGCTCTTGTCAGCTTTTTGGCATTTTTTTTTATTTGCAAATAAACCAAAACCAAAAATATTTATATCTAAATAAAACCAGGAGGTGTTTGAACGTAGCTGGCATTGTTCCCTGTGACACCTCAAATCACCAGCCCTTTCCTCAAATCCATCCATCTATCCGTCACTGCGTGCCGCATCACGGTTTTGTATGTTTGTTTAGAGTGAAGGGGCAGGAAATGGACGAGTTGTGGAGATGAAAGGGGATTCAGGCCACGTGGGAGCGCCTACACTGGAGCCTCAGTCCTCTGTGTCTGTCGCTGAGTCCCCCTGTCTGTCCATCTGTCCCTGCGCCCTCAAAGAGACGTTTATCCCACCACAAGGGTCATTCAGAACACACACACACACACATACATATACAGAGAAGAAAGAAAGAAAGAAGCACACCCTCTTCTGACTGGACAAATGGACACTCGGTGATGAGTGAGGCTCTTCAGGGCGCTTTAATCGCCCTGTCCAATGCAAGTAAAGAGCTTTGTTTTTAACCTAAAGGCTGACAAATGCATAAGATACTTAGAGGACAAAACAGGCAGAGAGCACACCTTCTGTTGATCTGTTTTTATTGCACAGCTTAAAGCAAAGAGACATTGCAAATACAGATTTTTGTGAGCTAAGAAAATAAGCATTTTTCCAGTGTTTCTTTTTTTTTCTTTAATGGTTAATAACCCACATTTGAAGACGCATGTTTTCACTGTGACGACATTGTTATACATCAAATTGCTTTGTAGCATGTTCTGCAATCAAGATAGCTATCACTTTATCCGGCTCTGCTCCACAGCTTTGAAATGCTGCACAGACACAGCAAACAAATCAGCAATAAAATCGATTGTTTTTTCAATGGAGTTTGGAATTAAAACGCTGCATGAAGAACAGGCACAGAAATCCCTTCGTGTACAGTGAAAAGTGCGTTATCTGACATTACAGCATGCTGCACAGCTTACAATACTCTACTACTTGAGCTCATTCATAAAAGAAAAGAAGAAAAAAAAGCAGGAAAAAAACGATTCATATCAACACATTATGAGCGTTTCTGTCTTATTGTGAGCGCCGAACATCACATTCAACTCGACATGATGTTGAATAAATGGGAATCGTGTACATGATGTAGAAAATTTCCGGTTACATAAACTGATAAGTCCCACCTCAGCTCTACCGAAATGAAACGGTATATCTGAGAGGAGCTGGCGATGGAGTATTTTCAGTAGATGTGACAATGTGACATCATGCTGAGGGGAAATGAGCAGGAGCAGAGATATATTCTCTCCCCAAAAAATAAAAAATCTACCGGCTCTATCCCTGAGCTTTACTGACAAAAATGTCTTTAGGTGGTGAGGATTATGGATTAATCTATAATAACTAGTGAAGGGAAAGAGAAAGGAAGGAGAAAAAAAACAGTCTCTGGAGCCTCGAGTCTGAGATACTAGCACGAGAAATACTGCCTCATCATCTAATGTTCCCGCTAATATTCCCAAATTATATCGTTTAGACCTGTATCAGCGCTCCAGAATTAATCATCATTTCTTTGACACTGCCCATCCCCAGAGTTCATTAAATAAACTATTTCCCCTCCTCTAATTTCTACAAGTTGTGAAGTCATTTTTTTTCTTTTCGGTCCCCTTCGCCCCCAACCCCTCCATTTCTTCATAATCTGTTTATCCGCAAGTGTCACATTACATTTGCAAAGCAGCTGGGGGGACCACTGCCATCTTGTATGGAGGGGCTTCAGCGTGATTACCCGGCCTCGTATTTGGCGCGTACTCAGACTTGTCAAATCCTTTGATCTGAACTGTCTTCATAATCACTTCAAAAAGTCTTCCTGAGAGCGTGAGGGCTTTACAAATGGGCTTCCCACTTTCACAGGGCTGCACTCGTACTCCCTCTGTCTCTCTGGTTGGGTGTGTGTGCTTCCTGTGCATGTCTGCTTTAGCCTTTGCTTTTCTATTAGTGGGATAGAAAAGCGTTGTGTGCTTCTGTGTTCATTCTTCTCCACCTTTATCGTGGAAAAAAGACAACTAAGCATCTTCTCCAAACTGCGCGTCATATTAAGCCATTATAATGTCACCTATTCATTTGGAGGTTTGATTTCAGCATTATGTCTAAAGTGGGACGAGTGCTAGGTCAGGTGCATCCAAAACTAGGGCACAGACTTCTTAAACAATCTATTAGTACAGTTAACTGGAAATTGAGACATTATTTGTCGTAATGTTACCTTAAAATGTTTTCATGGTCAAAAAGCCTGCTGGGTGACTCCTAGTGGCTCATTCTGCTCCTGCCCTGTCAGTCAAAGTGGCCACACCCTCAATAAACCCTCAATAAATAGGCCTTATTATAACTTAAATTAAAGGTCACCTCCTGTACAGTTGTCATTAAGAGCTAAATCATCATAAAGAGCAAAACTATTAATTGGACTGGGCTGTAAACATGTTTATTCCTAATGGAAAGTTTGGCTGTTTAACGTGGGGGTCTATGGGGGTTGACTCACGTTTAGAGCCAGCCTCAAGTGGCCATTAGAGGAACTGCGGTTTTTGCCATTGATGCTTGGCGTGCAAACCCAGGCCTGTCAGAGATCTTTTATTTTTGTTATATCACACACTAAAGAGAATGGAAAGTTAGTTAACTGCCACAAATGGCATTTATATTAGCTAAAGATATTCATTATTAGCAGCTATGTCTCTTTGCATATCATTGATGCAATCTCAGTCCACGAGGGCGGTGTCCTGCAGGTTTTAGATGTGTCAACCAACACAGCTGATTTAAATGGCTAAATTAGCTCCTCAACATGTCCTGAAGTTCTCCAGATGCCTGGTAACGAACTAATCATGTGATTCAGGTGTGTTGACCCAAGGTGAGATCTAAAACCTGCAGGGACACCGGCCCTCATAGACTGAGATTGCCCACCCCTGCTTTAGACTATAATGGGTGAGCTGTATTAGAAGTCACCCAATGCATAGTCATGAAAAGCTAAACGTGTTTAAACCTAATATAAAGAGGAAAAGTTTAACTTGGGAGTCTATGGGAATCAACTCATGTTCAGATCCAGCCTCAAGTGTCCGTTGGAGGAACTGCAGTCTCGGTATACATCCATGCTAATAGTACTAATACAGCCAAGCTCCATAAGCATTATTTATCTTATGCTAAACAGTGGATAATATAGCAAATCATCAGCAAAACAGCACTCCCATTAAATAAATGATTCAGGCAGGGAGGTTCTGAGCAGAAGCCCTTCCTCCACTTGCAAACTTGCAACCGTCATTTGCTGCAGTCGCTGCAGTTACTGCAGTAAATGCCGTAATGACCCTTTAAACACCTTTAACTTCCACACAGTGAAAACACCCGTGTGGGTGGCGTGCACAGCCCTGCAATTAGGCCACAGCTTGTAACCCTCCATCGCTTCGGTTTGAGTGAGATTTATGTGTACGCCTATTGCTGCTTCTGTTTAGTCATATGCATATATTATATACAGTGTAATGTGAAGGCCCTGCCCCTCCCTCCTTGTGTTGGGGGGTTTACATATGTACTTCTTTTGTAGTTCATTATCTAAATAGCTGCACATTTCCTTCTTTCTTTCTCTGATATATCCGTCGGTCTACCGCTGGATTTTTTGGGGGAAAAGCCTGAACTGATAGAGATAATGGTGGCCTTTAAGCATATTTTTAATAACCTGCCCCTGCTGTGCCACCTGAATGTCCCCTCTCTCCCTCTCTCTACATGCACTGGATGGATGGATGGATGGATGGAGGTGGAAGTGGTGACGGTGGCAGCAGCAGTGGCGGCAGGGGAGGTGAGGGGGTGTAAAAGGAGCACCCCCACCCTCCTTCATTCTGCGCTTCAACAATAGCATTTGCATATTTTTATACTCTGTCTTCCTCTCTCCCTCTCTCAAAGAAAACAGCCTGAAGCGTGAATACTCCAGCAGCAGGCGTGCAGAGGAAAACGGAAGCTGGGGAGACGACGTGTCCGCTTTCGCTGGGGGGGAGAGAGAGAGAGAGACAGTGCAAGCACACACACACACACACACATACATGCAGCCCTTACCTCCAGAGGTGTTGCATCAGGGGTGAGGATGAAGGGGGGGACAGGGGGGCAAGGAGGGGTGACCAAAGTTTGGTGTGTGTGTTTGAGTATATATGAGTGTGTGTGTGCACCAGGGGAGTGTGGCGCTCCTGAAAGAGGAAGAGACAAAGAAAAAAGCAGACATTAGAATCAGATGGGCACACTGTAAAAAATAAATACATAAATGCAAAGAAATTTATTAAATCAATTAAAACTGAAGATAATAGAAAAACATGCAATAAAATGAGCTAAGAAGAGCTTTTTCATTGTACTTCAGCTTTTTGACTTTGTGCTACTTTACACCAATTCTTCACTAAATTTCAAATATTATGATTTTACTCTGTGTTGTTTAACATATATTAATTTGAGTTACCTAAGTAATAAAGTAGTTTTAGAATATGATCCTCTATTAAAGTTAAACCTCCCAAAAGGTCATTTTCAGCAGGAGATGCTGCTTACACACTGATACATGGATAATAATTATTAGATTATATAATATAAAATAATCTAACACTTACAGGGGACATTTATTCACTTTGTGTGCTTTATTTTGAGAACTTTTTGACATCATTTGACTTTGCAAACATGTGAATGCAACTGAGTGTTTTTTTTACAGTGTGGTATACCTACATTTAATTATGTATCAGATATGAATTTACTGAATAAATAGTTTCATTTGTTTTATTTTTAATTAGTTTAACTTTTTTTTCATTTTTTCTTTTTTCAGTTCAGTTTAACTTTCAGATCAGGTTTGCTCCTTTTAGTGATTAAATGTTTTATTTCAAACATGTAAATATAAAAAACACATTGTACAATACACTGTAGGTCTCTTGTAAAGCAGAAAAGCAAATGACATAAGTTCTATTGTTCACAAATCATTAGTTTTAGTCTAGTTTTTCATTCTTTATCCTATTGGCAATTTTTATCAGGGGAAAAACTTAAGAAATTAAAACAATCAACGCTTTTTGAAGGCGGATGAACTTTAATTCAAACATCTGAGACTCAACAAAGAAACACATCAAAACCTCCAAAAAATGTAACAAACCTGACGAAGGCGGAAACAAAATAATTTTTCTGTATCGTTTTATTTTTGTTACTTTCACATTAATGTCTAGCTTTTATTTTAGTTCGCTACAATGTCTGTTTGTTTTTAACAGTAAGTTTTGGTTTTCAGTTTGTTTTTTTAACCATAATATGGTTACATTTTAGTTGATTTTACACAGAAAACATTGAAAATAACATATTGCTAAGGACTGAAAGACTGAATTTCTTCCATATAATCTTTAATAATTAAATTTTATCTCATCTTTTGTGCGGCTCACTGTAAAGTTTTCCAATATCTCATATTCAGCACATTATTTGAGTCTTATTCTCTGTATTTATCTGACGTCTTTTTGTGAGGTTGTGGGGTTTGTTTTTTTTAAATGTGCTCCTACAATTTCTTTCTTTAAATTTCAGCTACTTGTTCAGATTTAAGTACAACTTTATTTATTACATTTAAAAGTTCTTCATAAAAAGGACTGTGACCTGAGCTGCACTCCTCTGATTGGTCAGTGCCGGGAGATGCTTGATTGTTAGCACCTGAGTGTTGAGTGTCTATATGTATAGATATAGTGCTCAACTTTTGCTTTGTAATACAAGAAGATACAGATGTAATTAGATATTACAGTGTAAATCGATTTAATGTGGGGATACTTCATATCAAGGGGAAGGAAGGTATGTGTTGTAGCATTTGTGGATAATTTGTCTTTCTGTACTCTTCTTCTTCCCAGTGCTATGAATTCAGGTCTTTAACCTTCAGCCTGCCTGACGTTTAAACATATGTAAGTAGAAGATGAATCCAAAAATGCAGACTTTTACAGAAAACAGCTCTTTGTGACTTAAAAATAATAATTTTAGCAAATTCAAAATGCTTTTAGAAATCAGTACATCAGTTAGTAAATCTTCGACTTGTTTTTTGATCTCACATATGTAAATATTTTTTGTCTGTCTGTCCTTTCAGCTGAATGTTAAAAAAAAAAACTCCATCCAGGTTGAATTTCATCTTTGGTTTTAAAATAAAAATTTAATTTATATTTTATCGTTTAAAAACTTAATGTGGCATTTTTCTTTGTTTCTGAAATAATACGTAATATATATAGATATAGATATGTATCTATATCTATATATATCTACATATATAGAGAGAGAGAGATATTTCTCCATCAGTGAACTTACCCTTCAAAAGTAAAAAAGTAAGTAAAGTTAATTTATAAAAACACTTTCACAGACATAAAGTCACAAAGTGCTTTACAATCAAAACCCTGTAAAATACTGTTCATACCTCATTGCATGTTGTTGCCTATTTACTTCTATTCAGACAAAAATTACTGAATTACTTTTAGGCTACTCGGCCGTACTTGTTTAGATAAAGTTTGTGTACCATCGGCTTCTTTTTTACACCGAAAACACAAACTAAATAATGCTTCAAACATTCAGACATAATGACGAACAAGAACTGTGAAGAGGGGTATTTGACAGCCATCCTGTTAATATTATAAACACAGTCTGCAGTCTTCACATCACACAGTGCTTAATAAGCAACCAAACAGGAATAAAATGACCCTCAAAACCTCCCAGAGAGTGCCGACCAGTAAACATCTAGCTCGAGGTAAACATTCTTGTCCCCAAGAATAAAAGTAAGCTGTTCTAAAGTCTAACAGGAGACGCCTATTCTCCTTACAAAATTAAAGAAAAGCCTTCTTAGAAGTAAGCAGTCCGTTAGAAAAGAGCCATTGTTGAGCTAATTCTGTGAATCTTAAACTTTTTTTCTGGCAAACAGAAAACAGTTGACGCCCCACACCATCTAATTTTCCAATCAGTTCATCAGAAAAAAACAAACAAAGAATCGCCAAAAAATTGTTTCTACCACTGAAAAAAAGAAAATTTTCTTGCCATCCAAAAGTCAAAATCTGGGGTTATTATCTCAAAATTTCAACTCGCTAGCTCAACTTCGGAACTTTGGAGAAACTAAATCAAGAATTTGAGGTAGTAATGTGAAATTTTGAGTCATTAAGTCAAATTTTTAGATAATAACCGAAGATTTTGACTGATAAGTGGCAAAAGAAACCCCACACATTTCAGTTGCAGATGCAAGCTTTTAATCTGGACTTCAGTTGACTTTTGGTAATAAATAAATAAATAAATAACTGAAGGTACTCACACTGTGGGGTGGGCACCTTCAGTCCTTCCAGAATCAGTTGGGATCTTTTTTCATTCCCACTAACTTTGAGATTATTTTGTGTACTTCTTCTTTTCAGTCTTATGTGGATATGTTTGTGGAAATGTATCCACTCAATGATACTTGTACCATTTTTTTTCCAGTTCTGGCTCCTCTAAACACACCAAAACCACCTCTCGTGTCAATTTTAAGGCCTGAAGTGGCACTCTGTGGCATCTTCCTGTGTTTTCTATTTCTAGTTTAATCTATGCAAACGTGACTCGCTTGTGCTGCCTGGCCTATAATATAAGTTTACAAACGCAGTTCCATACTTTGTGTTGTCAGCTCTTTCAGGGAAACATGTTTGATTTTAAAGAACTACTGGGCATCTCGATGTGGCTAAGGAGCTCGACAGAAAATAAAATGTATGTAAAAGAACAAAACAGTGCCACCTACACAGTTTGATTGGCAGGTTGTTTCTGGAAAGTGCAGCACAGAGATGCAGCAGAACTGTGAGCCACGAGAGATGGAAATGAAGCTGAGATGAATACACTTTCCCCTGGTTTTCACCAAAGCTGCTTTATTGTCAGT
Source organism: Oreochromis aureus (assembly GCF_013358895.1). Classification (NCBI taxonomy): domain Eukaryota; kingdom Metazoa; phylum Chordata; class Actinopteri; order Cichliformes; family Cichlidae; genus Oreochromis; species Oreochromis aureus. The sequence goes on along the minus strand of NC_052963.1, from coordinate 21,666,485 downwards.
GGCATTCTCTTAATTTAAGTCCAACTGGCTTGTACTTGCAGGGTGTAAGAAAAAAAAGAGCCGGGATCAGCCACTGAATCAAATATTTTGCATACAAATGGCATTTAGAGATGAGAGGATGGATCTGAGGTGTGACACAGGCTCCTGTGGGCGCAGTTTTATCTGCATGGAAGACTCTGAGCGGCGTTACGTAACAGTGTCGTTCAGAGGTGTCGCTGGAGGAGGAGGAGAGCACACAGGTTGGATGAATGTAGGTTAAAGTGGAGTTCGAGAGAGGTTTACGACATATACATCACCCACAGCGGGAAATCTAAAAGCAGGGCGATGTGTTCCACTAGCAATCTGATACCGAGTAAATACAGGGCCAATACTGCTAATACCAATACTGATACCGATACTTTGATCCTATTAAGGCAGGTTACTTATGGGAGAGCAGTGTGTCATAATGAATTTTTCACAATTCAGTTGGCTATGTTCTTAACTTCCCAGTAATCGCTCTAGTATCGATCTAATACCGATACCAGCATCAGTATCGATACTATCGATACTTGAATCGATCAGCCTACATCTAGCTTCCACCTCACACCTACAACGTGAAGGTTTCAGGCTCAAGAGATGCAGATGTACTTTCATTTCACATGACACCTTGCTTTACCTGAAGCTCAGACAAAGAAGCAGGAAAACCTCAAGCTTTCTGTCATTTCTTCTGTTTTAACAGTGAAGACATCCACTTCAGTGGCAATATATAATAATATGAGCACATGTGATGCCATATGTTGTGAAGAAAGGTGCTTTTTGACCTAAATTGATGACACCTGACACGCTGAAGTTAACACTACCTTTCAGGCTGTGTGAAAACTATTTAAAATCAGAGCTGAAAATCCCAGAAGAACAGATCTAACTTGATTCTGCTTGGCTAAAAGCAAACCGTGCTATTCTGTTATTCATTTTTTCTTTTGGGGGGTAAAGGGGGAAAAAAACGAAACGCAAACTGAAGTCTGCTGCGCAGCAAATAGAGAGTCACATATTCGATACACATGTTCACACGCAGCCGACATCACTTCCTGGAACGACAAACTGACAGTGCACGACCAAAAGCCAAGAGCTGAGAGGGATATTTGACTTGACAGTCCATGCTGAGGCAATTTTCCAATGTGGTTGAGCAACAAAGTTCTATTGTGCTTTGCTCTGTGCTGCATTGTTTAATTCTCCTCTAATTACTCATCATTTATACAGCCTAAAGATCCCCACTCAAGGTAAGCTAAATTAAAAAACAAGCTCTGAAATGAAAACAGACTAAAGAGTTTAGCAGGATAAAACCGAATATAACCTCCTTTCTCTCCGGTTTAGTGACATGCAGTATTTCCCAGCCTGGTTTGCAGCCCGCACTAAGGCCTGCTGGTGAGTAATGTGTGATGGGTGTGAGCTCAGAGGGGTCGGCGGCCAGCGTGCAATCTCCTCAAAGCCGCTTTTGTGGTGCTGCTGGCTTGAACGCTCACTCCAGGCTATGGACAAAGAAGGGAGGGAGGAAATAGGGAGGAAAAGTGAAAGGGGGGAAGCTAGCAGCAGCTCCGTGGAGCAGCGAAAGAGAGAGTGTGCGTCTAAGTGTGGCCAATCATACTCCTATTGAGGCTTTTGCAGTTGTAACACTTCCAGAAATCATGTCTGGTGTCTCTCCTCGAGACTGTTGCATTAAAGAGTTAAAAGGTTGGGGCGAAATTCTATCGAACAACCCAATCAGGAGGCTGCTTAATATGTACAAATCCTTCAGTGAACTCTATGAAAGCCTGAGTTCATGAGCTGGATGGGTAACCAACTTTAACAGGGAGGGGGTTCATTTGGCTCAAATCATTTATCTAAAAAGAATACAATGAAGATAAAGCAAACAGAAAATAGGAGATAGTGAATACATATTGTCACTTATGTGCACTAGCACTCACAAAACAGACGGTTTTAACTAAAATGCCCTGAAATATCCATTAAATTTACATTTTAAAGAGTGCTAAGAGAGTCGATCCTATATGATTAATAAGACTATACACTGTACAACCGTTACAGACTACACAACAAATTTAAGGATAAACAAGTTCTTCTAAACCACATCATGACTCGGTACCCTTAATTACGGCCACTCATAGAGAAATGTAGCCACAGTTATAGAAGTGCAAAAATATCTGTCTTAGATTGGAGAGGGAAAGCAGGAAAGACATTTTCTCAAGGTGCAGAAGTGAATCTATGAACTCACCAACCACCAAGACAGTGGACTGTGAGCAGAGCTGGACTGGGACAAAAAGTCGGGTCCGTATTTTTGGTCCAGGCAACCCACCATGATCGCTCAAAAAGTTAAAAAAATTTAATTTTTAGATATATATCTATTATACATGCACATATCATGTATACATTTCATTTTGTTTAATTATAGATATTAGAACAATTTTTAATCAGGTCAGAATATTCATTCGTTTTACCTGAACCCTTAAATCGCTCCCTTCCTAATTATCTCCATCTAGTTGTTACTGGTACTACTGTTCACTGTGCAGCAGCAACGACAGATAACATGTCGGTTCATTTGACACATTTTGCTGCATCTATTTTTACTTTATTTTCATTGTTTTCTTTCAGCTTTCCAGCTCCACTTTTTTCCAACTTTTTCTATTAGCTGTGTGAGGGCACAGCGAAGGTAGGGGAGAAGTGTGATTGGGCAATCCAGTGTCAGTAATGAAAATGAACGATTGGGCTGCTGTCAGTGCTTGTATGGCCAATGCACACCGGCCCAAAAGTGCATCGCCCCACCAGGAAATGCCAGATTACCAGTCCTGCATTTCAAGTGAGGTCATGCTTTAACACTACAATATATGGACAAAGGTCCTGGGCCATCTACAGAATACACCTACGGGAACTGCTCGGCCATGGAAACCAATGCCATGAAGCTCCAGGGTCATGATTTGTGTGCTGATGTTAGTGCCAGACAAGGTTTGGAGCTCTACATTTATTGAGTTTGGAGTTGATGGTGGAATACCAAGGAAGGAAGGAATTTCACAAAGTGACTTGTAGCAGTGGCGTCTAATTACAGACCCATGGTCAAATTCAGTGAGCTCTTTAGAACTGCCCATAAATGTTTGCAAAGGCTAGGTGCTTGATTTTATACACCTGTGCAAATGGAATTGAAAACACATTAACTCAAAGATTAACAGGAGTTTCCCAATAATTTTGTCCACATTAGTGTAGCAGTATATGCTAATGGATTACCTGTTTTTAGTACTAAAGAGGCACAAGGAAGCATTAAACTACTGTTATCTTGAGCTGAAATAACTTTTCCACAATGAAGGTTGTATAAAAAGATGTTGTATGAAATTAATGTAATAAAAGAGCGCAGTAGAGTCTCTGAATAAATTTAATTGCTAACTTCCAGGTGATATAGCATGGTAACATTACTTTTAGCATGCTAATGACATCTACGTAAAAGAATATTAGAATATAATGTCAAAAGTATTAAAATAATAAACATGATCATACAACATAAAAGGATTCAAGTAATATTATCAGAATGAAAAGTTGCCCAGAATTTCTCATTTAAAAAGAGGTCAACAGGACAGAGCCTGGGTGCAAGCTCATGCTAATGCTAATTCTATAGTTGTAGACTGGGGAACCTAAAATTTACAGCAGGACAGTAACTTGGGAAAATACTGAAGCTTTTTTCTCTTCCACAGTAAACAGTCATGGCTTAATAAGTAACAGTTATTGTTCAAGTTTTCCTAATTGAGTTTAATAGTTAAAACCTCACATTAAGACTGTGTGGTTTGATTGAGACTCAGTTAGCTACCATTTAACACTTATACTGAAACTTCAAGCAAGAGCTGGTTTACATTTAGCATAAAGATGCATTTTCTAGCACTATGATTTGAGAAAATATCATATTTTAGAAATGATGTCAGTAAAAAAAATCAATGTCTAACAGTAAAATCCTGATTGTTGCCACGTTGTAATGCTAACTTTGCTAGCATTAATTTTATCTTTTGGGCCAGAGCTAAATGATAAAGCTGATGATCCATGGGGTCAAGAGCTAGAGCTAAAAAAAAATAAAACCTTACAGCCTCTGAATATATACTCTTTAGCCTAATGCTTCTAAATATATAGGGTTAATAAATGGTTATATACTTTAGAATGGTCATACACTTGGAAAAAAAACCCTAAAAAATAAAAATATCTCCAACTCTAGGTATCATTGCTGTAAATGCCTGATCCTTCATGTAAAAGCATAATAAGATTTTCTTAACCAAAGCCACCTACAATAGCTAAACACCTTCAGCATGACCAAAAGAGAGTGAACTACACCACCTAAACACCCTGTTATGGTTCATATGGCTGCACATTTGTGACTTCCACTTTACTCAATGTGTGTGTGCAAGAGCTGTAAGCTGAGGGAGGGGAAGAGGGAGAGCCATCGGGAAGAAGATGTATGTAAACCCATTTCCAAACAAATGGGCCTGACTGCACAGCAACGGAGAGAGGTGCCATAAGCGTCCAGTGTGCATAATGCCCGCATGAATCAAGACTTCCCGGCTGCTGAACGTGACCACACAAGCTTGCGTTTGAATAGCACATATCATCAACAACAGTCGCGACCCTCAACAGCAAGGCCCCATTCTGAAGTTGGGAGTCACTGATCATTATTGTAAACGCCTTGAAACTGGAGGTAGCTAGCCACATTCAGTCACTCATACATGTTTATACAGTTTGTGTATGATGGAGATGCAGTAACATATAATACATGTAAAACAAAAACAGGGGAGGTTCAAACTGTTGTGCTGAGGACAAATAGGGGACAAACAGAAGGCTTTTAAGAGCCTGTGCAGCAGTACATTTAGTTTTAGTATGCTCTTCCAGGAAACCATTGCTCACCAATAATTTCACTTCGATATGGTAATCAGTGACCACACTTTTAAAGCTAATCAGTTTTAAAATGGCTAGCATTGCCATTAGCTTAGCTCCCTAGACCAGAGCTGTAAAATCATAATGCAAGGAGAAAAGCTGTATTACCTTTAGGACTGATTTGACACTAATAAAGTTGGTTAGAGGGTCTGGGTTACTCTTATCATGTTGTCCTTGGTGCGACACTGCCAACTTCTCAACTAGCTTTTTTATTCGCATTTTCAAATAGACTTCCAGTTTCATATAATGAATGAGGTTCTGTGGAGCTGTAGCCTGAAACTTCACATGGCTAAATTATTGAAACTATTGTCATGTTTTGGATAAAAGGAGCCATTGTTGGGTTTTTACAGGTTTCAGTTTTTGAGTATTAGAGATGTCACAAGACCACAAGCCACTTTACAAGATATGCCATCATCACCATGACCAGCTAGTGTCATTTAACTACCTTTCTAATATAGTTATCCTTGGTAAATGGAGGAATTTTGTCATTACTGTCACATTTTTTTAAATTCTCACACATAATTGATAGTTCCCAATAAAAAGACGTATCGCTTGTTGTAGGAATTGAATGACTCTCATACGTCATCTGTAATGTGACCAAATTTCTTTATATTTTCACAAGTCCAATCAGAGCATACAGCAATGTGCAGTATTAAAAACAAAATCTGTATTTTTTTCAATGATACATTTTACAAAAATGAACACAGTGAAGCATGTTTAAACACAAGTCCAGGACAGTTCAAGAAAAAGATTCTTCAGATTATTAAAACAGTGCAAGAGAGTTGTAAAGATCACCAACTTGCAGTAAGAACATTCGAGCCATTATTCTCAGAAATGAAGACTGTTGCTCGTGTTTAAAGTTCAAATAATCTGAACGATAAACTGAGAACTGTCTGAATAATATTTGTTTATAAACAGATTTAACCCTCTGATGAGTCTTTTTTTAAGACAAGAAAGAGTATAAGAGTTATAAATTTTGACTACTGATTACTAAAACTTTGATAACAGTTTTTTTGATTGTTTTTTAAGCCAAAAGTCATACATATATTCTAGCACACTCATTTTAGCATTTCCACCACTCCGATTACACATTCTTTACCTTCCCCTCCATCCAACCTGTGCCGGTCCCATTAGAGCTGTAGATTTTCTGCTCATTTGCTAAGCATCATGGATCATCAGACAGATGCAGGTTTGCGCTGTCTGTCTCCACATGTGCGTCAAACCTGCACCCAGGCACCAACTCACATGTGCGCATGCGCATACGCGGGGCGGAAAAGAGGCCAAAATGTGCAGCTTTCTCTGCTCTGCAAAGTGCAATACCCACAAAATGCTTGTTCACATATACACATGATCACCCTGAGAGGCCTGGCTCTGAGCAAGGGCCCTGCCTGGGGATGTGTGTGTGTGGGGGGGGACTACCCTTGGTACCCGCAACCAACACAGCATGCATGGCAGCAACAGTATGTGTGTGTGTGCGAGCATGTGTCTACAAACACAGAAATGTGTTTGCACGCATTTGAGAGGCTCCACTGTGACACAACAAGGCCATTATTTATCCCCTGATTGGGATGAAGGCAACAGCATTGGATTTGCACTACGCTGTGGTTCCCATAAAGACCAAGAGACGACATTTCCTCCCCATTTCCCTCATGAATATCAAAGACGAGGCAGCGCCAGCGCCACTGCCACAGCAACACATAAGGAAAAATTACAGCCCTATTATTTTATTTGCATTACCTGTAATAGGCACCATATTGGGCGCTGTATTTATTGCCTTATCAGCAGCAGCTTGGCTGTAAACATTTGCTGATTTATTAGTCATCGGGCTTTACCCAAACATCAGACGTAATTACTGAGCAAATAGCGCAAGGACGGGATCGGGAATTTGGTGGGTTTTGCAGTGGATTGACCAGACTTAGCGTGGAGAAAGCAGGCGGCTTTAGCGCTGGAGGTAGAACGCGTCTATCACAGATGGAAGATCTCAGTTTTTTTTCCCCGCCGCTGGCTCGGACCCAGGCATGCCTATAGTAGCCTCAACAGGGAATCAAGAGAATGGCTATTATTTGTACAGCTCTATATCCAGAGTGAGTCCTATCGGGGATGTGGTTAGTGTTGTTTTTATTCTTTACCTGAGCGCCTGCTTCCATCCAATTATGTTGTTTGTCTTCTCAAAGACCCCAATACCTCTAGCTTTGTGCACCCCCCACCCCCACCCCCCATCATCCTCCTCCACGCAACCCTGCTCTTCCCCACGCTGTTCCACAAAAAAAAAAAAAGTTAGATAGAGCTAGATCCATTAAGTTGGTGAAATGAACACTCAAAGACAAACACACACACAAAAAAGTGGCAGAGCGGGTTACCCTAGGTGCGCCCGTTCTTCTGTTATCCAATTTTACTGGGATTTGGAGTGATTTGCGCCTCTCTCCCCGAGGGAAATAAATACTTTGATTAATGTAATCCTGGGCAGGGAGGTGCCACGAGCCCCCCTCTTCTATCCTCGGGGACCGCCACTGTTTAACAAACAAAAACAAAACAACAAAAAAAAGGGAGAAGAAGAAGACAAGAAAAAAAAAAAACAGGGGCTACAGAATGACGTGCAGAGCGGCTGCAAACCAGGCCGCTGAGCCAAAGTACGAGTCTGTAGAGTTGATTTGCAGCGGATTTGGTTTATTTATTAATTACTCGGCTTAATAACAGAATATCAGTCTTGATTAGCATGTGTAATACAGGCTAATAGAACAGAAAAATAGCAGCGTGTCCGTAAACTGATTTGCATACACAATAAAACTGGGTTTGTTTTGATGCTGTTGCTGCTGGAGGTGGAGTGTGTGTGTGTGTGTGTGTGTGTGTGTGTGTGTGTGTGTGTGTGTGTGTGTGTGTGTGTGTGTGTGTGTGTGTGTGTGTGTTGGGGGGGTTAAGCATGTGTGTCCATGCTGATGTGCTTTACATCTGTATGTGTGGTGCAGGAAAGGGAGAGAGGGAGGCACCCAGTGCGGGGTGGGGATAGACTGGGACAAAGCTGGAGCACACACACACCTTTACCCCTCACTCACCTCCTCACTCTTTTATTTCCTCCTACAGGCGCCCGCCTTCACCTTATTCCATATGCACTCAGCCTCAGTCCAGCCTCAGACCTTTGTTTTTAAATTAAATCATTTTAATTACAATCTGTTGCTCTTGCACAATTTAAAACTTAATTATTTTTTGCCTAATTGAAAGTGATTTTTTTAATTCATTGTCAAAAACACATAGAAAGAATTACTTATATATATATTTATATTCCTCTCTTTAAAAAAAAAAAAAAAAAAAGAGGCACAGCCATCTCTATTTTTCACCAAATTATAACATCCCTGCTGATTTCCAATCCGAAATCAATACCCGGCTGTGCTGATGCAACGCCTGAGCCAGGACTCTTGTGTGAAATGAGCACCAAGCGTCACTACTGAGTGAGTCCTGCGATAACACTAAACATATAATCTTTACCTCCGCGTTGGCCTATTTGCAAGCTGTAGGCCTATAGTGCTTTCACCGGCTAATACGGGGCAATTACCAGCCCCGTGTAGTGCAATATAACTCTACGGTGGCCTTTAATAATAGAATATTAATAAAGAGCCTCTGTCTCGTTTGAATGGCTGAAGTATGTGTGTGTGGAGGAAAAAAAATCCCATTCTGAAATTGAAGGCATGTTTAATGCTTAGATTCAGTGTGGCCCATTTAATTAGCAGTACAGGAGCTACATTATCATTTAAGTGCTCCAAGTTGGATTCGGCTTTAAATCAACGTTTGGCCCCCGATGTGAGACACACTCAACGTATGTCGCGTGGGGATTAGTGGGGGATAAATTATGGGTGCCCATAGGCAACTTATGGGCAGCATAATTAAAATGGTGGGAAATGCATCGATTTAATCTGAATGTTGGAACTTGTAGTGGTGGAGTGCCTCCCCAATAAACCGGCGGATGCAGAAAGTAGAGCCAGAGTGACCAAACTCGGCGATACTGCAAATTCTGATATCAACCTGATACCAAGTAAATACAGGGACAGTATTGCCGATACCAATAGCGATATCTTTTACCTATAAAGGCAGCTTATTTAGAGGAGAGCAGTGTGTCATGATATTTAAATTCTGAGCACATTTCAATAACCACTAAGTCGACTGTGATTTTTACTTTAATACAACAAAACACACCTTTTCAGCTTTTTGTGTAGTTCCAAACCAGGTTTTTTGGAGAGGTAGATTTATTTTATATTTTTAGTTTGAGGTATATTTTTTACATTTCCAAAATAATTATGTATTTAACACCATTCAGCGGACTACATACTGAACTTAGGTGATAAAAACAAAATCTGAAGCCTATCGCGCCGCTATCGATCTGATACCAATACCAACTTTGGTATCGATACTAACGATATTTGAATGGATCCACCTCTGGATATGTGAGGGGTCTGAGGGGGACAGAGTGACACTAATTTAGTGTTTTTGGTTGTGTAGTGCAGGTGCAGCAAGTATACTCTGAATTAAATCAACTTTAAAATGTTGCTGCTGGCGATCTGTGCAACTTGGCTCCCTGCTACCAATAACCATCACTGTCAGAACGGGTGCATAACGCAGAGTGATAACACCCAGTGCTTTTGCTGCTGCTGCTGCTTGTGGTGATGATGAGGATGATGAAGACTGGATACTAGATGGCCGGTAGAGCAATACGGGGAGGGAGGAATTGCAAGAAAGAGCCTTTGACTTTGCTAATAATTCTTAAAGTCCCCGCGTCCTCGTCTGCTTCATATGGCTCAGACTTATGGCTCAGGCGGCTGCAGATGGCGGCTGAACCACTATGCATATGAAGCGTGCAGGACTGCGCTCTCGCTGATAGGCTCCTGTCCCGGATCAATACAAGCAGCAGTCCTTAGAAAGCTGAAGTTTTACGCGCAGGTCTAAGATATATTTAGAAAATATATATATATATATAAATAGTTTCATTAAATTTATCAGCCCCCCTTCATATATGGTGTGTTTGCCCCTGTTTTTCAAAAATGAGCAGCACATCTTTGTTACAGTGACCCGCAGAAATCAGTCACTTTTCCTGCCGTGGGCGGGCGATATCTTAATTGCCAATCTTCCCCGTGCAGCCATCGATTCATGCCATAAAGCGGAGTGGGAACGCACCTACGCACTGCAAGAAAATATGCATGTACGTAAAGCCCATTTCATGCCATTCAGTCACTCACACTTTAAAAAACGGGGGGGGGGAGCACTGGCACACAGCAAGGTGAGGGTGAAAGGGTCCATTTTTTTTCTTGCAGAATTACATTTTTCTTTTCTTTTTTTTCTTTATTTTTAAGTGTGTGTGTGTGTGGGGGGGGGGGTAAAATCAGCTAATTAGGTTTGTGATTTAATGAAATAACTCTTAAATAATTCAAATAAACCCCACAAATATTAAAGAGGCAGTTTTTTGGAGGGGGTTTGCAGTGTCAGCTACACCATGAGTGAGCGCGACACCTGGCGGCAGCTTCATCATTCTCAATGATTGAGGCCAACAACGACTTGCAAACCGTTTTCTCCACCTCAGCACCGACCGGAGCACCGAGAGGTAGAGAGGCCTTTAATGCAGCTCAAATACACGAGGATTTATTTAATAAATTACAGAAATTATTTACATTTTTAAAAAATCATGAAGAGTCAAGAATCTGGTGTTGATTTTTGTTTTAACGAATTTAAAGTTAACTTCTGCGCGTATCTGAGATGAGTCATAAATGAGAAAACATCGTTAAAAGGCGATCATTAAAAAGACATAAAAAACAAATAAAGCGGGTTTGTTTGCCCCTCTCCTCCCGCTTGGCGCGGGCAGCACCGGTGCTGCTGGCCCGGGACACACCGAGCCCCTTTTCATCTCGACTCCAGTGCACAAACATACAGCTTAATGCGACCAGTGTTCCCCCTCTTTTATTGGGCTCACCATGGCTACCAAGCGCTGGGCTCAGAAATGCTCTGCCCCCTGAATCAATGAAGGGAAAGGAGTTTTTTAACCCGTGAGAAAAAGAAAAGAAAAAAAAAGTCACACTCAGCAGCTCCTCAAATCAACTTCGACTTTAAAATATAACACAAACTTATTTCCTGTGCCCACTCTTCTCTTTGCCTTTATTTCAAAAAAGAAAGAAAGAAAACTTTTCTTGACGCTCATTGGAAGATTTCCAAAAACCAAAACACACACGACAAAATCTGAAGTCATCCACATTCATATCCGCGCTATTTATAAGTCTTTTTTCTCTCCTCTCTCCTAAACTTTAAACAAACTCCACAGCAGCGGAGGATCGATTCGTATTAAAACCCATTTTCATACTGCACTTGCCTACGCGAACTCTCTGGAGGATTCCACTGAGGGGTTTCCACTCTCTCTCTCTCTCTCTCTCTCTCTCCCTGCTTAAAAATGTGATTGATTGCACTTTTCTCCGGTGGACATTCGCTACAAAGCAGCACAGCATCTGCCCGATATTTATATATATATTTAATTTAAAAAAAAAATAAGAAAAAAGAGAAAAAGAAAGAAAAAAAAGAGAGGGGATGGCTGGGGCGCAAACTGCGGCGAGCATATTGATTTTTACGCATTCAGGAGAGAGGAAACCAAAAAAAAGAAGACGAAGAAGAAGAAGAAGCGGAGGATACGAGTGCAGGCTGAAATGTCGTTTAAAGGACAGACAAGGTGGTGGTGGAGGTAGGGGAAAGAGAGCAAGCCACGAGCGAGAAGAAGAAGAAGAACAAGAAGGCGATAAACTCCGAAACATCCCTCATGCGCAAAAAATAAACAAAAAATTAAATAAATAAATAAGCAAAGATTATCGATGATTGTTGACTTACCTCGTGTCCGAGAAAAGTGGAGCTGGTGCCGGTGATGGTCGGTGTCGGTGTGTGTGAGTGTGTGTTGGGTGGTGTTGTGTGTGTGAGGTGGGGGGTAATAAATAAGCTTCACCGTTGCTCGCGTGCAGCCTGGAAACGGTTATCTGTGTGTCTTTTTCCTACGACTCGGTGCTCCCTGAGATTTTCTTCCCTCTGCCTCGACTGAGCAGGAGCTGTGCTCGGCTCCGCTATTATTTTCACCAAAATGTATGAAAATTTATGCAAATGAAAATCAGCACTAACTGTTCGTCTCTTGTTGTACTTGGGGATGATTTTTTTTCTCCCCCTTTTTTCTTTTCTTTCTTTCCTTCTTTTTTTTCATACACAATAAATGAACCCCACCACCCCCCACTGCCCCACTGCCCAACCCCACCCCCAATCCACAGCAGGGGAACTTGGGGGACCTTTTTTTTATAGTAAGCAAATAAATAATAAACACATCACATATCAGAGAGGAGTGGGTTTGTTTTCTTTCCCCGACTCCTCTTTTATGTATGTTACATATTTTTTCTTCTTCTTCTTCTTCTTCTGTTCTTTTTCCGGTGTTGTCTTCTCTGCATATGTGCTGTCACGTTTGTGCCGCTGGCCGCCTGAGACGCCCTTTCAAAGCGTGCGGCGGTGTGGACTGAGCAGCAGTAATTTAGACAGAAATCCTCACTGTATATTAATGAATGGAGGGGACCCCACGGCTCTGGCCCCTAGCCTGCCCATTCAATGTAAACAAATCCACGAGGCTCCCTCGATTTTTGAGCCCAGTCCAAATTAAATCTGCTGGGGATGAGGAGGAGGAGAAGAAGAAGAAGAAGAAGGGCGGAATGAGGGCGGTGGTGGTGGTGGTGGTTCACTGGCATGGAGTACATAGCTACTCGACTGCCTTATATTTGCCCTTAAATCCCATTTGCAATAAAAGTCTTTGCGTCATCTTTGATTTGGAGAGCTTATGAGGTGATGTTGGGGGTTAAGGCGGGACATGTGCCGCTAATCTGCCAGAAATTCACCTGCTTACAGGCCCAAACCCAGCCAGTGGGTGCAGTGGGAGCTATATATCTGTGGATTATTACCACCCATGGGTGCATGCGTACATAAGCATGCAGGGAGAGGGGAAAAAGAGGGAGGGGTGGGTGATGTCCTCTCACAAAGGGCCCCATTCATGTCTGGGGGGGTGTCATGTGGTCATCTTGAGTGACGGTGCAGGCCACATCTCCGTAAAAGGCTGCTCAGCTCGCCCCAGGTGTTTTAAAAGTGACCGATACCGATCAATACCGATATTTTTAACCCGCATGTAGGTGAGAGCGGTGAGTCTTTATTTATGACACGAGTCATCATCAATTTGCAAATTCTGAACACATATTAATGACCACAAAATCACTGAGATTTTTCTTTTAACTCTTTACTTTCTACAATAAGTAGTTAAGCTTTTCGTGCAGTGGCAGAGCTAGAAAATTTCACATGGGGGCCAGCAAGTGTGTGTGTGTGGGGGGGGGGATGAGAAATGAGAAGTGAAGCTCACCCTGTATGTCAATGGACTCAACAAAATATCCACAAGATAGACACAAAAACAAGTATTTTGAGGACACAAAAGTTGGGAAGTAAGGGTCAAGGCTCTACAGCAGTTGCCCCTCTATAGATCAACCAATGTTTTCATGTATTTTGAAACTTTTTTTGCTTTGTTTTATTTTGTTTTTGTGGAGGCCTATAATGTAAATGTACCTGTCTCTAAAGGACTTTTCGAGTCAGCTCCTTTTTAAATGTGCTGTAGGCTGTAAAAAAATTGATGTGACAGTCAACAAAAAATGGTTCAGACATTTTTTACAGTGTGCGTCTGAGTTGGGTTTGTTTTTTGTCATTTCCAAAAAAAAAAAAAAAGAACTAGAACTAACACACTCCAGCAGACTACATACTGAACTTGGAAGATAAATACGAAATATCAAACCTATTGTGCTAGTATCTGATATCGATACCAGTGTTGATATCATTATTATTGATATTTGTATCGATCGCCCACATCTGTTAACTGGATGTAAGATGCAGGATGGCAGTCTCACCTGAGCCTGTTTTTTGCTTCTTTGTTTGCTCTCTTCAGCAGGTGGATTTAGACAAATCCCACAATACTGAGACTGTAAAGCCCTTTTTTGTACACTCATGTCCCAGAGAGGAGTGACTCCCAAAAACTAATATTTTTATCCACTAAAACGTGCATGTTTGTCTGTAAAGACACACGTGGAACACACCGGAGAGCGTTTATCTTGATTTTGGTTTAAATGTCAGTTTATCCAAACTTTATTTCCCCCGCGCTCCTCATCCCGTTTGTGTACTAGCATCTCACCACTATTTACTACCAAGTTGTACCCCAGGTTTTGTTTGGACTGCAATTAAAAATCAGCCAATCGGAACAGCCGGAAGGAGGGCTCGTGCGCCCGGAGCAAGGCTGGCAAAAAAAAAAAAAAAAAAAAAATCTGCCAATCACGCCCCGGGTAACCAATCAATGCGGACGCACGGGGGTAAAACACCGCGTCCTCTGGCTGGGAGGTGGGGAGGGTGGAGGACTTGGGGGGTGTTGGAGGGGGGCGGGGCTGTCGGGAAGAGAGAGAGAGAGATATAGAGAGAGAGAGGCAGGGGGAGAGAGAGCGAGAGAACAAGCGAATGAGAGAAGAGGCTCGCGAGCAGCGCCGCGCACTGTTCCACTGGATTGTACTTGAACGGGAGTTTGCGGTTTGGCAGGTTTATAC